>NW_006289818.1:324783-329613 GCF_000327345.1 Myotis davidii | reverse complement strand
GAAAATCATCAAAAAAAAAAGCACACGCAAATAAAATCGCCACTTTGCCCAGGCAGGGGCATGTTGCCGACTACCGCTCCTGCCACACAGCTAAGGCAGGGGAGGGCAAACTTTTTGACTCGAGGGCCACAATGGGTTCTTAAACTGGACAGGAGGGCCGGAACAAAAGCATGGATGGAGTGTTTGTGTGAACTCACATAAATTCAAAGTAAACATCATTACATAAAAGGGTACGGTCCTTTTTTTTTTTTTGGTTTTATTCATTTCAAATGGGCCGGATCCAGCCCGCGGGCCGTAGTTTGCCCACGGCTGAGCTAGAGGGTATTTCAAGAGCCCAGGAAAGAAAGAGGGCAAACTGCGGCAGTAGCAGAGGGATGGAGAAAATGAGAATTACAGAATAAGAATATATTGGACCTAGCAAATGAGTGGCTACTGGAGAGGTGACTCAGAGTTAGCACTGCAGTTTCTGGAAAGAAGATACAGTTGACAACATAGGTTTGCATTACATGGGTCCACTTGTACATACTGGATTTTTTTTTTCACTTGACCTGCACAGTTCAAAACTGCGTTGCTCAAAGGAAGGCAATTGGGAATTATGTGTGTGGGGGATTGATTTAAGCTGTATGCAGATTTCGACTGTGTGGGGGTTGGTGCCAACTGAATTGCCAAGTAACAGAATTGTAGATGGGAATGATGGTTTGGACCAATGTTGAGTTTGACATCTGAGTGATGTCTGGCAGGTGGCAGGACTGAATATTAGGAAGTTTCCTTTGTGGATGGTGTGGTCTTGTTCTATATCCCCATGGAAATTGCAATTTGTTCAGGGCAGGAACCTTGAGGTTTGAGAAGAAATCTGGCAGAACAATGCGAACCCATCCATGACGGTATACCTCCTGCAAGACAAATTATTATTTCCTTCTCCAAATCCTAGACAGAAGTGGGTAAGAGGCTCAGTGGAGCATGTGACAGATATTTTATGTGCCACTCAACGCTTTTAACTGTCCATCCTTTAAGTGGCTTCACACCTTAGAGCCAGATGGCGTGTGCTTAACATTGAACCGTTCGTTACAGCTTCCAGGTGCTCTGTATGAGTTTTAACTGAGAGACACACCTGGCTGTGCTGTGAAGAAATCACAGTGGGAAAATGTTGCCTAAGCAATTCCATAGAGACAGAAAGTAAATTAATGGTTGTCAGGGGCTGGGGGAAGGGGAAATGGGGAGTGACTTCTAAGGGATATGGAGTCTCTTTTGGGGTGATGAATGAATTCTGGAATTAGATAGTGACAATGGATGCACAACTTTGTGAATATAAAAACCATGGAGTTGTATTTTGAACAGATGAATTGTGTGGTATCTAAATTATATCTCAATAAAAATTTCTGTGAGTATGAAATATTGCCTAAGAACAAGAAATATAGTTTCCTATTTTCTGAGCTGGAAACCTTTTGTCATTTGTCTAATTTCAGTTTAATTACTTTGACAGAGTCCTTATGAATGGTTTTTCTGTTCATGTTACTTTCCTGTGCCTGTTATAAAAGAAGAGTTCTGGGTAAACCATTTCTGAAATTGTACTAGTAAAGATGCCCTTCAGATGTGTTTCAGAGTCTGAGAAAACCATTTAGTCTACTTAGAGAAAACAACATATTTGTCTTCTTTTAAGAATTAAAGCATTTGCCAAATTAAACACGTGAATGAAAATATTCTAACCATATTTGTGTTGACTTCTGTGTTCACAGTATAAAAACACTCATACACACACACTCACGCAAAGCATTTTAAAGAATCAGAAAGCAACGGCTTTAAAAAGTGCTCTCCAGCTAACACCCCCTTTCAAATGCCAAAACTGTCCAGAGCAAGCTTTTTACGGCTGAGTTATAAACACTTGAAGCCCAGAGTAATCTCTATAATTGAAATACTGACACAGATGGTTCTGGCTTTTTTAGCTAGAACATGATGAGTTTTCTAATACAAAGCCAAGAGGCTCTTCTGGATAGAACTGTTAAGAAACCTAGAGACTGGGTGAAATCTCTCAGTGGATTCAAGTTATAAACACTATGCCATGACTATATTCTCCTACTTACCTCTTTCTTCTGTAATCAGGGAAGCTGTCCAACCAAATACTGCCTTGTGGAAATATGGAATGCAACCTGGACTTGCAACCTTAATTTTTCATAGTCCCTTGCCCTCGGGTTGCTATAAGACATTTTGGACCCTGGTGATGGCTCTCTGAGATAGACTCAGATAGGGGACTGCACTCTTAGTAAGAATAGATGAGAGATATCTGGATCTTTAGAAAGTAAGTCTACCCAAAATGATCCCCAAGTGTAGATAATGATATTGATATACTTTTCACGTTTTAAAGTATTTTCATACTTTCAAGTATTTTATCTCACTTTGGTCTCTCTATAACTCTGCTAGATGGAAAGATTTCAGTTGTTATTTCCATTTTTATAGTCAAGTGAATAAAGTAAGTAACTTGTTAGTGGCCATGCTGGGGTTAGGAAGAGACCCAAACTCATTGTTCCTTCCCCAGTACTCAGATGCCCAACACCTGGACTCCGTCATGCAGACCTCCGGAAGCATCACCACCCTGTCCTGCTCCCCAGCAGCCAGACATTTGTGTAGCTAATTGCATTTGTGTTTTCATTTCTCATGGTTGATCATTGTCTTGGCAGTTGGCTTTGCCTGGGTACCTTTGCTGAAGGATGGTAGAATCATCACATTTGAGCAGCAGCTGCCAGTTTCCGCCAATCTTCCCCCAGGCTACTTGAACCTGAACGATGCAGAATCAAGAAGGGTAGGAAAACATCTGCATTTGTTGAAGTAATCATGATGAAATGTTGAAAAAGCAGAATTCTGTTGGCCTAGTTAATAGTTTGGTCTAGTGTAGTTTTAGGACTGCTGCTGATTCGCAACAAAGATATGTATGGAAAATGAACAATTAGAAACTCTTAGAATAGCCTGAAAAAGTAACCTCATGTCTATTCTAATAACAATCTTAAAAATGGTTTGGGGTTTTGTGCATCATTTAAAAAAATTCATTTATTTCGTAATTCATTTTTATTGTAATTTATAAAAGTATCCTGCAAAGGATTGGAAATTTGAAATGATCTAGGATACATTTATACCAAAGGCAGGTTATTTTCTCCAACAATTTCCTTTGTGTGAAACTCACACATTCATTTCTGAAAAAATAAAAGTTGAAATAAATAAAGGTGTGATATGTTGCTCATTTAGCCATTGCTATGTACAGAAACTCATGTGCGTATTTTCTGTTCCCAGCAATCTAATGTGGATATTAAGTGGGTAGATGGTGCAAAGCCTTTGTTGAAGATTAAAAGCCACTTAGAGTCTACCATTTACAGTCAAGTAAGTGTCATTATGTGGATTTTGTCCATTTTTATACTTGAGTATATTTCATAATTAAAATAGACTACATTTGATTCCTGCATCCTTAGAGAACTTGTGGCCTGAAAGACTCTCTCATTAGTAATAATATCATTCTTAATAATAATAATAATATTACTAATAGCTCAAATTTTGTAATTCTTCTCAAATTACAAAATCTTTTTATTCCCATTAATCAGGTTAAGCTTCATAAAACTCTGAAAGGAATATGGAGGCTATTACCACCATTTAAAAAATTTATTTTTTGAACAGTTTTAGATTTACAGAAAATTTGTGAGGATAGTGTAATTGACTCCTAGCCTCAGCATCCGTGAAATTACAATCAAATGTCTATGGGAAGCCTCAGGCACAGTTTGAAAAATCATGGCTGGAGAAGAAGACGTTCATGTTCTTTGATGTGGCCTCCAAGGTCCTTCTCACTTCCCGCTGCCCACGCCACCATTTATACATGAAGAAACAGGCTCAGTCAGGTTAGGTGATTTACCCAACATTACACAAGCAATAATTAGAGGAAGCAGATCAAAATCTAAACGTCATTTTTCCAATTCCTGATGTATTCTGTGCTGTCCACAGAATCAGTGTATGTAAATTCCATAGAGGACAGCTGGACTCACTGGCCGTTGAAGTGCCATGGTAACTTGGGCACTGAATGCCTGGGACTATTGTTCTGGGAACCCCTGCTGCTATCTTTGCGTCACCTGTCAGTTCAGACCTCTGTTTCTGCTCATTTCTTTCAAATGTAGAAGTGGCCCAACTTCAGAGACTGCACCAGTCAAAAAAGGAATTAAATGAATGTTGGCTAGTTGGGCATAAACTGTGGCCTACATGATGTGCTCAGGTACATGCTGAATTGACCTGGTCTTGCTGCTTTGTGGGATGGATGGTCAATAAGCCTATGGGACATGGACACACGTGTTGGTGGCTGCAGCTGCCAAGTCTGGGCATTAGAATACTCGGATAAATAGGTTTGCAGGATGCAGGAGGAGGGAGAAGGCAGAGCCTGCATTTGAGGGTAATGAATCAAATTTCATACGGCTGTGTCCATCTGTTTTCCAGGATCTACATGTGCACAAATTCTTCCATCATTGCCAGCTGATTCAGTCAGGCTCGAAAGAAGTTCCAGGGGAGCTCATTAAATATTTAAAGGTAAATGAACAGCAGCTTTCTGTGAAAGGTTTGTTTTTGATTGATGTCTTTCTGTTGCCACATTTTGATGGGGAGGGAGGTCAAAGTAGCACTTTAAAATACTTTTGGAGGTGTATCCTCAAGAGGACATTTTCTGTTAAGTATTTTTCCATCAAATGACTGTTTAGAAGCAGGGTTGCTACATCAGGAAGAAACTGTTATAGCCAGAATCTGACGACATCTTTTGGAAAATCTCATGACAATGTCTATTTCAGTTCCAGAACTTGTTTTTAGGTC
>NW_006289818.1:323643-324723 GCF_000327345.1 Myotis davidii | reverse complement strand
TGGAGAATGCTATGGGGAAAAGAGCCAGGGTATCTATTTATCAAATGTATTTAGAACCCAAGATGTCGTTTCACATGCTAGGACTGAAAATCATGTCATAAGACCTAGCTGACAGCCCTGACCGGTTTGGCTCAGTGGCTAGAGCATCGGCCTGCAGACTGGAAGGTCCCAGGTTCGATTCTGGTCAAAGGCATGTACCTTGGTTGCGGGCAATCCCCAGTAGGGAGTGTGCGGGAGGCAGCTGATTGATGTTTCTCTCATGGATGTTTCTGACTCTCTATCCCTCTCCCTTCCTGTCTGTAAAAAATCAATAAAATATATTTAAAAAAAAAAAGACCTAGCTGACAACAACACTTTCTCTACTTGTTCCTTTACTAGGTCAGCCATGGCTAGTCTGAGGAATTTTGATTTTTAAATGAAGCCTCCATAGGATTTCCCTTTGGACCCATGTTGTTGCTTAGTGATAGTCTCAGGAAACAAAAATGTTAATTTCTTTTAGAGAGATAGTATGATATGAGATGACCTGGAAGGGTTCTGGAATCACAGACTGACTTTGTGTCCCATACTTGTGACTCACTAGCTTAGTGATTGACCCTGACCAATTTACTTCACTTCCCCATACCTTTGTTTCTTCCTCTGTCACAGGGATAACAATAACGCCAACTTGTAGGGTGCATGTGAGGCTGAAGCGAGATAGGGTATCTGCTATAGAGTAATCATTTATTCCACACTTACTTCTTAAGTACTTCCTATGGGCCAGGCATGTTCTAAGCATGGGGAATGTAAGTGAAGAAAGCAGTGTCCCTATTGTCAAGGAGCTTGCTTTCTTGTGGAAGCAGATGGCCAATAAACAAATAAATAATTAAATACATATATATGTCATGTCTGGTAGTAATAAGTGCTGTAAAGAAAACTAAAGCATGGTGAAGGGGAATAAAGGGTTATAAGAAGTCCCTCTTAAAGACAAAGTGTCAGAGAAGATCTCTATGGTAAAGTGACATTTGACAGAGACCTAAAGGAAATGAGGGCACCAGCTCAGTAGATTTCTGGGGGAGAGCTGGGAACAGCACGTGCAAAGGC
>NW_006289818.1:292213-323545 GCF_000327345.1 Myotis davidii | reverse complement strand
AATGCCACTGTGGCTGCCCACAGAGTGATAGGAGACCACACTAGAAAGGTAGCTGGGGAGCTGGTTGGGTTAAGGCCTCATAAGCCATGATGAGGAGTTTGAATTGTACCCCGAATGAGATGGGAAGCCTTACAGGGCTTTGAACAGAGGAGTGGCATCCTGTGACTTCCATTTTTAAAGTATCATTCTGCCTGTCTTATAGAAATATACTGTCGGAATGGTAGAAGCAGGGAGATAGTTGACAAATAGCAGTCATTATTCCTTTTTAAAAAAATCTTTATTGTTGAAAGTATTACAGATGTCCCCTTCCCTGCCCCCTGCCCCAGGCCTTCGTCCATGGGTTATGCATATATGCACACAATATCTTTGGTTCATCTCTTAATTACTATTAAGAAGTACAGTAGTAAAAAATAAAAGTAGTAGTCATCTAACTTTTAAATCCTTTCCTCAGTTAATATGTAGAACTCTAGCTTTATGAATGAATGGATGTTTAGTCTGTTAAGATCTTTGAGTTCTTTTCTAGTGGGGAAGCTTTGTAAAGGTTTTTACAGAACAAAATGGAGCAGGACATCATTTTCATATAGTGGTATTCTTAAAACGGAAGGAAGAAAGTAGTCATATTTGTATTTTTAAGGGTGTGAAATTTCTGACATTTGTGACCTGTGCTCTCCCTCTAGTGGCAGTGAGTGAAATGCTATGTGATTACAGAAATAGCCTACCACCTCTAAGGAATGTTAGTGCTGGAGAAGATTTTAGAGATTTTTTTAACAGATGAGGAAACTGAAGTCCAAGTAGAGGTGACTTTCTGTGGCCATTCAGCTGGTTAGTAACAGAGCTGAGCTAAGCCTGTGACATGTCTCTTGACTCCTGGTTTCATGTTCTTTCTACGAAACCTTGCTAATTGTTGTCCCTGTCAATGTCATTGTTTTATCAATTCAATTAAAAACTACTGTTGAGCTCTTAGTGTGTATTTAACATTTCCCTAGATCAGGGGTGGGCAAACTTTTTGACTCAAGGGCCACAATGGGTTCTTAAACTGGACCGGAGGGCCGGAACAAAAGCATGGATGGAGTGTTTGTGTGAACTAATATAAATTCAAAGTAAACATCATTACATAAAAGGGTACAGTCTTTTTTTTTTTTTTTTAGTTTTATTCATTTCAAATGGGCTGGATCCGGCCCGCGGGCCGTAGTTTGCCCACGGCTGCCCTAGATGCTGTGGGGCTTGTGAAGAAGAGTAAGTTAAGGTCATTGTCCATAGGGATCTTACTCCCTATTTGGAGAGACTGTACACACAAGTTAAATGACAATTTAAGTCAGCAGTACAAATGATAGTCCCAAGCAATATGTGATGAAATGTCAAACACGGGATACTGGGTGTAAGTGCAGAGGGTTTAGTGAACTGAAGAACTACTGAAACTAGAGGCTCCTATTTTTATTTTACCCTTTGGTTCCTGATTTTATTAATTGATTTAGTCATTCACCAAATATTGAGCACCTACTATGGACCAGATAGTGTACTGGATGCTGAGAATATAATGGGGAACAGTTCTGACAACATACCTGCAGGAGTTAGGATAGAGAGGTTTTAACTGAATAAGTAATTTTACATAGAGTTGATGGCTGTGAAGAAAACAGACCAGGTTAAGGGGATCCCACGTGACCAGGAGTGCATTCAAGATAGAACTGTCAGGGAAGGCCTTTCTGAGGAGATGACATGTTAAGCTAAAAAGAGACTGATGAAAGGAAGACAAACATAGGTGATAACGCTGTGTAAAAGGTTAACAGAATATTGCAGCAGGTGTAAAACCTGGTGTGATGGCATGTATGAAGGACAGGAAAGAAAAGACAAGACAGTGTAGCTAGAGCACAGTGAGCAGCGATGGGAGAAGATGGCATGAGATAAATTTGGAGAGAGAGGCAGGGTCACCTAGGCATGGGAAGCCCTTGACAGCTTTTTGTTCATGGTGTTTTGTTTTTTTTCCACAAGGGGAAATGACATCGAGTGTGCCTTTCATAAAGAACACTCTGGCTGCTGTCCTGAGAATAAATGAGAGAGGAGCTACACTGGTGCAGGGAGATCCAATTCTGCGTCCAATGCCCATCTCTTGTTCCTCTTGTACAGTGTCCCGCTTATCCTTTAACCGTTTGGCTGCTGACGTATTTTTTCGGACATATGCCAAAACTGCGGCACTAATTGCGTGTGTATGGGAAAAAATGTAAAACACTTTTTATACAATAAACTCACTTGTATTGCTTTGCAACAACAAAAATTAAAAAATACCAATTGTTTACATAAATTTGTTTTAAATAAGAAGAGCGCGATAGCGCTCTTTAGCAGTCAAACGGTTAAACTTCCTCCTCTCGACATTCCCTACCCACCTGCAGACTCAGTTGCTTCTTCCTTCGTGCATTTTGTATATACAGTGGGGCCTTGACTTTCGAGTTTAATTCGTTTCGAGACTGAGCTCGTTAAGGAGCTCGTTAAGAAGCTTGTTAACTCAAATTACTCTGTCAACTCAATGCAAAAAATCGGCCAAGAGACAGCTGGTATCTCAAAAAACTCGTTAGTCAGGACACTCGTAAGTCAAGGCCCCACTGTACCACTCTTGTACTGTTTATTATTTGTATCACAGTGATTTCATTTCTTGTCTTTTTCCCCCATGGACTGGGAATGGCTTGGTGGTAGATTTTTTATGTGATTGGTAATTAGAAGCTTATTCAGTGTGTCTTTGTTGAATGAGTGAACAAATGGCTTCATTGAAATGGAGGTTTGAGCTTGACTTGGAAAGGTAGCCAGAATTTGGCTAAAAACTGTGGACAAATGCACAAATTAAGAATGCATATGATACATGTATTCATGGAGGAGTAAAGATACTAGTTTGGTCTTGTGATGAATGATGAGTGTTAATGCTAAAAATGTAGATTGGGTCTTAAGGAACTTGGACTTAATATCCTAGGTCATAATTTCTCAACCTTGGTACTATTGACATTTTGGGCAGGATAATTGTTGTAATGGGCTTCCCTGTGCATTGTAGGATGTTTAGCAGCATCCCTGGCTTCTACCCACTAGATGTCAGTAGCATCCCCCAGTTGTAACAATACAAAATGTCTTCAGACATTATCGGATGTCCTCTGGGGGTGGGGCAGGGAAAGCGGCCACTGATTGAGATCCACTGCCCTTGGTGAAACTTCAAAAAAAATATTGGCAGAAGGTGGTCTGATGTAATCAGTATTTGAGGAAGGCTAATTTGGAAACGAGAGTTAGATGTATTAAAGAGAAATTGTACAGAGAACCACCAGGAAATTACTAGACTATTTTAGTTATAGGTAAGAAGGTCATGAAAAGGGACAATGGTAATAGTAAGGGTAGAAAGGTGGGGCAAGGAAGGAAAAACTTGAAGGATAGACCATGGGTTCCTTGAGCTCAATATCTTGTCTTATGCATCTGATTGAACAGAAGTTGAACAGAGATCTAAGAGGTCACTGTTGATGTGACTCAGATATAGATGATAGTGTCCTGAAAAAGGATGATGCGAGTAAGGATGGGAAGATGGAGCAAAAGTCAGGGAGATTGGAAGCTAAATATTGAGTTCCTTAGGCACAGAGGCTTGTCTCCATCTATCTCAGTATTTCCCATAGCACTAAACATTGAGTTGATGTAGTAGGAGGTGCTCAGTGAGATTTGTTTTCATTTTTTTGGTTGGCTGGTTGCTTAAATGAGTGAATGTGGAGAAAAAGGGAGGAAGAAGAAAGAAATTTTATAAATTTTGCTTCTTGTATCATTTTTGGGTGTATATGAACACATTCCTTTTTTTTTTGTTAACACACCTTTCACTAGAGACAGAGTGCTAGGAAGTGTATTATGAGGGTGTTAGAAGGCAGAACTGGCTCAGTTTTGTAGAGGGTGCCAGTGGAAAGCCAACTATGTATACAAACATACTTTATTGAACATCTGCTCTCTCCTCAATTGAGTGTTAGTTTACGAAAGGTCAGTTGTCTTTATTCCAAAACCTGTTGATCTCAGTTGTACTTGTTAACTTCAGTAAAGCATTTACTATTAAATATACTAATGAGTTCTGAGTGCCAAAATAGAGATGCAGATAAAATAATTAACAAAGTCCCCTGTTGCATGAAGCTCCCATTTAAATGAGCTTATGTTCTAGTGAATATATTTCTCATTACTTAATTTTTTTGTTGTTTCACATTTGCAAGTTATATCATATTTCTGTTTGTTTTCATAACTAATAATGACTTATTTTAGTGTTTGCATGTCATGGAGATCCCAGTCATGATACAGTTTCTACCTGTAATTCTTATGCAACTCTTCCGAGTTCTCACAAACATGACCCATGAAGATGACGTTCCTATCAACTGTACCATGTGAGTTTTGGTGTTGTAATACAAAGAAGCAAGTTTTGTTTCCTTTTGCGTTTCTTCATTTTAAATATAAATTGATCTTCCAAATGAGAACCCCAAAATCAGAAATTTAATATTGGTTTTCTTTAGTTTCAGCTTCTCAGATGGGGAGACTTGTGTCCCCAGGGATCGATGGTACCATAAGCCATAGGGTAAATTTAATGTGCTTTCATGGACCAGGGTTGTTCTAACACTTCGCTGCACAGGAGAATCACCTGGGGAGCTTTTAAAAATTCCTCTGTCAGACCACACTTCATACCAATGAAACCAGAATCTCTAGCAGTAGAACTCTGTTAGTATTTAAAAAAAAAAGTTTTCAGGTGATTCCATAATGCAACAGAGTTTGAGAACCATTGCCCTTGATCAGTGTTGTCCAATAGAACTTTCTCCAATTATGGACATGTACTGATGCATGTGTGCTGTCCAATATGGTAGCCATTAGCCACATTTTGCTATTGAGCACTTGAAATGTAGCTAGTGTAACTGACAAACTGAATTTTAATTGTATTCCATTTAAATTTATATAGTCACTTGTAGCTAATGGCTCTCATATATTAGACAGAATGGCCCTAAGCCATCAATTTTTACTTAAAAGATAAGGGAGTGTTATTTTTATATGAAACAGATATGGTTATATTGTAGAGTAGAGCATAAAATGTACCTGGATTTTGAAATTAAAACAGGAGACAAAAAAAAATTGTGAGCTTAGTGCTGGATGTTTCTGGCCTTGCTGCTTCTGCTGTTGCACCATCAGGACTCAGATTACACACACCTGCACACTGTTTGCTCTTCTCTGCTTGCTGTTGGGGATGGTCTGGTTGGAAATTTAAGAAGCATTACTCTAGTCCAGGGCTTCTCAAAATGTGGTTCTCAGACCGGCAGCATCAGTATCACCTGGGAGCTTATTTAAACTGCTAATCATTGAACTTCACTTCAGTACTTAAAAAATCAGAAACTCTGGGAGAGGGAGCTGAGCAGTCTCCCCTCTGGGTGATTCTGATTCATGCTAAATTTTGAGAACCACTACTAATCTCTTAACTTTAAAACTTTCTATGACTTTTATGTTTACTTCCAATTTTAGTTCATGTCCTTATACCTGTTCTATCTCTTCCCTTCCTTTTTATCCCATCTGTTGACATGCTGTTCATTTTATTTTTCTATTTCTTCTCACTAGAGAGAATTTCAGAATTTACCTTAATCACTGTCTTTTACTATATAGTAGCTATGACCGTACTTCAAATGTAGACAGAGATTTAAAAAGGAGATGAAACATCTGGAATGCCAAAATGAAATATCTTTCTTTTGAATCAGTTAGACCCAAATTATCATTATATCTTATGCAATCATCTCACCTTTAATTATTCAGGCAGTGATAGGAATTTTTAGGTCTTATCTAACATTCAAACTGTGGTAGTTAATTTTAGCCTGACATGCTGGCTTCTGTGAATGTTGTTTCAGGGTTCTTTTACATATCGTCTCACAGTGTCATGAAGAAGGCTTGGATAATTATTTAAGATCCTTCATAAAGGTTTGTGGAAAAAACTTACTTTCTGAGCAGTTGATTTCGTGGAAGAATTTTGCCTTACAGTTCATTTTCTTTATTTGTAGTATAGCTTCCGACCTGAAAAACCGAGTGCTTCTCAGGCCCAGCTAACACATGAAATTCTGGCTACTACGATGATAGCAATTTTGAAACAGTCTGCAGACTTTTTAGCAATAAACAAACTGTTAAAGGTAAGGGGTCAGGATGCAACAGGGAAAAAGCAGCCAGAAAAATATTTGCTTGATACCCTCCCATTTCAGTTCTAGTCTTTCATCATTTTTTTCACGTGACCCTCACTTTCCTTGTCACTTTGCCCATGCATCCTTTTCCCTCAAGTTCTCCAGAATTTCATTCTCTTCAACCTCCCCACCCACCTCACACTCCCCCCTCAGTCAAATGTATAATAGAAAAAATTTTGGATCATGTAGACATAGGTTAGAATCATATATCCACCACTTAATAGTTCTATGACTTGGGGCTGTTATTTAGCACCTCTGAGCCTTAATCCCTCATTTCTGAAATATAAGGAAAGCATTTAAGACATCATTTCTGGCACATACTAGGCACTCAAATGGTGGCTCTTATTATTGTCATTATTTTCCATTAGGCAAACGTTCTTACCAAAAGCCCATTTGTACATCACAGTTGGCTCTGAGGTATTTTATCTTTCTGCCAATTGAAGTTACTCTGTGGAACTTTGTGAGTTTAGATCCCTTTAAAATGTTATTAATGTTAGAGATAAGATCCATATGTATTGGTTAAACTTTGCTAAGGCTCAAAAATTTGGGTAACTCTTGAAGATTGATTTTATTTCTTTGTTTATTTTAGTACTCATGGTTTTTCTTTGAAATCATTGCAAAGTCTATGGCCATATATTTGTTGGAAGAAAATAAAATTAAGGTAAGTAGGCTCAAGGGTAATACTTAACATAGACGAAGAAGGCTAACTGTATAACATGCAAAGCCTCTTTTATATTTAAGGGCTCTTAGCCCTGCCTCTGTATCTATTTTTGTTTATCAGTTTATAATGGTCTTTATTATCCATAAATGAGTGAGATCATGTGGTATTTTTCTTTCATTGACTGGCTTATTTCACTTAGCATAATGCTCTCAAGTTCCATCCATGCTGTTCACTTTTAAAATTTTTCTTTAAAAATGTATTGCATAGCCACTAAGGAAAATAGTATTGTGGTTTCTAAGAAAGTTAAAAATGGGACTGCCTTATTATCCACTGATTACTCTTCTGGGCATATCTGCAGAATCCTAAAACACTAATTCAAAAGAATATATGCACCCCAGGTTCAATGCAACATTATTTACAATAGCCATGCTATTGAAGCAAACCTAGTGCCCATAATTAGACGAGTGGGTAAAAAAGTAATACAATGGAGTATTACTCAGCCATAAAAAAGAATGAAATCTTACATTTGCAACAGTATGGATAGACTTAGAGGGCATTGTGTTGATTGAAATAAGTCAGAGGAAGAAAATACCATATGACTTCAGTAATGTGTCTAATCTAATGAATAATATAAATGAACAAACAAAAGAGAAACAAACTCATAGACACAGGACATATTGTTACTTGTCAGAGGGGCGGGGTGTTGGAGGACTGGGTGACAAAAGGTGAAGGGATTAAGAAGTACAAGTTGGGCCCTGGCCACTTTTGCTATGTGGTTGGAGCATTGGCCTGCAGACCCAAGGGTCGCGGGTTTGATTCCCGGTCAAGGGCACATGTCTTGGTTGCAGGTTCCCAAGTCCTGGTATGGGTGTGTGTGGGAGGCAACCAACTGATGTGTCTCTCTCATGTCGATGTTTCTCTATCTCTGTCAGCCCCCCCACCCCGCCCCCAGTCTGTTTGGAAATCAATGGAAAAAGTATCTTCTGGTGAGGATTAAAAACAAAGAAGTACAAATTGGTAGTTATAAAATAGTCATGGGGATATAAAGCAGAGCGTAGGGAATATAGTTATAACTATGTATGTTGCCAGGTAGGTACTAGTAATATCGGGGGAACACTTTGGGAAGGATATGATTGTCTAAGCCAGTGATGGCGAACCTATGACACGCGTGTCAGAGGTGACACACGAATTCATTTTTTTGGTTGATTTTTCTTTGTTAAATGGCATTTATATAAAATAAAAATTTCTATATGTGACACGGCACCAGTTAAGTTAGGGTTTTTCAAAATGCTGACACACCGAGCTCAAAAGGTTTGCCATCACTGGTCTAAGCACTATACTATATACCCAAAACTGATACAAAATAATATTGAATGTAAGCTGTAATTGAAAAATAAAAAAATTATTTAATGTATTGCATAAATCTGAGGTCTGACATGTTTTTTAAATATATTTTTATTGATATCAGAGAGGGAGGGAGAGAGAGAAAGAAGCATCAATGATGAGAGAGAATCATTGATTGGCTGCCTCCTGCATGCCCTGCACTGGGGATCAAGCCTGCAACCCAGGCATGTGCCCTGACCGGGAATCGAACCGTGACCTCCTGGTTTATAAGTTTATGCTCAACCACTGACCAACACTGGCCGGGTAACAGTTCATATTTTTTTAAAATATATTTTATTGATTTTTTATAGAGAGGAAGGGAGAGGGCTAGAGAGCTAGAAACATCAATGAGAGAGAAACACTGATCAGCTGCCTCCTGCACACCCCCAACTGGAGATGTGCTCGCAACCAAGGCACATGCCCTTGACCGGAATCGAACCTGGGACCTTTCAGTCCGCAGGTCAGCGCTCTATCCACTGAGCCAAACCGACAGTTCATATTTTTAAAACTCTAATTTTGAGAGGCTCTTTTACCTAGATTCTTTCATATTAGTTGTTTGCCATGTAAAATTTATTATCTTTGAATCTTTCCATTTGTCTTACGGTTTTAAAATGTCCATGTTGAAAACATTTATTTGGAATAACAAGTACCAAATCAGAAATAACCTTTCTTCTAGAAAGGTAAAAGGCATAGACAAGGTTAAAAACACTTTATGCAATAGATGTGTTCCTGAAATATGGTGTATACATTTAGTTGTCTTCAAACTGTTTTAAGGTACAAAAACATTTTCTTAGCTATAGAAATTATAAAGCCAAGACTTTTAAACAAATAAATATTTACCTCATATGTATCATTTTTAATTATTCTTTTCAGAGAAAGAGTTTACTGAAATTGAGGTGCAGGAAAAAATTGGGATGAAAAACTGGGATGCGGCTGCATCTGAGGGACATGATTCTAAAGTTACCGTATTTGCCAGCGTATAAGACGATTTTTTGGCCCTGAAAAATATGCCTCCAAGTGGGGGGTCGTCTTATACGCCAGGTACACTTCAGATAGACTGCCCATAGTGCTTGCCCCGTGCCATAGTGGCCTCCCGATGCCCGCCCACTTCATTCCACATACCGTTCAGGCATCAGCAGCGCTGCTGGGTGTATGCTCGGCTGTTATGCGATTTTGCGAGTGTGGTAAATTCGGGTTACCGTATATTTCTTTACATATGCATTGAAGATTCGCGATTTTGCGCTATCATGGTGCCTGTCAGAATGTTGAAGAGCTCGCACTTGCGCACTAGTGAGGTCCCAGGGAGATGCTGATGCAAGGGTGGACCAGACTGCTATAGTGACAGGGCGGGCAAACAGGGAGCAGGGACCAATCAAATCAGGCTTTGTATACAGCCAACAGCCAACCACAGTACTGCCCCATTGTACAGTACAGCATAGAAAATGTCGACCAGTCAAACCCCTATCATCCCTATCATGGCACCAAGATGTCGTTGATGAACTTTTAATATCAGATGATGAAGAGGAGTTTGAAGGCTTTTAAGGTGAAACTGTCACGCCAGCAAACTTGCTAGGGACTTGCCCGGCACTTGCTCTCTCCCTCTATTTGTTATCTTACTTCTAGCATTGACAGTCCCTCTAGGTTGTGGGCTGCTTGCCTGTGTTCCTGAGAAGCATCTACGGTACCAGTCTATAGAGTGTGTTTTCTTTAGTGAATTACCGGTATGTTTACCGGTAATAAACTTGCACTGTTTTATGTATATGTTTGATTACATACAGCCTTGTGACAGTTTTCCTGCATGTCATAAGCATTTGAATATAAATTAAAATGTTAAAATCAAATCTGATAGTGTTTTACCTTTTATTTGGTGTGTGGAAGGTGTGCGGAAGAGGGGGGAGTCTTATACGGCGAGTATATAACAAACTCTGTATTTTGAGTGGAAATGTTAGGGGGTCGTCTTATACGCCCAGTCGTCTTATACGCCGGCAAATACGGTAGGTCATGATTACCTATTCTTGTTGATTATTTCAGCCAGTTAAATTGTTAGTGGTCCAGATAGTTCCTATAATGATGTAAAATATGTCATTTTTTAGTTGGAAGAAAAATTATACTCTAGTAAAAAATACACATTTATGTGGTTTTGATACCTGGTAGGGGTGTGTATGGGAGGCAACTGATAGATGTTTCTCTCTCTCTCTCTCCCTCCCTCTCTCCCTTCCTCTCTGTAGAAAATCAATAAATATATTTTAAAAAGATACACATTTACTATAGTATATGTAGAATGTATGTGAAAATAAACAATGGCATTTGATTTAGACCTTTTGCAACTGACATTTTTCTATGCCTGTTTAATTTAAGCTTCCCAGAGGCCAGAGGTTTCCTGAGGCATATCACCATGTCTTACATTCTTTGCTTCTTGCAATAATTCCCCATGTGACTATTCGCTATGCAGAGATTCCTGATGAGTCCAGAAATGTCAATTATAGTTTGGCTAGCTTCCTGAAGGTGAGTTAAAGGCAGCCAGAACATGGTAAGAAATTCTTCTTCACCAATATCTTCTTTAAAGCCAAAAGGAAAAAAAATTAGCTAATTTCTAGAGATTCAGCGATGTCTTTATAAGCCTGCTGGAGAAACTTAAAAGCGAATTAATTTATCAGTTTTATTAAACAGCCAAAATGATTTTTTTTCTTCCCACTGGAATAGCTAATTAATGAAATTAGCAGTCCCACACTGGTGGCTTAGCTAGAGGCATGTTTTACATAATGTTTTTTCAAATATATTAAATTGAGTGTCTTCGGTTAGGTTCCAAAATCCCCATACTCCTTAGAGTACCCCTGACTCTCTATGCCATTTACATCACTTCTCTGACCCCTAATTGGCCCTTTGAACTTGAAGCCTTTGAATTATATTGTTATGTTTTGTTATCAGCACGTAAGGGCAATGGTAGAATGCAGTGCTATAAAGTGGGTAACAACACTATTTGATTTGCTGTAGAGAAGGGTCATGGTTTTGTAATGCACTTAGTTTTGACTTGCTCCTTTCCACTCCCCCTCTTGTCATAGCTCTTTATCATGTATCAACCTTACATTAAGAACCTGATGGTCAGTAATCCATTCAAGCAGTTAGATGGCTAACATTTTCTTATTAAAAATTCACAGCTAGGTTTCAGATCTCCAGAGTATGATTTTCTGATATAAGACCATTCTTTGCCAAAATTAAAATAGTTTTAACACTACTACATAAGACTGTTTGTGTATAAAAACCAAACAGCCACATATCTTTTTAAAGTGAACTAAGGATGAGACTACCTGAAATGTAAAAATCTCACTTTCTTCCATGGAGTTTAAACATTTGTCCACCTTATTTGTGAGGGTTCAAAGATGCAAGAGGCTGTCTTTGTAATCACGTGCAAATACATATACAAGATAAAGTGTGATGAGAGTACAAAAAATACAGTTGGAAAACAAGAAAGAGAGGGATTATAACCAGGGAGTGTGAACAGAGATTAGAAGCATAGTTCCCCATGACAAGAGTTGAAGGTGTTGTAGGTAGAGGATCCCATGAACAAAGATGTGATGTGCACATTCAGAAATTGTTAAGGGGTTAGCAAGAACGTCACTGTGCAGACAGGTTAGGGTGTGTGGAGCTGGAAGGGCCATCTGGTGTCAGAAGATGAAAGCCTTAAAAATCCAGCTAAGGAATTTAGATTTTAGTTCCTACACAATGGAGAAATACCAAAGATTTTTTTGAGGATAATTTTATTGCTGGTATGATGGAAGAAGTGAGGAAAAGATCAGTCAAGACAACCAATTAGAAGCTAAATCCCTCCCCCTTGTCTGCCTGTCAGAGTCCATTCATCTTTTAGAAGCTCAGCTCTTCCCTAGCCTCCCCACTCAGTGTCAGTCACCTTTTGGTTTTACCCATTCTTCATATATTTCTTATTGTGTTGTATTATAATTATTTATTTGTCTCTATCATTAGACAAGAGTAAAGACCATGTCTTGTTAGTCACATTTGTATTTGTCTAGAATGTAATACATTGTCTCAAACACAGTAGATCCTCAAAATCTTTGTTGGTTGAATGAATAAATAGAAGCCTACCTCATTAATCTAAGAAGTGAGAGGTGATGAGGATCTGACCTAGGGTAATGGCAGAGAAAGTTGAAAAGAGAGGTGAGAAGTGAGATGCAAATGGCTGATTAATCAAATATTGAGTTCCTTCTATTTCACAGGAATATTCTAGGCACTATGGAGAACATAAAGAAAAAGAGATAGTTCCTGTTGTCCTATCTAGATGAAAACACAGGGAAATAATAAGTAAAACAAAAACGAGTAAGAAAGTGATTTAAAGAACCTGTGGATCAAAGTGGTAAGGAAGATGGAACTTCATCAGACTATTGAAGAATGGGCAGGATTAGGTACAAGTTAGGATGGAATTTCTAGCTAGGCCTGGCATGAGCAAAGACCCAAAGGTAGGACTGTACAGTGCATCTTGAGGGGATAATAAGTAGATGAACTGTATTGGGAAATAAAACTGGAAAGTAGGTTGGGACAAGACTGTGGGTGTCCTTGAATGCTAAGCTAAGGAGTTTGAAAGCTTTTAGGAAGGAAGGTGACATGATTAGGGCTTGGAGTTAGAGATTAATCTGGAAGCACTTGGATGGAAAGAGAGGCATGGAAACTGGTTAGGAGGCTCACTGCAGTTGTTCAGTTGGCAAGGTAATGAGAGCCTTAACTAGGAGAATGACAGCAGGCAAATGTAACAACCAAGAGGGCAGTCACAGAGGAAGAATATTTTAATAGCCAAGACTTCACAAGACACCGAGAAAAACTTGTAGTCTGAAATATTTACGTAGGCAAGCCTCACTTTCAATAGCTAAATGACCACTTTACACCTCACTTTTCACTTTGAGTTGAATAAAATGAGGCAGTACAGCTGAATAGATTACATAAATGTGAATGTATATGTATTTGTATGGATATATAGATGTATGTATATATTTGTATATGTGCATACATAAAATTTTATTTATAAAATTGTACAGTTGCATTCCAATTCCAATGATAACTGTCTCTTTTTTAGGGTCACCTAAAGCTCTGAAAGCTGTTACTCTTATTTCCTGTAAAAGAGAGAGTATCATCCTGTAGATGTGAAACAAATTTAAAAAATTAAAAAACTTATACTTGACAGACTTACTCAACTAACTGTTCATTTTGATTTGGTTTCTATAGCGCTGTCTGACACTAATGGATAGAGGATTTATTTTCAATTTGATAAATGACTATATATCTGGATTCAGCCCCAAAGATCCTAAGGTAAGGAATAAGAACATAATTGTAGTAAATGTCAGACATTACAGTGTGAGGCTAAGGGTGACATTTATCGTCCTCTGAAGGATTTGGGACTGCTGTTCCCATTTAGGTACTTTGAGTATAGCTGTACTTCAAAGAAGGGAATATTGCATAGTGTTTTGGGGGAGGGTCCCCTAAGACCATCCACATGTTTGGTGGTTTAATAGAAAGACACACAGGACTCAACATGTAGTCGTACTTACAGCTAAGATTCATTACAGTGACCCAGCAAGGATGCTCAGCTGGATCATAAGGGAAAAGACATCAAATGGAGTCCTTGGCAGTGTGTGTGCAGGCTTCCTGGGCACGCCCATCCTCCTGTGAAGGCTCACCCAGCACACCTTCTCTCCAGCAGCGCAAATGCAGTCACACACTCAATGTTTCTGTTCAGGGAAGCCATTTGAGACTCAGGGTTTAAGGTTATTACCAGGGGCAATTCATGTATTGGAGGCTGGTCAAAATTCCAGAGTCTTGGAACGGAAAGGAAAGCAGGTGTTCACCATAAATCACATTGTTTGTACAGACAGTCTGAGCACGCTGGCACAGAAGGTACAACCATATCATAAAGGAAATGTTTCAAAATCCAATTTCTCAAATGCCAGCCAAAGACCAGCCAGTCTTTTTAAGGAGAGCAGTCTTAGGCCTGTTGTGTTAACTCTTTCCTGCACAGGTCACCTCTCCAGGTATGCTTAAAATACTAAACGCTTCTCTTTTGAAAATTAATACTCTGTATTTAGTTATTAAAATAGTAAATATGTATTCGTGTATGATTTCTTTCCATTTAGGTTCTGGCTGAATACAAGTTTGAATTCTTGCAAACAATTTGCAATCACGAACATTACATTCCTCTGAATTTGCCCATGGCATTTGCAAAACCTAAACTTCAGCGAGTTCAAGGTGGGTATTTGCGTTTTCCATCATTTAGAATTGTGTTTTCCTTTTTTTTCTTCATTCTTTCTATTTTCTTCTTCTTTTTTTTTTTTTGCTAGCACTAGTGTAGTAAAATGTTTTCTAGTTAAAACAGTCAATTTACAGGTAACCTCAGAATTGTTACTATCTGAAGATAGATTTGTTAATACTATTCTGCATTTTCTTCAGAGTGTCAGTATGCTAGTATTTGTAGTATGAAGAAATCTGGTGTGTTAAGTAGATTGTTGCTTAAACAGATGTTAGATACTAGAAAAATTGTTCTCTGTAGTAGTGTTTGAACTCTTGTATGAGACTGAATTAAGAAAACCATATCAATACATTTCTGCTGAAAGGAGCATCAAAAGAAATGTATAAAGGCAGAATAAAATAATAATATATATGTATTAAATTTATGAAATGCCTTCAGTTATCTCCATTGCTAGTTTTATTGAATGCGTTGTTGTGTAGCACTATTCTTATGTTACTGTGTTTTTTATTTGTCCCTTTTCTTTTCATATATTAATTAGATTTTTTTTCATTTGCGGTGGACCGTTTGACTTCAGTAGGTAGGTTTAACTCGGTTCACTCTAAAGTAGTTTGCTTTCTTTAAAAACAATTGATTTGATGAATGGCTAACATGGACGGGGGCTTTGTTTGCTTTTCAAATCGTCCCTAGCCAAAATGAGGCTTTAGTTAATGTACCCATAAAATGTAGGAGGCAATGTATTTGTTTGCTTTTAAGACAAGCTTTGAGTGTTGATTGCTAGAGGAATCAACCTGAAAACATTATTGTCAGAAAACAAGTTTTCGCTCAAGCCAGCATGGGGGCTAGAGGGTAGCTGTCCTTTAAGTGTGCGTCATTTTCCATGCTTGCTTTGCTTCTTTGACCTGTGCCATGACTGCTTGGGCACAATTTTAAAGGTGTGGATAAACCCATCTGAATAGATTTCTTTAAATCACTGAAATGAAAAACTACCATTGCAAAATCTACCCAGATAAGGCCACCCAGGTTAGTCAGTACTGGCCCTTTTGCATAGGAAGTGATAGGGATTCACAAAAGAGCATGGCCAGTGGCAGGAGGAAAGTCAGCTGGCTTGGTTTCTAGGGAGTAGCTGCTGAGCAGTGGTTTTATTGATTGAATTACAGCCAGTGAAAATGGAGGAAGAATATTCAGCCACTCCCTTATTAGATTTTGAGCATGTATAGTCCACATACTTCTCCCAGTATTTATCACTGTGAGGAGGAAGTCAGAGAAAAAGGGTGGGCAGATCATCAGGATTTAGGATTAAATCTGACTACTCATAACACTTATTAACTCCTAATTGAATGCATAGCATTATATCAAGTGCTAAAGAGACCAAAAAAAATAGAAGATGTATCCTTTGGCTTTATGGCCTAACTAAATTAAAGCATACAGGAAATATGGTAGAAATCCACTCTAAAAATTACTAAACTGGATCACAGTCCCTGCTGAGTAGCTATAAGGCAAGTCCCAACCAGGATATTCACAGCTGGGATTGAAAATGGATTGAAGATCCAAAAGGGAGTGGAAGACATAGTTTGAAGTATTGATTTTATGAGATAAAAGATTGGTATTTGCGTGATGATGAATTGGAGTGGGATGAGGCTGCTTTTCTTATTGTTCTTGTGTCCCATTGTATTTAGGTCAATATGTAACATTTACTAGAACAGCCAATAGTACTGTTAGAATGATGCAGTTGTCTAGTTTCTCTTCCTTTTCCTAATTTGCATGTATAAACAGATAAGTAAATCAAGTATTATTATATAGAATTACTCCAATTTGTAGCTACAACTAAATCTCTTCAGATAATCAAGAAATATGTTAAGACATTGCCAAATATGGTATTCTTTCATTCTAGGTTCTATCCTAAGATTTCCAGAGTTGAAAAGAAGTATGGGGAAAAGAACCTAGGGACTATCCTACCCACTAAAATTATTATTAAGGCTATCATCTAGCCCTAATTATGAGTGCTCATGTCTTGTAAAAGTTTGCATGCTCATTTAAATGATAAAATAATTGTTCAGATTCATCAATAAAATAAAACCTTCTACTAGCATGATCACATATTACTAAGTAATAAATTATAGTCTGTTATTTTAATATTAAATTAATTTTTGAATATTTTTGTAAATGGGCTTTAAATTTCATTGTACTGCAGATTCAAATCTTGAATACAGTTTATCAGATGAGTATTGCAAGCATCACTTCTTGGTTGGTCTGCTTCTGAGGGAAACCTCCATTGCTCTTCAAGACAATTATGAGATCAGATATACAGCTATCTCTGTCATAAAGAATCTTTTGATAAAACATGCATTTGATACTAGATACCAGCACAAGGTAAGGATGTCTATATAACTCATCAGTAACATGTTAGTAAATTTCTGCTAAGATTTTGCACTAAAGATGAAGTTTTCTGTGAGAAAAATACTATGAGCATTGATGAACTTATTTTTATAAATAAGTTTTATTTCTGTTTCAAATGATTAGTTTTTAAAATATTGTTTCCTTAACTGTTGAAGAAAACACTAGTTTCTCCCTTTGGCCATATTTTGCCCTGCTTTTCTGAGGAGTAAGGATTTTGGGAGAATGCTAAGAATGAAATTGCAATTGAAAATAGCCACTTAGAATCCTACTGAGATAACAAAATTTAAGCTGACTTGTTTTATCAGAAGTAGGATATTCTATTTCATGATATAAATTTATTTCATTCTTCCTTTTAATAGTTTCTTTAGGCCTGATAAATTTCTTCACTACATTTAATAGATGTCCTATTTATACCGCCCCACCCCAAAATCATTTTTCTTTTGTCACTGGGGCTGAGGAAATAAACATTTTCTGTCACAAATAGCACCACTACTGTGGATTGATTTGCTCTCCAGGACATCAACACATTGCCCCGACTGCCACTATCATGTCCAAATATAAATCACCCCCAAAACACTTACTATTTATGAGTTAGTGATAAGGGATTTTGCATAAAGTACTATTCACTGGTATACATGCCTCAAAAGTTATATAAGCCAAACTTTATGAAACACATCTAGAAATATGCTGAAGTCCCTCTGTTTATTACCATAGAGTTGTAAGACAAAAAAATTAAACTTGGTATTCCAACACTGGAACCTGCCAAAAGGAAATGCTATAGACTATCAGGTTGGATTCTGGGCATGCTGATCTGATATGTTGGAATGGTCCATGAAATAAGGCAGTCCTTGGACCTGGCGTTGGTTTTACCTTGATGAAGGACATGACACTTATAAATCCTCATTTGTTAAAATATTTGTCAGGGCTACTGGGTCAGCCATTTTGACTGAACAGACTGGTGGATTTAGGCACTGTTTTTAGTGATTTTGTTTTTTAGCCAAATCAACCAATTCTTCCCCTGCACTCTGTTCATAGACCCGCTGTTTTAGTATCATTATGTGATTTTGAGTCTGGACTTCATGGATGGCTTCCCAGTGCTGCTGTCCTCTTCACTGGTAGATGCTCTCCTTTTTCTTAATAGAGTCTTTATGTTTACTATATTATTTATACCCAGATGAAAATTTTGATAGCTACTTAGGACAATTTCACATCTAAAAGATGGACACCTCAATGAAAAAAGTAATCATTCTCTGGCAACTAAATGGGATTGTTTTTATAATACAAAAACAATGTGAAAAAATATATCTGCCTTCCCTGAATGAACTGAAAGTGTTTTAATAAAAAACAAAAACAAAAACAGTAAAACCACCGCTTTCTCATGTTATAAGAACAACATAACGACTTCTTGATTTGTTATATAAACAATTTATGATTTTTCCAAAAAAATCACATGCTGTTATAGCCATGTGAATGCTTTCAAATATATACCTTAATATATAGCCATTATAAGTATAGCTTAATACATATCCATAAATAAATATATTATTGATAAGTGATTAATAAGATATAAGTATGTCAAATGTAAAATATGTAATAGCAAGTTTTCCTTACTAAATAAATGTGGATGTGGCTGTAAACCTTATATAAATTACAAGAGTCTGTGTGTGAAAGCCACAGCTATAGTTTTTATTTACTGCACCTTTAACATATATATTCAAATTTGATTAACATTAAATTCTATGGGCTTGAAAAAGCACACTGCAAACTATATGGATTTAGAATAACCTAACTCACCTGCTATCAAATGGCTTAAGGTAGCATCATATTGTTTCATAATTAATCATGTGTTCCTTTGTTTTTATATTCAAACTAGAGGCCTGGTGCACAAATTCGTGCACCAGTGGGGTCCCTTGGCCTGCCCTGTGGGATCAGGCTGAAACCGGCTCTTCGACATCCCCTGAGGGGTCCTGGATTGCGAGAGGGTGCAGGCCAAGCCGAGGGACCCCATCAGTGCACAATCGAGGACGGGGGTTGATGTGGGAGGTTGGCCAGCCAGGGTGGGACTGCAGGAGGGCTCCAGAGCATGTCTGGCCCATCTTGCTCAGTCCTGATCGGCTGGACCCCAGCAGCAAGCTAACCTATGGGTTGGAGCGTCTGCCCTGTAGTGGTCAGTGCACATCAGAGCGAGCAGTTGAGGGGCCTTAGCATATTATTAGCATATTATATTTGATTGGTTGATTGGTTGAACGGATGACTGGACACTTAGCATATTAGGCTTTTATTATATAGGACATAAATAAAATTATGTACCTTATTCTTGTAATCACTTTGGAAAGCTGACTTGGAGATGGATTTTATTCTTTTTTCTGCAGTATTTCCATTTGTCCGTAATAAACGCAAAATGCCTGACAGGTACATCCAGTTATATTTCTTTAATTAAATTTTTAAAAAATATATTTTTATTGGTTTCAGAGAGGAAGGGAGAGAGAGATAGAAACATCAATGATAAGAGAGAATCATTGATCTGCTGCCTCCTGCACATCACCCACTGGGGATCGAGCTAGCACCCCCGGCATGTGCCCTGATAGGGAATTGAACCATGACCTCCTGGTTCATAAGTCGATGCTCAACCACTGAGCCACGCCAGCTGGCCTAATTAAATCTTTTACTTACAATATTTGCTAGTTTTATTTATGTGATTTTATTATAAAGTAGCTTTAAACTCCTCACCTTTAAGATGTTATTAATTACTTATTGCATTTTGCATTTTCTCACATTATAACTGTAATAAAATAACATTCTTTCAGTTAATGTGGGTGCTCTGCTATGTGCCCCTTTTTTTCGTGAATGTTGATATTGATTTAACACAGTTAACTGGTATAATATATCTAAGTGAAAAGCTATCTTAAAGCCATCCATTCCAACCAAGTTTAGTCACTCCTTTAAAAATGCTAGTTACTGCTAGTTACAATAGGATTCTGGTTAACTGTTGTTTATACCTAGTAGTTGGGAAAAGGATCTTATGCAATGTAGAGGAATATATGTTTTTAGCTGTGATTTCAAAGGATTCATGGGGAAAGTACAAAATGAACTTTCCTTCTGTGAAGCAGGAAGTTGCACTCCCCCTTACCCAATCTCTTTAGATGAAAGTGAAGGAAAACGGGATTTCACTAGTGTCTTACCAAGAGGTGGAATTTTAAATACAAATGCTCCTCAACTTCTGATGGTGTTACATACTGATAAGCCCACTGTAAATTGAAAATATCATAAGTTGAAAATGCATTTAATACATATCTTACCGAACATCATAGCTTAGCCTAGCCTACCTTAAATGTGCTCAGAATACTTACATGAGCATGCAGTTGGGAAAAATAATCTAACACAAAGCCTATTTTATAATCAGATGTTGAATATCTCATGTAATTTACTATGCATATCGCTTTCACACCATTGCAAAGTAAAAAAATATGATAACTTGAACCATCATAAGATGGGGACAATCTGTATTTTACGTCACATATTTGGACATTCATTTTTTAAAAATAATTTACACACACACACACACACACACACACACACACTAGTGACCTGGTGCACAAAATTTGTGCACATTAAAAGGGAGTTAATTTGAGTCAGAAGCACACGGTTCCTCAGAAACTGGGAGATGATGAGTGTGTTGTTTTAAGCCTCAAAGTTTGGAATAATCTGTTATTTAGCAATAGATAACTAATACAGATGGCTCTAACCTTGAAAAAATAAATAAATAAAAGGGAGTTAATTAGAGGAAATATTTTAATATTGCTATTTGCCCTTTATAATAGAAGTGTCAGAGATGTAAGAAAATTAGTAAAATGTATATGAAAATCTTCCTCCTGTCAGAGTCTGGGGTGCACCACAGGAACCAGAGTCAAGTACCTGCCCACCCACATGCACCTTGAAATCGTGCAAGACCCAGACCCGGATGGCCCCACCCAAATCGAACGAGACCCAGACCCAGCTGGCTCCACCCCCATTGGGCTAGATCCAGACCTGGCTGGCCCCACCCCTGTCAAGCCCTGCCAGGTGGGGGGCGTGACCTCAGGTCGCTTGGCCTGGCACCCGGGGCAGGAGGCGCAGCCTCAGGTTCCCTTGCTGGGTGCCAGGGTGGGGGTCATGGCCTGAGGTCCCCTATCAAGCCCCGCTGGGTGGGGGGTGTGACCTCAGGTAGCACATCCTGAGGTCCCCCAGCCTGGCGTTGGGGCAGAGGGCGTAGCCTGAGGTCTCCCGTCAAGCCCTGCCAGGCAGGGGGTGCAGTCTGAGGTCCCCAGCCTGGTGCCAGGGTGGGGAGTGCAGCCTGAGGTTCCCTGTCAAACCCCACCAGGCAGGGGGTGCAGCCTCAGGTTTCCTGCCCGACCCAGCACCACGCAGCCTCAGGTCCCTGCTGATGGCTCATTAAGGCTCGTTACGGGAACTCAGCCTCCGCTGTGGGTGCAGCCATCTTGTGTTATGGGATCCCCGCCTCTGCTGTGGGCACAGCCATCTTGTGTTATGGAATCCCTGTCTTCACTGTGGGCACAGCCATCTTGTTAAGGCGTGAAGGTCAATTTGCATATCCCCTCTTTATTAGATAGGATTTTCACTGATCTCAGAGAGGAAGGAAGAGATAGAAACATCAATGATGAGAGAAAATCATTGATCAGCTGGCTCCTGCATGCCGCCACACTGGGAATCGAGCCTGCAACCCGGGCATGTGCCAATGACTGGAATCGAACCTGGGACCCTTCAGTCCGCAGGCTGACACTCTATCCACCAAGCCAAACTGGCCAGGGCTGGACATTCTTTAAATGTCCAAAATACTTTTTAAAATTCTGAAAATCGTATATGTACACACACACACACACACACACACACAGCTATTGTTATCTGTAAATAAGTTAAATATTATGCCTGTTTGAGTGTTTTGAGGTTTTAGACTATGGGAAAGATTAAAATGCCAAGCTCATTACTCTCCCATTGATTTTTTAAATTAATTTATTTTTTAATTTTTTATTTTTTTAGTTTTATTGCTTAAAGTATTACAAAGGGTACTACATGTTTCCTTTTTTCCCCCCACCCTTGACAATCCCCTGGCCTCCCTTACCCCCCAGTGTCTTATGTCCGTTGGTTATGCTTATATGCATGCATACAAGTCCTTCTCTCCCATTGATTTTTAAAGCCCTTTCCTCTTTGTTCAAAAACTTAGATATGAATGAGTATAGGATTCTCTCCAATAGAACTTTGCTTCATGGGCCTGGTTAACCAAAGCTTCAATTCCTCTCTGTCTTTGGTCGAGAGAATTCACAGATGGCCTGAGTAAGTGGACATTTGTCAAATACAAATAATGATGCCAAAGTGAGGGTAGAGAGAGGAGCTTCAAGTACCTATAATTTCTATCATCATGTTCCCCAAAGTGACTCCAAATAAATACACAGTCAAGAAAAGAAAATGCTTTCTATAGAAAGGCTGCTTTGAGACTAGATCTCCTAGCCTGACCCTCTTCCCAGTTCCAACCACATTGGAACTCCTCAGCTCCTCCTCTAATGAAATTATTGAGGTGTCACTGGTCCCTATTATGTGTTACTCATAACTGCAATGGGAGATCTCCTAACTTCTTATAATTACCAGGAGACATCTTTCCTATTCAGAACAAGAATGTTCAATGTCTAACATTTGTTCTGGGGTCGATATAAGTTCCTGTAAATCACTGGAAGTGATGTTGACACCTAAGAGAATTGCAATTTCTACTTGGGCTGTGGGCAAATCCTTTTTTTTTTTTCCTTTTTAAAAAAAGAGTAATCTGTTTACAGGGTAAAAATCAATCAATCAATCAAATGCCTTTCTCACATTCCTTACCTCCATGCTCCAATTTATCTCTCCAAAAGCAGCTACTGTTATCATTTTCTTATATATACTTCTACTTTATGCAGGCATAAGCCTATATATAATGTATATACAGGATAGGGCAAAAGTAGATTTAAAGTTGTGAGTACATGAAACACAGTTTATTCTTGTGTTTTTAATTATTGTATTATTTTCCCCATGAAAAACTGTAAACCTGCTTTTGCCGCATCCTATATAATAGAAACCATTATGCATTTTTCTTTTTTCCTTTAACAATACACCCTAAAGCAGGGGTGGACAAACTTTTTGACTCGAGGGCCACAATGGGTTCTTAAACTGGACGGGAGGGCCGGAACAAAAGCATGGAGTGTTTGTGTGAACTAATACATGTTAACACTGCTGCTGGTGAAGGAGCGGAGGGGAGAGCAAGAGAACCCTCCCCTCTTCGTCTACGTGGGCCGGATAGAAAAGCCGAACGGGCCGGATCCGGCCCGCGGGCCGTAGTTTGCCCACGGCTGCCCTAAAGGTAGATCTTTGCAGTGTACCATTGTATGATGGTACACTGCAAATATGGATATACCTTATTATATTTATCTACCCATTTCTATTAATAGATTCTGAGGTTATTGTCTATCTTTTGTGCAGGCAAAATTTTCCATATAGTTTTCACTGACTATATGTTTTCCTGTGTTCCTGTTCACTTAAGAGAACTGTAGCCTCTCCTTCCCTAGTGATCACTCACTATCAGAATTAAAATGGGCTCTGATCCGGAAGCTGTCATATTGATAATAGCAGCTAAAATGTATTGAGGACTCTCTATGCCAGACACTCTATTAAATAACTCACATGAATTATTATTATCATCCCCAACTTACCAAATAGAAAACTGTGATTAAGTGACTTGATCACAATCACATAACTAGTAACAGGAGAGCTGGAATTCATGTGTTTCTAAAATCCAAAATTCATGCTCTTACCCACTATATTGTATTGCCTCTCAAATCTTAAGTGGGACACTGTAATATTAGAGAATAGCCAAGAAAGGGTGGTCATGATGGTAAAAAATTTTGAAACCAAAGCCACCTATATATACATATAAAAGGCCGGCCAGTATGACACATACTGACCACAGCGGGTTGTGGGGGAGCAGACGCTCAACGCAGGAGCTGCTGAGTGACAGCAACTTTGCAGAATGTCCTCTTGCACTCTGGGACCCCTAGGGGGATGTCATACTGCCGGTTTTGGCCGGATCCCTGCAGGCCAGACTGGAGACCTCACCTGTGAGAAGGACCCCGCTCATTCACAGATGCTCCAGTGCCGCCCCAGGTGCCGCTGGCCAGGGAGGGACCTTGGGAGGTTGGCTCCAGGGCGTGTCTGCGCATCTCTCACCCAGTCCCACCCTGCCAACCACCACCTGGAACTGCCTGCGTTAGTCCCTGCACCAGAAGGACTAATTAATTTCCTTTCAATGTGCACAAATCCATGCACCAGGGGACTAATGTGAAGAATAAAGGAAAATAAGGGCTGTTTACCCTTGTGAAGAGTGAATTAAGACAATTGATGGTAACTGTTTCCAAATATTTAAAGGGTTGCCATGTAAAGTGGAAGTAGGCTTATTCTTTGTAGTTCCAAAGGACAGAGCTATACCTAGCAGGTAGAACCTTCACAGAGTAAATCAGCTAAAGGACCTTTCTAACAGTCCATGAAAGAATTGGCGCCATGGCCGGTTTGGCTCAGTGGATAGAGCGTCGGCCTGCGGACTGAAGGGTCCCAGGTTCGATACCAGTCAAGGGCATGTACCTGGGTTGTGGGCACATCCCCAGTGAGGGGTGTGCAGGGGGCAGCCAATTGATGTTTCTCATCAATGTTTCTAACTCTCTATCCCTCTCCGTTCCTCTCTGTAAAAAAATCAATAAAATATATTTTTTAAAAAGAATTGGAGTATTTAAGGAGCAGTTTAAAACTAACCATTTGTCAGGGATATGGATGAGGGCCATTCCTGCCTTGAACAGGAAGTTGGACTAGATCAATGTTTTCACACCTCTGGGCACATCAGCATCATCTGGGGTAGATTCCTAGGACCCAGCCCAGACCTATTGAACCAGAATTTCCTAGTGATATGAGACTATTGATAGGGTTAGAAATTAGAAGTCTGTTAAGATGGGTTCCTGAAATTTACTAAAGAAGTGCAGATGGCCAATTAACACGAAAAATTGTTCAAGAATAAATGCAAATATGCAGATTAAAGTCAGATGAGATACTTTTGATCTGTGTTCTCTAGGTTGACCGTTGTGCCCTAGAGGTCTTATCTAAATCTCTAGACAAGCCTCCTAAAGTCCTCAAATATGGAGGGAAACTCTTGTGCCATGAAAACCACTGTTTTTGTTGATATGAGTGTATGCACATATCTGGTGAAGAATGCCTATAGCTGAGAAAAGCAATAAATAAATTTGTCTAAGAGGTTTCACATTTGGTAAGACTGTTGTGGCCAGCTTTTTTACATATTTACAAGTATATTAATCTCCCAAGCTTTATAATTGATTTAGAGGGCTAAGATCACATTATTTTAATTGCTGTTTTAATCAAAGCAAAAAAAGTTTTTTTTCCCCTCCCTCCCTCCTCCCTCTGCAAAAAAAAAGTTTCTTGTATGAATACAGTAATTTATTCTTTTTTCACTTCATTAATTCATTCTGCTATTCAGCTACTGTATATGTGCCCAGGCACTGTGGATAAAGCAGTGAATAGGACTCATGATCCCTGCTCTCATGAAACTCAGTCCTCACTGAAGTGAAAGAATAGGACTAATATGATCTGCTTTATAGGTCAATCTTATTTAAAAAATAAACTTTTGCCTTTTATGTTATGTAGTTGTGTTTGAAGCATGTGATTTGACTCTGTATTATGTTTAAATCCAAATACCAACAATGTTCTGTAGTAATTCTGAGACTTTAAGTATAAATAGACTCATGCTTCACTAATTTGTTATTGATATTAATTGATATTAATCAGTTATCTTCAAACTGATAGATGAAGCCAACTTTATTTGTAAAATGTACATATTTTATACCTATTAAGCTTTTTAAAAATGTATTTTAAATTACAGTTGACATAAAATATATCAGTTTCAGGTGTGCAACATAGTGATTACACACTTATACACCTTACAAAGTGATCACCCTGACAAATTTCGTTCCCACCTGACACCATACATAGTTATTACAATATTATTGACTATATTCCCTATACTATACTTTACATCCTCATGACTATTTTATAACTACCAATTTGTATCTCTTAATACCTTCGCCTTTTTAATCATTACCCCCAATCCCTTCCATCTGGCAACAGTCTGTTTATACTCTGTATCTATTAGTTTCTGTTTTGTTTGTTCATTTATTTTGTTTTTTAGATTCCATAATTAGTGAATTATACCTATAAGCTTTTGATAATTATCTTTCAGAACCAACAAGCCAAAATAGCACAGTTGTACCTCCCATTTGTTGGGCTGCTTTTGGAAAATATACAGCGATTAGCAGGTCGAGATACCTTGTATTCTTGTGCAGCCATGCCTAATTCTGTAAGTAGTAATGTGTTTCTATTGACGTTTTATTTTCTTTTATTAACTACATTTGGAATTGGGATCATATGCTATATGGTTCATTTATACTTCTTCCTAGAGGAATGTTTCTCCAACTTTAATGTGCATATGAATCATCTGGGGAATTTGTTAAAACATTCTAATTCAGCAGCCTGGATGGAGTTTGATTATGTGTTTCTGACAAGCGTTTGGCTGCTTCTGGTCCAAGGACCACACTAAGTAACAAGGTCCAAGAGAACACCAAGAATCCCTTGTACCCAGTGTTTGCTGTTGTTCTATGCCTTCATATAGTTACTCAATTTGAAAACGAAACAAAAGATTTTTCACTTCCAAAATATTAGGCACCAGGGACTAAACCAGCCGTGGACAAACTACGGCCCGCGGGCCGGATCCGGCCCGTTTGAAATGAATAAAACTAAAAAAAAAAAAAAGACTGTACCTTTTATGTAATGATGTTTACTTTGAATTTATATTAGTTCACACAAACACTCCATGCTTTTGTTCTGGCCCTCCGGTCCAGTTTTAGAACCCATTGTGGCCCTCGAGTCAAAAAGTTTGTCCACCCCTGGACTAAACTGTCTTCGTTGGCTTCTCCCCTCCCTTAAGAGGCTCCTTTCAGTACTTCTTGAAGAGTTGCTTTTAGCTCATCACAATTGGTCTTGCCTTTTTCTCCCCTTAGAATCTTATAGTGAAAGGAACTTTGGGGGTGATCAGCCTCCCACATGGCCAAACACCTTTTGCCTTTATAATAATAAAACTTCCTTCTCACATTAGACCTAAAAGGTTTTCTGTCCACTTGTCCTACTTTTGTCTTCTAGAGATAGTACATAGAACAATCTATTCCTACAACTACATGATACCTCTTACACATGTGCCTTCTAATTTTTTCTCCAGATCAGCTATCTCCACTATAGTCTGCTCAGTGGGACTATTAACTCCTACTTTACCCCCCACTCCATGTTCTGTATGGCCCAAGATCACCTTTACATTTTCGGTAGTCCTGTCACATTACTGAGTGGCAGGTTAAACTGTGACCTTTACAGCTTCCTTTGGAAATTCCCCTATCTCGATTTGTCAAGCCAGCACTGGGTTCCCCAGAAAGCTACTTCTAAGCCTCCCTGATGGCTTGATTACCTCTAGCTCCCGATTATATCACCCACCTGAGTGTCAGGCTGGTCTTTCATTACAGACACAGTAGCTCATACTTCTGATTACTCCACATTTGACAGTGATATTTGGAAATATTTTTCTTACCTGTGTTTCTTTTTGCAGCTCAAGTTCACGTAGGGCTTCTGGTCATACCCCTCCTTCTAGCATTGCTCCTGGTTCCAAGCAAGGAGAATTGAACCAGACTGCACCAATTGCAGCTTTTACCAGCCATCTAGAGTTATGTACCTTAGCCAGAGGTCATAGTTACTACAATATGCTAGTACCCATTTTTTAAAGATTTGTCTCCTAAATACCGATATTGATACTGGACTTTCCCAGTGAGCTTTGTTTAAAATCAGGGCATCATTTTAGTCTATTAATTTGATTTCTTACCCTAGTGTACAAATTTGTTTAAGTGATAGAGGTATCACATTGTGTTACAGGCATCCAGGGATGAATTTGCATATGGCTTCACTTCACCTACAAATAGAGGGAGTCTGAGCACTGACAAAGATACTGGTAATTAAGTCCTTTAAAGATTATACATTGCATGGCTGTTTAGAAATGTACTCTGTCCTTCTGTGTTTTTTGAAATATTTTATAATAAAAACTATGCATAGTGTGATCTCTACTGAAGTTTAATTAAAATCTGACCACCACTGCAGATACATTTCTTTGCTTAGATTTCCTCGTCTAAGCTTGTCAAAAATGTATCTTAGTATACTAAGAAATTAGAGGATAATGAGAAAAACACTGGCCTCCAATCCTCTTATCTGTCTTTAGTCTTGGACAAGACACCTCCCCTTTCTGGGCCCAAATTTCTTCATCTATAAAATCACCTCTCAAATTGTGTGGCTTTCTTTGATTATTTTCAAGGAATTTCTTGTGATTTTATACATAATAAAGTGTTTCAAGAAATAAAAAAAAGCTAACCCTTTATTTGGCTTCTTATGTGTTTTGATATAATATATAAACTTCACAGTTTTAGATGACGAAGATCTAATCCCTAAAAGTGTCTTTACTTAAATTAACCCAGTACTTAATTTATATTTTTTGCAGTCCCTCCTGTTGCTAATAAGGACTTGGCTTTTATTTTCTAGCTTATGGGTCTTTTCAAAATGGACATGGACTTAAGAGAGAAGACTCAAGAGGTTCCCTGATCCCAGAAGGAGCAACAGGATTTCCAGATCAGGGCAGCACTGGTGAAAATGTAAGAACCTAAATATGTAAGATAACCTTAATGATACCTTCGGCTACAACAATCTTTCTTTTTGTGTAAATAAGAGGCTCTCTACTTTCCTGTAGTCTGTCCTGGATTTGTAAAAAAAATCCCATAATTTTTGGATATTTTAGCACTTGCTTCCTATCCTGGCAGCTGCTACTTGGATATCTTAAACTGTTTATAGGGGCTGAGACATCTTTAAGACTTCTAATTCAGAATACCCCCTTGAACCCATAGCACACTGTACTGTACCTGTTCTAGAGAGGAAAGCTTCAAGTTTAAAATATCTAATGTACCTGTCACTTAAAACAAATCACTTCCTAGCAGGATTAATTCAGCCTTTATTTTTTTAAAATTTTCTTTATTAAGGTATTACATATGTGTCCTTATCCTTCCCCCCTTTTCCCCCTCACCCCCATGGTGTCTGTGTGCATTGGTTATGCTTATATGCATGCATACAAGTCCTTTGGTTGATCTCTTCCCCTTTCATTATTTTATAGTAGAGTAATTATATTAATTTGGGAGAAAAAATGGATCTCCAAATTAGGATCTCAGCATCTGGTATATATTCTTCAACTCTTCCATCTCATATTTTCAAGCCTAACATTAAAGTTTATGAGATATGTCTGCCTTGAGTTAGAGAAACTTCATTTTAGACCAGTAAAACCTTGCCATGCTGCTATGTAAAATCATAGAATCATATGAAAAACAGAAAGGTCCATGAAAATAATAAATTTCAACTTTCAGTTTACAAATGAAAACTGAGATTGTGACTTAGGAGAGTCACACAATTCTGGCAGGGCCAGACCTGGAACCAGATTTTCTAATTCCAGCACTCTTAGTGTGCATCAGAATCTCCTGGGGTGCTTAATAAAATAGATGGCTGGGCCTCAGCCCCAGAGTTTCTCGTTTAGTTGCTTTGGGGTGGGGCCTGCTAATTTGTATTTCTACTAAGTTCCCAAGCGATGCTGATACTGCTGGTTGGGAACCACCCCTTGAGAACTACCGGAGGATACTTCCTTGAGGATTTGGATAAATAGTAATTTATGTACAAAGGTTTCTGTTTCACACCATTTAGAATTATGACAACAGACGCTATCATAGGTAAGGCAAATAAAGGACAAAGGTTAAATGACTTGCTAGTGGTCACACAGCTAGCAATCATTCAGAACCTAGATGTTTTACTCCAACTGAAAGTTCTTTCTTAGTAAATCTTATTTTATGAAATGTATATCCCCAGCGCAGTTTAACTCAATTGAAAGTATTGATTTTTAACAAGGGTAAATTATTTAGTTATTCCTATAAAATCCTCAGAAAGGTCAAATCTTGTCATGCTTAACAACTGATACTTCAACAAAAGTAATTAAATAATAGGAACATCACTTCTTTGTAGAAGCTCTAGTTTTGAAGTATTGCTGGATCCTCCTTATTTAACTATCTATAATATGAATAGCCTTCTTAAAGATAGATTTTCTGACCTATAATTTGCAGTTTGGATTTTAATAGACTTCAAGGAGAGTTTAAAATTAAAAAGTGTAAAATGTTTCTTATACTTTCATGTACCTTGGTTAAGTTCCTCCTCAATGTAAAAGCTATTTTTCTGGGAATAGCCATATACAATTATTTAACATTTTTATTACTAAAACACGGGACCTATGGGAATTAAACATTCACAGTATTCATGGCTATCTCTTGGTGAAGACCCCAAGGTAATTTCCAGTGATATTACTAGGTACAGTGGTAACAGAGTCAGCCCATTTACCCTCCAAGTGTGATATAAATTGGATTTATGGCCCGGCCAATGTGGTTCAGTTGCTTGGGTGTCATCCCATGCACCAAGAGGTCACTGCTTTGATTCCTGGTCAGGGCACATACCTGGGGTGTGGGCTTGATCCCTAGTAAGGGATTGCAGGAGGCAGCTGATCGATGTTTCTTTCTCGTTTATGTTTCTATCTCTCTCTCCCTCTCCCTTTCTCTCTTTCTCAAAAATCAATAAAAACATATTTTTAAAAATTTGGATTTATGCTTAGAATTTTCCCAAATAGGACGAATGATAAAAATAGTTTTTGAATTAAAGGATATGGGAAACTATAGTACCAATATTGTTAACAAAATTGCTGTCTTTATATTATAGACCCGGCAGAATTCTACGAGGAGCAGCGTATCATCCCAGTATAACCGACTGGATCAGTATGAAATCAGAAGCCTCTTGATGTGCTATCTGTATATAGTAAAAATGATTTCTGAAGGTGCGTTACCAGCATACTAACCCTGGACTCTACTACACATTTACCCTCACAGGCTGTTTCATACAGTGTTTGACCATCGCCTAGAGCACATGCTCATTAGAAACAGATCTTTAAAGACTCTGACCTTTTAAATGTTCCTGTATTTTAACTTAAAATAGGTTCATTTTAGTCATATAATTTGATTCTTTGAAACAATTTTTTTATTTTAAAATTTAATTTCTAAAATGAGGCAATAGTATTGGAAGTGCTAAACTTTTTTTTTCTTTATTAAGGTATTACATATGTGTCGTTATTGCCCCATTGCCCCCCCCACTCATGCCCTCACCCCCCTGTTGTCTGTGTCAATTGGTTAGGCTTATATGCA
>NW_006289818.1:277546-291862 GCF_000327345.1 Myotis davidii | reverse complement strand
TTTAACAATGCAGGATAAATAGTAATAAAAACAAAATAAGTTGATATTAAAACAAGTCAATAATAAATGCTAAGGTACATTAATAAAACAGTAGATAAAAATAGATAAATAGCATCTTTAAAGAACTTAAAGTAAAAGTCAAAACATATGCATATATGCATAGCCCATGGACACAGACAATAGTTGGGGGAGGTCTTTGGGTGCGGCAGGGGCTTGGTGGAGGGGGGCAAAGTGGGGGAGATGGGGGGGCATCTGCAATACTGTTAACACTTAAAAAAGAAAACTATTACCAAAAAAAGAATATTTTAAAAGTAAAAGTATGTTTAGGCTTTTCATCAGTGATTCCCAAAGTGGGCGCTACCGCCCCCTGGTGGGCGCTGCAGCGATGGGGGGGGGCGTGATGGCCACAGGTGCATTTGTTTTAACTTTTTTTGTATTACCTTTCTATTCTGAGTTCAATAAATAGTTTCATAATTTCAAACTATCCCCCAGTGTCTTATGTCCATTGGTTATGCTTATATGCATGCATACAAGTCCTTTGGTGGAAGAAAGGGGGAGAGATCAGCTAAACTTTTTTTCATGCAGAGCATATAATGCGTTAAATGACCAATATAAACAGAGAAACATAATAACCAGAATACTTTAACTTTTATTTGACCCAGGATTTGGAAAACAAAAAGCAAACAAAAAGATAGGAAGGATTCTTTGAGGGTAAGGAATGCCATTGTTACATAGTACAACTCTATGGTTTTGTATATTTCCAGGCTCTTTTTCACACTCTTTTTTCTCCTTGCTATATAATTATATTATTTATTAGTATTATCATTTCCTTTCTATATTATATGATAGGATATAACCAAAGGATTTTGATAAACTTCATGTCTTCTGGACGTGGAAGTAAAATCAGGTTATCTTATTTCCAAATACCACATTTATTCATACAGTTTTCTTCCTTTTCTGAATATTTTTGCTCAAAAAAAATGCAGGAATGAAGAACTTAAAAGCACCTGGGTCCTGATTATCATAGTCATTATCTTTAATTTATATTCTATTTTCAGTATCTATATAACTTGCTTTAAATCTATTTTAACAATGCAGGATAAATAGTAATAAAAACAAAATAAGTTGATATTAAAACAAGTCAATAATAAATGCTAAGGTACATTAATAAAACAGTAGATAAAAATAGATAAATAGCATCTTTAAAGAACTTAAAGTAAAAGTCAAAACATATGCATATATGCATAGCCCATGGACACAGACAATAGTTGGGGGAGGTCTTTGGGTGCGGCAGGGGTTCATCCGGATTGATTTAGTCCTTCATTCTGGGCATATCACAACCACATGGAATCCTAAGCCATACAGAAGTAATTTACACCTTTCTTTACTATATTTTACGAAAAAGGTAGAAACAATACATATATCTTTGTTTAATTGCTATTAAACTTTAAAAAAATTAATTTCCAGGGGGTGCTGAGTAATATTTTTTTTGGAAGGGGGGCGGTAGGCCAAATAAATTTGGGAACCACTGCTTTACATAGTACTTTATTAAAACAAAGAATATATTGAGGCTATGTGATGGGCCTCCATGTTTTGTAAAACAAATCATTTTCAAGCTGGTGGATCTTTGTTTCAGTAGATGATGGATCGGTTGACAGCTATAACTCAGTTTTTTCTTCCCACAAGATGAAAAGTAGAGAAGAGTAGATAGTAACTGCTAATGTTCCGGGGTTTCTTCATAGGGTGATGAAGATATTCTAAAGCTGTGGTGATGGTTTTACAACTCTTCAAATATACTATAAAGTGTTATACTGTATCCTGTTTAAATGGGTGATTTTTAAGGCACAATAACTTTATCAATAAATTTGATTAAGAAAAAAAAAGACCCAACAGATACATGAAGAAAACAACAACAAAAAACAAACACATGAAAAAAAATGTTAACCACCACCACACCTCAAGGAAAGTAAAATTGAGTTGGGGGTGGCAGATTGAAGAAAGGAGGCGTGAGATGCATTGCTGACTAGTTCTCCCTTCTTCCACTCCAATACTTGTGCATATGCTCATGATGCATGCACATGTGCACACACACACACACACACACACACACACACACACCCTCACACATACCCTCCATATATTGTGGCATACGCATATGGCGTGTGCATGCACACACACACACCCTCCATATACTGTGGCATACGCGCATGGCGCATGCGTGCACACACACACCCCCTCCATATACTGTGGCATACGCACATGGCGTATGCGTGCACACACACACCCCCTCCATATACTGGGGCATACGCACATGGCGCATGCGTGCACACACACACCCCCTCCATATACTGGGGCATACGCGCATGGCGCATGCGTGCACACACACATACACACCATATACTGTGGCATACGTGCATGGCACACGGATGCACACACACACACATACCATAAACTGTAATACCAGTGACAAAGTCCTGGCTGCTTTTTTAATGTCATGGATAAAACCATAACTTCTTTGTTTCTTGAGAACTTCATAAGTTGTTCTTATCTTGTAAATGTTGACCTTACTTGCTAAACATTTGATCTTTGTTAGATTGTTCTTTCTTCGGCTTTTGCTTTTTGACTTTTCAAAGCACATTTTTAATAAGTAGTGTACAGTCAGTGTCACAGCTCCTTTTTAGCTTTTATACATGTAAAGTCATGCTATATGATATCTATAAAGTCACATTCATTGTATTCTGAAAAATATCAGCTTCTGGGTCCTTGTCAATAGATGTATTCTAGTTATTTGTCTCGTCCGGTAAATATTTGTAGTCACTCTATATGTGTTTAAATGTTGAACTCACTCAGGTCTTCTCTTGGCTTTCTTTTATATTGGTTCATAAACAGTAGCAACTTAATTTCAACAAGAAAAGAATTCCCTTCAGGTCTTCTCTTGGCTTTCTTTTTTATTAGTTCATCAACAGTAGCAACTCTATTTCAACAGAAAGATACTTTATATGAAAGTAGAGGGAGCTATAGTTTATTAACTGGCAACAAGTAAATGTTTCAAAGTCTAAGACATTTTCCAAATTGTTTTAAGTCTTACTGCCTTGTTTACTATATCCTTAGAAATGGAGTCAGAGTTAGGGGTTATCAGTTAGTTACATAGTCCGAATTCACTGGAAGACTGTCCTCTTGTGAAAGAAAAACAGTTTCCTTAAGAGAGAGGATGGGGGAGCATTACTTCCTTCTTTCAGTTGGCTTGGCTTTTCTCTTTATCCTAGACCCCACAATGGAACTCTGGTCATCACCTTGAAACCTGTCAGTACCATGCCCTGTTGCACCTGTAGATTCATTAGTATTCTTTTTCGAAGTTGATTGTTGAATGGAAGGTATCTGGTAACTGCTGCTTCTCTCCGAATACCCAATGTTGTAACGAGGAATACCAATCAATGATCTTTTCCTACGTGAAGTATAGTCAAGAGGAAATACGTTTGCAGAGATTGTTTGCTTTTTCTCTGAATAAGACTGAATTGTGCGTCTATTATAAGGCATGTTTTCCTCTGAAGTTTCAGATACTGCTTCAATTACAGGGCTTTGTTCTGTACCAAAATTGGAAAAGGTCCAAGGGAAGACCATCTGAGTAGAGGCCCTCTGTGGGGAGACCTTTTGTGTAAATAACTCTAGCTTTTTTGACTGGCTAGGCTTCTCTTCAGAAAGGTTAGAGACACCTTGAAATTCATGCTCCCTTTGAGTACTCTGTGTATATAATAAGGGAAAAAGTGTAGGTGTCTTCTGCGTGGAAGTACCTTCTGTGGTAGACTTACTGGCATTAGAAGCTATCTTGTCATAAGATGTCTCTGCCAGGTCTAAGAGGTCTGGACTATGAGTTAGAATTGCTAACTCTTGACTGTGTTGCTGTTCCTTTTTCCCTCTAGATTTAACATGTGCAGTAATTGGCCGCTCTTTCAATCTCATAGGCAGAAGCGGCTGATCACCTGTAGGATCCCTGGCTGTAAAAACGGACTCAGCCTTTTGAGCACAAGGGATTAAGTCATCACTACTATCAGAAGAACTAAGCTTTTTCTGAGTCAGTCTAAGTTTTTCAGAAAGCATTTTATTTTCTTCTCTTAGTTTATTCCTTTCTGCAGTGATCTCAGCAATAAACTTAAGGTTTCGTTGTTGGATATCGTAAAATTCTTGCTGTAGTGTAGTCTTATATGTTTCATTCACTGAACAGCGGTCACATGTTTTTGAGCGCAACTGTTCTCGCAAGGCTTGAATGGTCCCATTGAGAACTTTTTGTTGCTCAGTCAACTCTTTAATTCTGGCGGTGGAGCCTGTCCACCTTCCATCTCCCAATCGCTCTTTCCTCAAATTGGTTAATTTGGTCTGTAAACGGTATAGCTCTTTGTCATGGAGCTCTTTTAGTGTTAGCCAGGCTTTTTTAAACTCGTCACTCGACACGTCACATACACTTAACTCTAATTTCTCAGATTCTGAAAGTCTCTTATCATCTTTCCTGTCTTCTCCACCAAATTTCCCTGCCTGCATTATGTCTCACCGATAAGAGTTTCTGACAGGCCACAGCAGGGATAAGCCCTTCACCCTTTTTACAGACCTTAGTCGAAGCTGCCTCAGGGCACGGTGTGGATGCTGGGTGGCTCAGGGGTGGAAAGAAGGTCCCACCAGCTTTGGACAGGAAAAGCCGGTGCGGTGCGGTGCTGTGCGGTGCGCGGCACGCTGAAAATGGCGCCTAGCAAAGGGAAAATGGCGCCTAGCAAAGGGAAAATGGCGCCTTAAGTCAACCGGTTTCCGCTGGAAACCGAAAACCGGAAATCCATTGACTTCTGGGAGCCCACCTTCGCTGAGGGAAACGCATCCAAAGGGGAGGGGGGGTACGGTAACCGGAAGTCACTTATACCTTAATTTTAAAAGGCACCACGAATCTAATTGGACTCAATTCTAGCATTTTTATTCTAGATGATCAGTATTTTATATTCATTAGGAACTACCAATACTCTTGGTCTTTAAAAAATTGGAAGTTAAGTCAAAACCCCCACAGCAACCCCCCCCACCATATGACCAACATTGCCTGGCCCTCCATTGTTGTCTGCAGGGGGCTCTAGCTGGGCTTGCAGTTCGGTCATTTGCCTACTTTTGCGATACCTACAAGATGTTTACATTTTAGAAGAGGATCTGTTGACATATCTGAGTCGGATGAGAAAAGGGTTGGAAAGTTAAGTGGCAGCATTTTTCTTTTATTAAAAATAATATCCATAGTAGGTGTGTTGGAAATAGAGAAATAGGTAAAAAAGGATAAGTACATGTAATAGATTTTAAGGGACTTTTATATCTGAAATACTACATTTGTGTGTATTGACAGGACTTCACAGTTTATAACCCAAAGGCAAAGAAGAGGAAAAATTATCTCTCTAAAGTTTACATTTGTTACTTTTTGGTTCAGAGAGCCCTTTAAGTAGCAGACAGAGGTACTAGACACCCCCACCGTTCAGCAAAATGCACATAAATGCACCATCTTGCATAAAATTTTAGGATGTTCATTAAAAACCCCAGGTCTGCTTCCTTCCTTTGTTTTCAGGGATGATATGAAGATTGGGATGAGCTATCCAAAAGAAGATTTATAAAATAAAAATGTTGAAATTAAAATTCATATTTGGAATTAATTCAAAAGAATATAGTGTGTGTATTGTGCACAACTAGCCATGCGTTGATGGTTGTTTAAGCTAAATTATTGGTACTTTGAGGTTCACCGTGTTATTTGCTTTATTTCAAGATCTAATGCTTTATTTATTCCATTTTCAGATACTCTCCTAACTTACTGGAATAAAGTATCTCCTCAGGAGCTCATAAACATTCTCATACTTTTAGAGTAAGTTAACATTTTCATATATATCCCCTTATTTGGGGAGCTTAATTTTTATACATAATAAAATGTTAACTTTTTTCTTGGTTTCAACATCTTATTTGCTAATAATGTAGAAAATTTTGATAATATAGATGCTGACATTCAGGTTCTTCACATATAGAGGAAAAACATGGTGATACTTGTGATATTATAGAAAAGCCTAGCCAATAATAGACCATTTTTTATAGCCTGGCAGGAGTCTTTTTGTGTTCTGGAAAACTAGAAGTGGCATCAACTGTACTAAATCATTCAGAGCAGATGCTGGCTTAATAGAGCAGCTTAACTTATTGGAATTTATAATTTGTACTCTAAGGTAGAGCTGAGTAATTTCACCCTCTTCAGAAATATACAGATACATAAATAGATGATAGATTAATAGATTAATATAGATATCTCCATTCCAAGGCACTTGGGAAAATCTAGTCTTTTTTTTTCTAGATTGAAGTGGAAAGTTGTTATATACAGGGTGAGGTAAAAGTAGTTACAGTAGTAATTACTTGAAACACTTTATTCTTGTATCATTACTTATTAATAATTGTATTATTTTCCATATGAACAACTGTAAACCTACTTTTTCCCACCCTGTATGGTATGCTGGGGTATTTTAATATTATTTAAGAAAACTAAAATAAAAATTAGAATGAAATCTAGCAAACTTTTGAATAAATAGTACAGATATATATATATAGATAGATATATCTATATATATGTATATATATCTATACATATCTATATATACACCTATATATAGATATATATATAATATGTGCATGTCTACCAAAACACAAAGAGGATAATTCATAAATATTTATTAAAGTATTTCAAAATTTTGCAGAAAATGGCAGCAATCAAAACAGTACTTAAGATTAAAAAGAAAATAAACTACTCTAATTATATTGATATCTTTGCTAATGAAAATATATGGTGTTGGGGATTTACTTTAAAAACTATGGGAGGTAGGTAGATAGGAAGGATGGAAGGACAGCAGAGGACCTATTCAGGGTAGAGATTAAACAAAAATGGCTATGAATTGATTATTGTTGAGTCTGGCAGGTGCTGGTATGTGGGAGGTTAGTATGCTATCCTCCCTAATTCTGTATGTGTTAGAGATTTTTAGTCATAGAAAGTATTTTAATGTCATTATAAAAAAGCACAGCAATTACCCCAACTTTTGGGGCTTATGAAACTTTCTTTAGGTATTAACTATACTAGAGACTTTTGCTATGATATATTATAGAAAACAAAGGATGATTAACGTTGATAGGTTCTTTTATGTTGTTAAAATTATACATGAAGACATGGGCCTTTTTGATATCAATGTAATGTTAGCAAATAAATGTAGAGAAATATAATGTGGCAAGCCCCCAATTAGTTATGTGTATATTTCTGTCTATCAAAACATACATTACAATATGAGTTAAGTAGTCATTCTTTGTAGCAAATGAATTTTCAAATATTACTTGTTAAATTGCAGATAATTAACTACTTTACTAACATGCTACTGTTTTTCTTTCTAGAGTATGTTTGTTTCACTTTAGATACATGGGAAAAAGAAACATAGCAAGGTAATTCCCATAGCATGGCAATTTCCACTTTTTTCTGTTTCTTCCAACAGAGGGCAGTCTTGATCATGCCATATAAAAAGTACATTATTCATTTTGAATTCTCTTGAAACCTATATAATTTCTATTAGCCAGTGTTACCCCAGTAAATTCAATACAAATTTTTAAAAGGACAACCCATGATTTATGTATATCTCAACTCAAACTTTAAATTAAACTAATGTGAGCTGATACATTTAAGTTTTCAAAAGGAAAATGGTTAGCCCTATGTGCAGGGTTTCTGTCCCAATCCTGAAACAGATACTGTCTTTTCTAAAGGATGTGTGAGGAAGGGCTAGATCCAAGAGAAGGCAGGAAACCATAAACTGAGGACAGTTGCAAGGTTTGTATCTTTATGTACAAACTATCAGTACTCACCTAAGTTGCTAAGGTAAACAGAAATTCTCAACAGTGATTGGGATAGCATTATAAATGAGCTTTTTTTTTCTTTTTGCTGTTTAAGTCTTAGTGAAATAAATAATTTTAAAATATTTCAGAGACCCTAAGGAAAATATTACTTGCTTATTTCAATGAGATAAATTGTTGGGGTAGAGTTTGTAGTCATTAAAGCAACACAAATAGAGTTCATTTTTTTAACGTTAAATTCCATTGCACTTCCAAAAACTGAAGAGGCTGTTTGGATAGGGTTTATAATTGCTGAGTCTCTGGAACATTCTAATAATAGGTAATTCAGGTGACATTTTTCACTGTCTTTCCCCATAACTTGAAACTGGCATGGTAACTACCACCATGAGCCTTAACCTCTAAAATTCTGCTGACTCTCCCCCTATGTTTCCTAGAGAATAGACACACTATTTTTCTTATTTTGTTCCTCTATGACCCAGTTGTAATTTTTAATAAAACCTTAATATTAAAGAAAAAAATTACAAATTCTTGCAGTAGACATGTTTAAAGAGTAAAAATTTCTGGTCCAAGATTAACTCAAGTTTAGAAACACTTGATTGACACTCCTTCTTCATTCAGGAATCCCCTCCCCCATTTCAACTTTTGAGCAGCCCTCTTACTGACTTTGCTGTCTTGCCCTTCCTCATCTCCTGAGAAAAGACTGAATCTTATTAGAGTGTTGTCCACTTTACACTGATATTTTTGATGAGAAAGAGGGAAGTAAATAACTCTCTAAATTCCTTAATTATATTCTTCTAGTATCAGCTCTTTTAAATGTATATTAAAACTTCATACAATTTCCAGTGATGTCTCATTTAAGACAAGTAATAGTTGAAAGAATATTGATCGTAGTATTGTGTTTATGTGGAAACCTAATTTTTTTTTTAGTTAAAAAATATCTAACATTGAGATATAGTCTTAGAGTACTCCAATTCCTAACTTTAAATTTTATTTTAGGATACAGGATGCCTGGCTGTCAAAACATTTTGGAGTAGACCGAAAATCTCAAACCATGCCGGCTCTTCGAAACAGATCAGGAGTAATGCAGGCCCGGCTTCAGCATCTTAGTAGCCTGGAAAGTTCATTTACACTTAATCACAGTAAGTGAAAATGTGTGTGGGGTCCCCATTTGAAACAGATATGTAATACTATTTTACTTTAAAGAAGTCCTGGTTTAAAATACCAATATGATTGAAAATGCTTTCACAGACATAGATCTATTTGCATATCTGTGTATTTATATATCATCACTTCATAATATATGACTATAATAAAATATGCATAAATTTTTCAGCAATTTTAGGTAATGGTATTGTTTTTCTTAATTCATTATTAAATCAATTTTTCTCACTGAATTGTTTTTATTTACATTGACTATCCTTCATTACTACTGTTAAACCTTTTTTTAAAGAATAGTTTATTAATTTTTAGAGAGGAAGGGAGAGAGGGAGAGAGAAAGAAACATCCACGTGAGAGAGTGCACATTGTTCAGCCACATCCTGCATGGCCCCTACTGGGGATTGAGGCCACAATTCAGGCATGTGCCCTTGACTGTGAGTCAAACCAGCAACCTCCTGATGCAAAGCAGGACACCCAACCAACTGAGCCACACTGGCCAGGGCTCTACTGTTAAACTTTAACGCAAATATTAGCATAATAGTATAACATAATAGTGTATACAGTATTTATTTAGAGTTATTGTTCAATGATTTTAAGGGATTACACATGCTCAGCTGAATGCAGAGATTAAAGAACTGTAAATACTTTTTGACAAAAGTGTTTCACACAGGTTGAAGTATTGATAAGGCGAGTAGGCCAAGGAGAGAAATCTTGCCCAGCTGGGAAAGCTAGAGGGTTATATAATTGGAAGCTATCTCTTGAAAAGCAAATATTAACAAAAAGTCAAAGAGTGAGAAAACTTGCATTTCCATACAGTCCTCTGGAGGATGCAGCGAAGGAAGCCAGCAAAAGTGGCCTGTATTAAGGACTAATAATAAAACGAATGTCTTGAGCAGGTGGGTCCTGACGCGACAGACTCAAGACATTTTAAAAAATGCGACTTACAGCCTGCACGGCCTAAAATGCCTCCCACATTATTTCCTAGTTATATTGCCATGGTTCATCACTAAAATCTTGTCTCCAAAGGAGTGCGCTCCTAATTATGTGTGCAGAGCTGTTGATACACAGCTCTAAGTAAAAATTGGTAGACTTGATTAACCAAGACTATATTTGATTTAGGAACAAACACAGTAAAACTCATTAGATCTGCAAGTATCGAGAGCCTCCTCTCTTCTTGCTTGTCTCTCTAAGTTTTTTGGAGGGGAAATCATTCAAAATTATTATGTGAATCTCTGTTCAGCAGTTTTAATTTACTTTTTGTTTAATCCTAGGTTCTACAACAACTGAAGCAGACATTTTCCATCAGGCCCTTCTAGAAGGCAATACTGCTACTGAAGTTTCTTTAACAGTGCTAGATACCATATCGTTTTTTACCCAGTGCTTCAAGGTAAAAATGAAGAGTTAAAATTCAGCTGGCACCATTGCAAAGAAAACATTATAACAAAACATAACCAGTCATAGGAATAAAAGCCCCGATGAGCACTCAGGAAATTTTGATGATAGACTGAGTTTGGCTACTGTGTGACCTTGGGAATTCACCAAGACTCACCTGCCACACCCAATTGTTTTATTTTCCTGGTTAAAAATAGATCTCTTTCATACTTTTATTAAAATATTCAGTAATTTTAGCCCAAATCATGACTGAATTAGTTTTCTCAAATGCCTGTTGTCATGAGGTGTCTGTTTAGGTTAGATGATGTCCAGGCAGCCTGGCTGGCTTCCCTGGTCAGGCGCTTAGTGTTTTTTCTCAGATGTTTGCCTCAGTACAAATCATTATTACTATGATTAAAAAGAATAAGGCCAAAGCAATGAACTTTCAGGGTTGTTAAAGGAGTAAACTGGGCTAATAGATGTGTTTAAAGAATAAAAACTACATAGCTGTAATATAATATCAGTGGGAGAACTCAAAAGTGAAAAATTGTGCTCACTTTCACCTGAGTTATACAGATAATTTTTTTCTTTTCAACCCCGTCTGTGCTTTTCAAGAGGCTCATAAGGGAAAATCGAATTAGATTCTAATAAGAAATAGGCATCAGTATCCCTTTCTGAAATATTAAGTTCTCATTAAAATGCAAACCAAATTCATTGTGCCAATAACTAAGGATATTTGGTCTCAGGGCTTGCATTGTATTCCTCCTATTCATATGTGTCTCATTTATTAATAAACATACCTCTTGGTAGATGTCAGGCACTACCCTAAGTGCTTTATGAATATAAGATCTTTTTTTATTGTGGGGCTGGGGGAAATGGGGATGACTGCAAATGGGCACCAGGGAGGTTTTTGAGTGATGGAAATGCTCTAAAATTGGATTGTGATGGTTGTACAACTCTGTAAATTTACTAAAAATAATTGAACCATATACTTAAAAATGGTAAATTTTATGGTATATAAATTATACCCCAATAAACTAAAAACAAATATGAACTCACTTTTAGTCTTCATATGGCTTTTTGATATAGATACTATTATTATTCCCATTTAAAAATGAGCAAACTGAGGCTCACAGGGAATTTAATGTCATATAGCTGGTCAGTGACAGACTCAGGATTCAGATCTAGGCCAGTTATCACAAAAGTCTAAGCTTCTAACCATATATCATGTTTGGAAATAAACTAAGGAAAGAGCCAGAAAAATCTAACACCCTGCATGGATTCTGGCTGTTGATGTTACCATTAGATTTGTCAAAACTTTGAATATTATTTTGTCGGTTTTTTGTTGTTGTTTTTGGCCAAGTTGTAACCTGCTCGTTTTTTGAGGGATAGGAGAATAGGGCTGGAGAAGTTAACCAATGCTTTTTTTTTTTTAAGTTTCACAAACCAATAGTTATTTCTCTACAATTTATTGTTTCATTTATGTCTCTTTACATGGAGCATTTAAACAATTTATATGGTCTGTTCAATTGTGACACCTGTTATTATCTCTACTCATAGAGGGTTTAATTTTTCACCAATGACTAAACATATCTTATACTAAACATACTTAAAAATTAAATTAGATAATAGACTTTTAAAATATGATTGATATTTTCCTTAATTCTTACATTACTTAGTTTTCCTCAGAGAAATACACTTGTATCCATTTATTTTAAATTTACTGGTTTCTTACTTGAGAAGTAATATGGCTAGGTTAATAGAAACTACTCTTCTCATCCTAGTTCTGTATTTGCTGTGTTACATTGGAAAAATATTTTTTATCTTATGCATAAAATGATGGAAGCAAGTATAGATGTAGTTTATGTAGTATTTTGAGATTTCCAAGTTGAAAGGTGGCACAGATGTTTTAAACATTTTGTTTTTCTGGAATTTTTAGACATGGATTGATAAACAGGTATTGGTAACTCAGATCTCTCATTCTAAGCAGGGGTAACATAAACTGTTTCTGCCAAAATTATGTTTATTTTCATGTTTTTTTAGAGTCAACTTTTAAATAATGATGGCCACAACCCATTAATGAAAAAAGTATTTGATATTCATCTTGCTTTTCTTAAAAATGGACAATCTGAGGTGTCACTGAAACATGTATTTGCTTCATTGCGAGCTTTCATCAGTAAGGTAAGGACAAAAGCTTTATAGCTAGCTGCTAGTGGGCTTGCTTCATGACATGAAAAAAAGAGGGGATAGAGGATTATTGTTATGACATCTACAAACCTCAGACTCTGAACCCATTAAGTCAGTACAGTAAAACCTCCATATAACAGACTAATTCAGGCGAGGGGGTTTCTGTTAAAGCTGAAAGTCTGTCATGTAATAAAGTAGGTTTTCTGAATGCATATGTGATAAATTAGCTTTCCTGTTTTTACTTAAGTAGACACATCTGTGTAATTAAAATTAAGTATATATGAAAAGTTTTAATTTAACAGAAAAGTTTTCTATATGTATTACTGTAATTTTAAATTTATACTGAATAGGTCTAGTAAATGCATGCATTCACCAGTCACCTTAAGTAAACACGGCTGGGGCATGGCTTAGGGAAAGTGGGAACATCTGCTGGCAATACTGCTGCAGAAAGCCACGCCATTCTACAACAGAACCATTTACCATGCACCAAGTGGTGTGATCACATGCTGATCACTCACTGAACATTGTTTACGAGCAGTGTGACTCCTGGATTTAAATACATAGACCAGGGGTCCTCAAACTTTTTAAACAGGGGGCCAGTTCACTGTCCCTCAGACCGTTGGAGGGCCGGACTATAGTTTAAAAAAAAAACTATGAACAAATTCCTATGCACACTGCACATATCTTATTTTGAAGTAAAAAAACAAAATGGGAACAAATACAATATTTGTATTTGCATGTGGCCCACGGGCCGTAGTTTGAGGACCCCTGACATAGACTATAGTTGCAAATATGTTATGTTTATTTATGTCGGTAAAATTACTAGTATTTTTTTCCAATGTATGGCCTACTCACTAAAATTTGTTAAAAATAACGGTGGATTGCCCTGGCCAGTGTGATCAGTGGTTAGAGCATCTGCCCTCGGGCTGAAGGGTTGTGGGTTTGATTCCTGGTCAAGGGCACATACCTGGGTTGCCATTTTGATCCCTGGCCTGGTCTGGATGTGTATGGGAGGCAACCAATTGATGTGTCTCTCTCACATCTATGTTTCTCTCTCTCTCAAAATCAATGGAAAAAATATCCTCTGGTGAGGGTTAACAAAAAACAAAACAAAACAAAAACAACTGAATTAATGACAAAAAAATAGCCTGTTAATGTAATTATAAGGAAATCTTGGCTAAAAGCATTTTTAAATTAACAGGGTGTTAATATCCTTTTTAAAAAAATCCTCACCTGAGGATATTTTTCCCATTGACTTTTTAGAGAGGGTGGAAGGGAGCAAGGAGGGAGGGAGAGAGAGACTCAGTATGGGGTCAAATGAATGAGCCCTTCCTTTCAATGCTGATGGCACCTGTGGGCTATAAATTTTCAGGCTTTACCTCATTTTTAAAGAAACCTCAGGCTAGACTTTTAGGAATAAATATGACTGAAACGGATAGCAAAGATTTATTTCTGGTCTGCTTCTGATAGCTTTTAAATGTAATAAAAAGCATCATAAACCAAGATGGAGTTAAAATTATGGAAAGGCACAGGTCAGGCCTTCCTCTCTGGTATGTGTAACTTTAACAAGATAAAGAAATTCAATTAATTGATTTGTATAATAGGATAACTAAGCATGGAAAGCTTTTTTGTCATCATTACTTATTGTATTTAATTGATATAGAGATTAGGTGGATTTGAAGGTTTTTTAAAATTGCTATTTAATACAATTTGTGAATAAAG
>NW_006289818.1:252245-277356 GCF_000327345.1 Myotis davidii | reverse complement strand
TTGCTACTGTTATGAATCGTAATGTAAATATCTGATATGCAGGATGTATTTTCATTGTTACAAATTGAACATAATTAAAGCATAGTGATTGATCACAAAAACAATATGTAATTATATATGTGTTTTCCGATGGTCTTAGGCGACCCCTGTGAAAGGGTCGTTTGACCCCCAAAGGGGTGGCGACGCACAGGTTGGTAACCCACAGGTTGAGAGCCGCTGCTCTAGGGAGACGGACGTGCATATGCAAAGGCCCAGAGTTGGGAAAGAGCTTGAAATTCTGGAGACCGAAAGGTCCAGTTTAGCTGGAGCATAGTGAACTAGGGAGATCATCAGCATGAGTGTAGTTGAAGCCATGGGAATGATTTAATTTCTCCTGGAGTGTATATAGAGGAAGAAACAAAAAATAGGTCAAGATTAGTACATTGGAGAAAAACAACATGGAAGGGGTTAGAAGAGAAATGTGTAGAAGAGATGAAAGGAAGCAGTCACAGAAGTAGGAAGAAAGAAGGCTATTGTGGAAGCCAAAAGAGAAAACGGTGTCAACATTATTACAAGATACAGAGTGTCCTAATAAGGGGGAAGGGAAGCCCACTGGAATTGACAGTTATGAAGTCACCATTGATTCTGGCCATTTGCCCACTCAGAAGTGATGTGGATAGAAGATTTAATATAGTAAATTAACTACATTACAGCTATACCCTCCCATACACCTTTATTTTCATTTTCATACTTGTCCAGCAAGTTTTGTTTTCATCTGGTGGACCTGTTGATGAGATTTCCGGGCAGCCAATCAGAAAACATTTATTAAAAATTCATATCTGCATAGCATTGCACTTGGTCTTAATGTGATAAAAGAAGGTTGATTCCTACAACATGGTTTTAAATTCAAGATTCCCAAGAAGTTATTTTGAAAAGGTTGGCCCTCTAGCTTCATATTCCCTGAAAAACATCCACCGTGTACCCTGCAGCAGTTTACTCCTTGCTTGCCTAGACATGTAAGCATTAGAGATTATAACAAGCCTGTGTTATATGTATATTTTATCTTCCACAAAGCAGACTGACTACATTCTCAAAGTAACAGCCACTTGACTGTTTAGACCAGTGATGGCAAACCTATGACACGCGTGTCAGAGGTGACACGCGAACTCATTTTTTTGGTTGATTTTTCTTTGTTAAATGGCATTTAAATATATAAAATAAATATCAAAAATATAAGTCTTTGTTTTACTATGGTTGCAAATATCAAAAAAATTATATATGTGACACGGCACCAGAATTAAGTTAGGGTTTTTCAAAATGCTGACACACCGAGCTCAAAAGGTTCGTCATCACTGGTTTAGACAGCCACTTTTGTACTCTCTATGCCAATATATATCTTTTTAAAGTATAGTTGACATACAATATTATATTATTTTCAACATAGTGATTTGACATATTCCTTAAATGTGATCACCATAATAAGTCTCAACCATCTGTCACCAAAGTTGTTATGATAATGTTGACTAATTTCCCTATGCAAAAATATATCTTATGTTTTTTTAATTGATTTTAGAGAGAGAGGAAGGGAGAGGGATAGAGAGAAACATCAATGAGAATCACCAATTAGCTGCCGCCTGGACGTCACCTACTGGCGATGGAGCCTGCAACCCTGGCATGTGCCCGACTGGGGACCTCTTGGTTCATGTGTTGACACTCAACCCCTGAGCAACACTGGCCAGGCACAAAATTTATCTTAATTAACACTGTTTATGAGTAAAGGACACATATATGTTTGTGCATCTACACTTCATCTATACCCCGTTTTGTTAAAAGGTTAACTTTAGTTGCTCAATAGATTCCCACTATAATTTTCTCAGCATTTGGAAGTTCATAACTTAAAGAACTGTTTAAATATAAAGCAGAAGAGTAAGTAATGCAGATTGTCCTTCCCATTTTTAAGGGTCAGATCGAGACCCATCAATCATTCATCATTTCAGTCATTCATTAATTTAATGCATATTACCAAGAACCTACATAACATTTTTTTCCAGATCATGATGAGCTCTTCTCAGTCTGTACCATTTATTGTTAGCACCTCACATTTTTGTAGTGACTTGTGTACTGACTTGAGTTGTTTTGTCATTGACACATGCTGGCCTTTGTGTGTTTAACTAGTTCATGTTTTCCAGAGCAGAGCCCTAATCTTAAGTTCATTATGTATCCTCAAGACAGCTAGCATAGATTTAAGTGGGAACATAGTTGACATTTAATAGTTGATTGATTTTTATGATTGGGTTTTCAGATACTTATTTATGTTTTGTTCTTTAGTTTCCCTCAGCCTTTTTCAAAGGAAGGGTAAACATGTGTGCTGCATTTTGCTATGAGGTTTTGAAGTGCTGCACCTCGAAGATTAGCTCAACCAGGAATGAAGCATCTGCACTTCTGTATCTTCTGATGAGAAACAACTTTGAATATACCAAAAGGAAAACCTTTCTGAGAACACATCTGCAGGTCAGTGAAAATCAAAGCTCCTCTTCTTCAATTCAGTCTTTAGCCTCTAGATCAGTGGTTCCCGGGGTGGGGCGCCACTCCACAGGGGACCATTTTGATTTTTAAGGGGGGCAATTTGAGAATGAGTTATTAACAGTGAATTTTTTGCTTTTCTTATGGTTCTAGGGGCCTCATATCCAGTATAGAAATATATATTGTGACATATTTACACATTTCAGTTCTCTATTATATGTTTTGAAACTTTATCTGCTAATTTTTCATATCACTTTATATTTTTAAACAATTTCTTAGTGATTTCTTCCTCAGTACTTCAACTGTCCTTTCCTTCTTTTATTTTTCTCTTTCATGGATGCCATGTTCTTTGGCAGCTTGTTTAGACCAAGTTAATGGCCCTTTAGGCTTCCTCCATGTGAATAGGAATTCACTTTTTGAATAATAAAAATTATGTCACGGGGGTGGGGCATCAGGATTTTAGAGATGCTTAGGTGGGGTGTGGCCAGAAAAAGGTTGGGAACCACTGCCCTAGATCAAGATCTAGAGCTACCCAGTCCAATACAATAGCTGTTAGCCTCATGTGGCCATTTAGCACTTGAAATGTAACTAGTCTGAATTGATATGTGCCCTAAATTTGGCTTTTGAAGATTAAATACCAAAAAGAGTAAAATGTCTCAATTGTTTTATATTTACAATATGTCGAAATGGTATTTTGGATATATTGGGTTCAGTAAACTATTTAAATTCACCTGTGTCTTTTTACTTTTTTAATTGATTTTTTTTTAGAGAGAGAGAGACAGGGAGAGGGAGGGAGAGATCAAAACATCCATGAGAGAGATATATGGATTGTCTGCCTCCTGCACACCCCCTACTGGGGATGAGCCCACAACCCAGGCATGTGCCCTGATGGGGAATCAAACCTGCGACCTCTTGGTGCATGGAATGACGCTCAACCAGCTGAGCCACACCAGCCAGGCTCTTTTTACTTTTTAATGCAGCTACTAGACAATTTAAAATTACATGCATGGGTCACATCATATTTCTATTGGAAAGTGCTATTCTAGAGCATAGGTGCTATGAGTTAGACTCTAGTTCAGGTTCCAGGACCAACACACATTGTATGACCTTGAGAAATTTCCTTAGTGTGTCCGTGCCTCAGTTTCTTCATATGTAAAATAGTGGTAAATATTTGTGCCTGCCTCATACGATTGTTGTGAGGATTAAATGAGGTGCTTAAATAACAAACAAAACACTCATGAAATATTCTGTAGTAGGTAATAATACAGTTTGTGTGTTTCACTTTTCAGTATGACCAGTAAGTGAAACATGAGAGAAGTCTCAAGGTGTAGTGAAAAGAATGAACTTTGGAATTAGACCTACCTGGGCTTAATCATAGCTCAGTTACTTACTATGTGACCCTAGACAGGTGTATCAATCTATCTTAACTATTTGCCTTATCTGTAAAGTGAGGCCAAATATATTTCACCTTGCAGGGCTGTCATGAGGGATAAAAATAAAGTGTGTATAGTGCCAGGCACAATGACAGGCATGTATTAGACACTCAGTACATGGTAGTTGTTATTCAACATCTCCATATTTTTCTGCTTATTTAATGAAACTGCTTTGAACTAAAACACAATTAGGACTTCTTAGCTTAGTAGACCTCTTTGTAGTATGGGAAACCTTTGGTTATATTTGTATCTTCACTGCCATGGTGTGTCCCATTGCAGTTGTTTTTTGGAAATGGGTTATAAATGGGGAAACAGCCTATCAGGTTTTTAGAAATGTTATCAGTAATGTGGAAATCCGATGGAAGTGTATTCTGTATGTAAAAATCTACTAAATACTAGTAGTTACTTTTGGATACTAGGGGCAGGGTTATATAATAAGGGCCTTTATAATTCACCTTTATATGAGGTATCATTTGAGTACCATCTTTCCCCAAAACATTTCTGCAATTAGTGTGCCAGTATGCCTGAAATTCCCCATTAGGGTATGTTCTTCTGGGTCAAACCATTATTTCTCTCAAGTCCATTATTCAAATGTAAATGAATTAGTAAGTATGAAGACTTGCAACCATGTTTGGCACATAGTAAGTGCTCAAAAAAGAGTTACCTAGTATTATGATGATTATGATCTCTTTAATCCTCAGAACAATTCATAACCTTATTACAGTTAAGGAAAGTGAGGAATGGAAGGGTTAAATAGATTTTCTAAAGCCCCACAGTAAATAAAGTCTTTATTGATAAAGTCAAGATTTGCATCTGAAGCAGTTTGATTCTAGAGCCTGCAATAGCTCCTGCTTCCCAAGACCAGAGGTAAAGCATCCAGCCATTAACGCCTTACCATGAATCATTTAGGCATTCCTCAAAGGCATCCTGAGAGATTAAAAAGCACCATCAAAGGCATTATATGTAGGGCTGTCTTAACTAGGTAGGTGCTAGTCAGAAACAAAGAAGGGGGAAAAAAGAAAAAAGAAACAAAAGAAAAGAAACAAAGAAGGGAGCTGAGGTGCTGGAATTGGAAATTCAGGACACTAAAGTAGACCAGTGAAAAGGAATGAGAAACCATAGAAGAAAATGTCTTTTATTCCCAACTTTGCCATAGCTGCAACCTAGCAAGCATGTTCAAAATGGAGACCTGACCCACCATAGTTTCATTTCACTATTATGAAACAGTTTTGGATCTAGCTGTACCGTGAGCTTAGAAAAAAATTTCACATCTAACCAAGAAAAGTCCCAATAATACTTGAAATTGGGGCCTTTGAAGTTGCTATTTCCATAAATGAATTTAAATTTCTCATGTCTGAAGAAAGTAGGTTATGGTGGAACTGTGTAGAATCTTTAAAAGAAACATTTAATATGAATGCTTATGGGCTTATACAATGATGAAAATAAATAGCATTTGTTAAAAAGACAAATGAAAAACAATATTTGCTTTTTCCCACAGATAATAATTGCTGTAAGTCAGCTGATAGCTGATGTAGCACTAAGCGGAGGATCAAGATTTCAGGAGTCTTTATTCATTATCAATAATTTTGCTAACAGTGACAGACCTATGAAGGTATGTTCTCACTTCAAGTAATAAATTAGAAGCACCTTCACTGTCAGAAAAGTTTACACTCCTAGAGTTAAACTGTTATTGCGTCCATGACTTACTTTGTTGTTGTTGTTGTTAATCGTCACCTGAGGATATTTTTTTCATTGATTTTCAGAGAGAGTGGAAGGGAGGGGGAGAGATAGAGAGAAACATCAATGTGAGAGAGACACATAGATTGGTTGTCTTCTGCCTATGCCCCGACTGGGGCCTAGGATTGAGCCTGCAACAGAGGCATGTGACCTTGATCAGAATTGAACCTGTGACCCTTCATTTGGGCCACCGCTCTAACCACTGAGAAAACTGGCCAGGGCAGGTTCACGGCTTTCAGTAAAATAGTGTATAGTCCTAGCCAGTTTGGCTCACTGGATAGAGCATTGACCTGTGGGCTGAAGGGTCCCGGGTTCAATTCTGGTCAAGGACACATGCCTAGGTTGCAGGCTCAGTCCCCAGTAGGGGGCATGCAGGAGGCAGCCAATCAATGATTCTCTCATCATTGATGCTTCTATCTCTCTCTCCCTCTCCCTTCCTCTCTGAAATCAATAAAAATATATTTAAAAAAAATAGAGTATAGAGAATGTAAGCTTCATGATTCCAGGCTTTGTCTTGTACACCACTGTATCTCTAGCACTTAAAAAACTGCCTGGTACATAGCAAATAATCAATGTTAGTTGAATGAATGGATGATTGACTATACTGTGTATGCACAGTTGTTATGGCTAGTAGGATTGGAATTTTTTTCTGAGCTTGATTTCTAAACTTGCTCTGAATATAAATGGATCCTTTCTTTCTTAACAGTTGTTAACTATTTCCCATATTGATTAATTAAGCACTGAGTTTGAAATTTCACAAAATCTCACTTCTTAAGGCAGTTAACAGCCGCCTGAACCATTGCTAACAGATGAGGAACGGCACAGAAGAGATTTATTATCTGATGAGTTTTAAGAATCATCTGTTAACTGTCGCTTGCCATGGATAATTTTTTTTCCTTTTTTAAATTGAATTTATTGGGGTGGCATTGGTTAATAAAATTATACAAGTTTCAGGTATATAATTCTACAACATAACTGTATATTGTATTGTGTGTTTATCACCCCAAGTCAAGTCTCTTTTCATCACCATTTATCTCCCATTTTCCATCTTCTACCTCTCCCGCAGCCCCCTTCCCCCTGGCAGTCACTGTAATGTTGTCTATGTACATGAGTCTTTCCTTTTTTTTCCTTGTTTAATCCCTTCACCCTTCTCACCCAGCCCCAAAACCCCTCCCCTCTGACAGCTGTCAGTCTGTTCTCTGTATCCATGATTCTGTCTCTACTGTGTTAGTTTATTTTATTCATTAGATTTCACATATAAGGGAAATCATATGGCACTTGTATTTGTCTGACTGGCTTATTTCACTTAGCATAATACTCTCCAGGATCATCCATGCTGTTGCAAAAGGTAAGCTTTCTTTCTTTTTTATGACTGAATACTATTCCATTGTGTAAAAGTACCACAGCTTTTTTATCCACTCATCTACCGATGGCCACTTGGGCTGCTTCCAAATCTTGGCTGTTGTGAATAATGCTGCTATGAGCATAAAGGTGCATATATTCTTTCAAATTAGTTTGTCAGGTTTGCCATAGATACTTATTGGCACTCCCAAAGACCCTGAACTCCATTACTCTTTCTTACCTATTTGCTTAAAACCTATACTATTGTCAAAATTCATTTGTTGTACACAAAGCAGGTTCTGATCTTCAGTACTATATGTGTACAAGGAAAGAGAAATCCTTTGCCAATAAAGAAATTTCCCTCCCAGAGGAATCATCTCCATTCTTGGGAAAGGTCATCTTCCAACATAACTGGACAATATTGTTTAAAATCTGAAAAAAATAAAGCTCACAGTCATAGTGTCCTTGATGTTTGGGACATGTGGATCTATGTAGCAAAAAATATTCCCACAGGAACATTGCTTAGACTGAAGAAAAGGAAAAAAACCCAACAAAACAAAACACTGTCAGGCTGGGAAAGTTTGCTTTCCAGCCAGTTCTACTGGAAATAAGTGTATGAACACAGAAATGGCTTCTGTCATTTAGGATCTTTTACTCATACTCTAAGAGTTGTTATCATCCTTAATTCCATATTATATAAAAGTTTGAAGAGCAACTTTTTCACAGTCATAGGGGTGTGTTTTGGCTTTCCTTGATAGGAAATCTTTTGCATTGACTCATTTCATAAATGACTTAGTTTTATTAGTCAATCACTTAGTTTATTGGTCAGTCACTACCAATAAACCCTGTTAGAACAAGGAGTGCCTTGCTCCAGTAAATGGAATCTCTCTTAATGAATAAGAAGGTACTTTATGTATATAAGTATTACTTTAAAGGGATAAAGAAGGCACTTTTAAAAACTATTTCCTCCACTTCGGGTTATATTCACACCGGAAAGCTCCCTAACCCCTATATCTTTAATCATACAGATAATTGTGATTACTTCAGTGGGGTTAAGAGAAAGTGATAGGACTATTTTAATGGCCATAATAAAGAGGAAGCTGTAACTTACTGGTTTTGGGGGATCAAAACAACACTTTGAGAGAGGTTAATTATCTCTTTAAACTCTTTAGAGTGCTCTGTGATTCATAAGCTCTAATTTGTATAAGTGGACACTTTGTAGTATTTTTCCCCCTTAGTATATACATGTAGTAGTTGGTGGATGGGATGGGTATGCTTGTCAGTATGGAAGAGTGGGCTAAGGTCACTAGCTCTGGAGCCAAACTACCCGGGTGTAAATCTTGTCTCTACCACTTACCAACTATAATATTTTAACCAAGCTACTTAACTGCTTTGTGCCTCAGTTTTATGTTGGTAAATGAATTATGATAGTCCTTAGCTCACAGGATTGTTGTAAGAATGCCTAGACCACTGCCTAATACAAAGTATACTGTCAATTTTTAGTTATTGTCCTACCAAGCAAAATAGAGACAGACTCATAGATAGAGAGCAGGCAGACAACTCTGGTGTGTGTGGAGGTGTTAGGGATGGTGGTGGAGGGTTGAACAAAATAGAAAAAGAGAGAGAGAACTCATGGATGTGGATAATAGTGTGATGATTGCAGGGGAGGAGATTGGTGGAGGTAGAAGAGGGCATAGAGGTGATAAATGGTGATGAAAAAAATAAAATAAAGGAGAAGAAGAAAACAAAAAAATTTTAGTTACTGTTGTAACTAAAACTACACAATAAAGTGATTGTAGATTACTCTTATGGCTGTAGAATTCAGTGGAGAAGCTAGAGTTCAAGGCTTGGTAGCATGACTCCACTGTCCATGCTTTTAGGTATTGTGAATATACTGCCATCAAGTTTAGAGCCTTTGAAACCTGAGCTAGTTGGATATTTTAAAAAGAATTAATTTAAAGTTCTTTAGACGTGTCCCATGCCAAGAACCAAATACCCAGAACTGTAACAAGGATTAAAAAATTGTATGTTGCCCTGGATGGTCTGGTTCAGTTGGTTGAAGTGCACCAAAACGTTGTGGGTTCAATTCCCAGTCAGGGCACATATCCAGGTTGTGTGTGTGATCCCTGGTCAGGATGCCTGCAGGAGGCAATTGATTGATGTTTCACTCTCACATCAATGTTTCTCTCTCCCTCTCCCTCTCTCTCTTCTCCTTCCCCTCCCCCTCCCTCTCCCTTCTCCTTTCTCTAAAATCAATTTTTTAAAAAAATCATGTTATTCCTAGGATTGAATGCTGAGGTTTAGAGCACATCAATAATATTAATAAACATGTGTTTTTTGTTTTTAAATTAGGCAACTGCTTTTCCCACAGAAGTCAAAGATTTGACCAAGAGAATTCGTACAGTTCTTATGGCCACTGCTCAAATGAAAGAGCATGAAAAAGACCCTGAAATGCTAATTGATCTCCAGTATAGCTTAGCCAAGTCCTATGCAAGTACCCCAGAGCTCAGGAAAACCTGGCTTGATAGCATGGCCAAGATTCATGTAAAAAATGGAGATTTTTCAGAGGTAACTACTTAAGGCTTTGTTTTAAACACAGCCTTGCCAAGTCCTTGGAGCACATTCTAACAGCTCTTTCTTTGTCATCCTTTTTTCAGGCAGCAATGTGTTATGTCCATGTAGCAGCTTTGGTTGCAGAGTTTCTTCATCGAAAAAGTAAGATATTTCTGTTATTAGATATAGAGAGAATTTCAGTTAGTGCAATAGTTTTTATCCTTGTAGCTTGCAGCTGTGAATGTGATATAATTGAGCTCTGAAAAAATGTTCACCTTTAGCCTCATTCAGTGTTTAACAGAAGTTGTTCTTTAAAAAAACAAAACTGGATTGTTCATTTTGCCTTCTGCTTTCATTAAGAGTTAAATAGCCTGATATTCAGTGTTTATTTTCCGACACTGTCTCCCTGGAAGTCTGCCACAGATTAAATTCTTCGTAAGGCTCATGAGAAGCTCTGGATAATACCATTCACGTATTTTCCCCTCATCTGCCTCAAGTTCACCAACAACTGCCCACAGATTTAATCTCCACAGCCGCTTTAGTGCAACAGTACCTTAGTATTAAAGGGTAGTCAGCACATCATCAATATGGCCAAATAAGACATTCCTTGTTTGTGCCCCCCCCCAACAATTTGGCATCCATTCAGAGACAAAATTGCCTTTGTGGGAGCTCTGGGAGCTAGTGTCTTATGCCAAGGAACCTGGGAGGAATGTTACCAACCTCTGCATTAGGTAATAGGCAGACAGATCTCAGTCCTGGTTGTGGATCCTGCAATGGCTCATGCACTGGCTCCAGCACTTCCCAGCGGCAATCTAGGAGCCCCTGGAGAATACTGTCTTATGTAATTACCCATAGACAAGAGAGCCTTGGTGGAAATGTAGGAGCCCAGTGGAGAAATTCCAGCATGCCACTAGAGTACACACACACACACACACACACACACACACACACACACACACACGTTTAAATGCATTGGAGAGGGTAAAGTTTTACTTTACTCGTGTCACCCCTTCCCAAGGTGGCACAGCTCAGTGTCAAGAGAGACATCTTGTCTGTGATTTCTTTCACGGGAAAAGAAAGAGCATGAGAATGGACACCTGGCTTCCCCAGCTGTACAGGATGCTGCCAAAGAGGTCCATTGCTCTTTTGCCCCATCCAGAGTGCTGAGTTGTGAGCTTCAGGACTGGGGGTGGGGGCAGGAAGAAGTTGGAAAAGTGGCAAATAGGACTCTCAGAAGGTATTAAAGAGACATGGTTCATATACTAGCTCAAGAAGCCCACCAACAAGCTGCTAGGGACATTTAGCCTTTGGTTCCCTCCAGTTGGCCCATAAGCACCCTCCAGTGCTCCATGTGCTTCAACCACACCTCTCCTATTCTATAGCCAACTTCTTATGCATGCTCCTGATGGCAGCAAGAGCAAGCTTTAGCAGACAGCTAGTGAGCACAAGCAAAAAGTAGGCCAGAATCTGTGGGCCAGGGAGAGACCACAAACTTGAACTTTATCACCACTCTTGGGAAAGCAAAAATGGAGGCTGTTTGCACCTGGCCCAGTGTGTTGCACGATGGAGAGAAGGCATACAAACTTACGATTCTGCCACAAGAGGGAACAAGAAGTATGGAGAAGATGTATCCATAAAAAAATTTGTGCAACCCTCAGAATTGTGCAACCCTAGCAAGGCAGGTGGAAAGCATTTCTCTCCCAAAGTCAATCAGTAAAGACAGTTGGAAGTGACTGCTATTTCAAATGTGAAGACAGCAATGCCAGACAGCATGGATGGAGCTGGAGAGCATTATGCTAGATGAAATAAGCCAGTCAGAAAAGATAAATATCACATGATCTCACTTATTTGTAATGAACAACATAAACCGATGAACAAAAACAGATCCAGAGACAGAGACGCATTGATCAGATGCTCAAACCTCAGAGAAAAGGTAGGGGAGGATGGGGGTAAGGGGGAGAGATCAACCAGAGGACTTGTATGCATGCATATAAGCATAACCAATGGACGCAGACAACAGGGGGTGAGGGTGAGGGCAGGATTTGGGGAGTGGGGGGCGCAATGAGGGGATAAGGACACATTTGTAATACCTTAATCAATAAAGGGGAAAAATGAAGGAAACATGACATTACCAATAACCTTCCAGTAATCAAACTCAAACACTTGGAGAGCTGTAATTTACCTAATAAAGAATTCAAAATAGCTGTGGAATCTAAAAAGCTAAACTTGTATAAAAACAGAGTACAATGGTTTTTATATAAGTTGGCTTTTATTGATGTTGTTCAAAGGGTACAGACTTGCTACTTAAAAGATGAATAAGTTCTGGAGATTTAATATAGCATAATGATTATAATTAACAAAGTATACTTGAAAGTTGCTAAGAGAGTAGATCTTAAATGTTCCCCCGCCCCAAAAATGGTAATTATGTGTGCTGATTAGCGTTATTGTGTTAATTTTCAGTGTGTGTGTGTGTGTGTGTATGTGTGTGTGTGTATGTGTGTCAAATCAACACATGTACTTTAAACTTATACAGTGTTATATATCAAAAAAATAACTGGCAATGGACATTGCAAAGAAATCTCTCACTATCATAATGGCCAAGCTACTTCTTTTAAGGCAGTTGAATGAGTAATCTTAGATCAAAATGAAACCATATTGTGGGTGTGATATCACTCTAGTTTTGGCTATGAAAATACAACCATGTTTTGTTTTGTTTTTTTAATTACAGAATTTCTACCAGTAACTATGTATCTTTCATTTTACATCTAAGGCTCAGAGTCTGATTGCCTCTATTAATACCACTCATGTGGAGAAATTTTTTCTAAAAAGTGTCTTCCCAAACTTAGTATCATGATTAAAATGTAGATTCATTTTACTTATATTTTAAGTTAACACTTCCTGTTTGATACTGAAATTTTTTCATTCCTCACCTGAGGATTTTTTTCCATTGATTTTTAGAGAGAGTGGAAGAGAGGGAAAGACAGAGAGAAATATCGATATGAGAGAAACACATTGACTGGTTGCCTCCTACATGAGCCCGAACCAGGGCCTGGGCTGAGGAGGAAGCTGCAACCGAGGTACGTGCCCTTGATCGAAATTGAACCCAGGACCCTTCGGTCTGCCGGCAGATGCTCTATCCACTGAGCCAAACTGGCTAGGGCTTTGATACTGAACTTTTTTTGAACAATACATTTGCTTGCAATTGGTATACTCTAGTTTTCTCCTTTTGGTGCACATGTGAAATTACAGTAAAAATAAATATTGAACTTGAACACTGCAATTCCAAATAAACTAACAGATATGAGAACCCTAAACACAGTACTGAATAAATTTTAAGTGTATCTTTCAGAGAAATTAGGTTTATATTATCTCATCTTTTAAATTAGTCGACATGTGAAATAAGAGTTTTTGTCTGCTAAGTATGAAACTATATTCTTTAGATATTGAAATAGTTAAATATATTAAACTAGAGGCCCAGTGCATGAAATTCGTGCACTGGGGGAGGGTGCCCCTCAGCCCAGCCTGCACCCTCTCCAATCTGGGACCCCTCAGGGGATGTCCGACTACCGGTGGGATGGGATCGGGCCTAAACCAGCAGTTGGACATCCCTCTCACAATCCAGGACTGCTGGCTCCCAACTGCTCGCCTACCTGCCTGCCTGCCTGCCTGCCTGATTGCCCCTAATTGCTTCTGCCTGCTAGCCTGGTCACCCTCTAACAACTCTCCTGCCAACCTGATCAATGCCTAACTGCTCCCCTGCCAGCCCATTTGCCCCAAATGCTCTCCCCTGCCAGCCTGGTTGCCCCCAACTGCCCTCCCCTGCAGGCCTGGTCACCCCTAACTGCCCTCCCCTGCTGGCCTGATCGCCCACAACTGCCCTCCCCTGCCGGCCATCTTGTGACCACATGGGAAAGCCATCTTGTGTGAGGGTGTGATGGTCAATTTGCATATCACCTCTTTATTATATAGGCTATTTTCCTAGAATTATTTTTCACAAATGCAAAGACCCCAAAATGAAACAAAACTCAAGAATTTTTTATTTCCATTCTCAATCCTTAAGCTTTAGAAATATGACTATCCTATATAATAAAACCTTAATATGCAAATCAACCGAACAGCAGAATGACTGGTGGAATGACTTGTCGCTATAATGCTCACCAGGGGTCAGATGCTCAATGCAGGAGCTGCCCTCTAGTGGTCAGTACACTCCCACAGGGGGAGTGCCACTCAGCCAGAAGTCGGGCTCATGGCTGGTGAGCGCAGCAGTGGTGGCGGGAGCCTCTCCTACCTCCACTGCAGGTGGGCAATAAGGAGCAAGGGGTCCCGGACTGCGAGAGCACTGGACTGCAAGAGGGATGTCTAACTGCTAGATTAGGCCTGATCTGTGCGGGGGAGCGGGAAGATCAGGCCTAAGCCGGCAGGTGGACATCCCCTGAGGGGTCCCCGACTTCCAAGAGGGAGCAGGTCGGGCTGAGGGACTCCCCCACTCCCCCCCCCAAGTGCACAAATTTCATGCACTGGGCCTCTAGTAGGAGATAAAATAGCAACTAATAAAGAATACTAGGGGCCTGATGCATGAAATTCGTGCAAGAGTAGGCCTTCCTTCCCCCACTGCCGGCACTGGCTTCCCTGGCTTCATCCAGAAGGTTGTCTGGAAGGACTTTTGGTCTAATTAGCATATTATGCTTTTATTATTATAGATATATATTGCTGTGGTTTTTTTGGATGTTAGCATGAGGCAGCTTGCCTGAAAACCAAACACTATGTATGACATGTTTCAACAAGTGTAAATAGTGCTTTTAACTAATGATTTAAATATTTATTTCATAATACCTTCAAAGTTTTTTTAGAAGTTATACTTCATAGAAATCAAAGAGCCCTATCTGAGTAGGAAAAGGTGATGTTTTTCATTTTAAACAAAAATAATGTTAAATTTAGGAAAAGTTCACATGTTTATTTATAGGTGCTGTCTATTTTTAAATCTGTACTATGCTACTTGCTTGAACTAGAAAACCTTATTCTAAAATGGTGGCAGTGGGAAAATCCTGAGACTTTTTTCCCCTTAGATGCAATCATTCATATGATTTAAAACACCTTCTTTTGTTAATTATCTAATCAAACTATGATAGTTATGCTAAAGGAGACTACTAATTTAAAACAAGTTAAAAACTGAATCTAACCTGTCATCCAGTCAGAGAACTCCATGATCTAGGCAAGACCTGGATATTCACAGAGTAAATGAAAGTATATTTGAGTGCAAAACTGAAAAAAAAGTTTCATTTATGATTTTAAGACAAACTTATTTAACAAAAATAATTGAGTAATTCTGGAGCCCTTTATTTTCTATCATTAAGCGTCCTTTGATAATTAACACAAAAGGGAAGGAGAGTTAGCTGTATTATAAATCTCTGGCATATTAATTGCCAAAAAAGTTTGTGTTTTCTCAAAGTCTTATGCCATTCTCTTGAAGTCATTACAAAGCAGTTTATTTTTAAAAAGTTAATATATTTTTATTGATTTCAGAGAGGAATGGAGAGGGAGAGAGAGATAAAAACATCAATAATGAGAGAGAATTGTTGATCACCTGCCTCCTGCACTCCCCTACTGGGCATCGAGCCCACAGCCGGGCATGTGCCCTTGATCAGAATCGAACTCGGGACCCTTCAGTCAGCAGGCCAAGGCTCTATCCACTGAACCAAACCAGCTAGGGCATGAAGCATTGTTTAAATCAAGATGGAATGAAATACTACTGACCAGCTGTCGCATTAGAGACAAGTTTTCCTGTATAGAGTTTTTAAGAAAAAAAAATAGTTTGTCTTGTTGGGTGGTTGCCTAAACAAGCAAGGACTTTAGCCCTTGCTCCCCAGGGGTGTCTATAAATCCTTTTTCTCATGTTTTAGACCAGTGGTTCTCAACCTTCCTAATGCCATGACCTTTTAATACAGTTCCTCATGTTTTGGTGACCCCCAACCATAAAATTATTTTCGTTGCTACTTCATAACTGTAATTTTGCTACTGTTATGAATCGTAATGTAAATATCTGATATGCAGGATGTATTTTCATTGTTACAAATTGAACATAGTTAAAGCATAGTGATCAATCACAAAAACAATATGTAATTATATGTGTGTTTTCCGATGGTCTTAGGCAACCTCTGTGAAAAGGTCGTTCGACCCCCAAAGGGGCCATGACCCACAGGTTGAGAACCGCTGTTTTAGACACTGAACTGAAAGGGAAAGGGGGTGGGAGGTGTGCAGTTCTCCCTGCCATGCCCCTAGCCTCAAACTTCTTTCCTACAGCTAGAGCTTTAGTTCTTTCTACTAGACAGACCTTAAGGATTATCATTCTCTTCCTTTACCAAAGTTACCTTGAGGTGGTGATACTGGGTGTTATTCCCATCCCCCAAAATATAAAATTATAGATCTAAATGTCTTTACTTCTGTTTTGTCTGAGAACCTCAAAATGTTCTAGATCTCATTCTCTGGAGGTCAGACTTTATGTAACTCTTGCTGAGTGAGGGCACAACTGTTTTCTCCCAGGGAATTCCAGAGTCAAGTTTCTACATTCTTCCACCACCACATAGCACCCAAGGTTCAGCAAAGCTTTAGGCCTGTAGGGCTTCCCCATCAACCCTGGAAAAGGAATTTTCTTTCCCAGAGAGTCTGTTATTTTCATTCCTTATAGGGTAATGTTGATCCCTTTCCCAAGTTTTGTACTCAGGATCTAGTAGTTTAGGTTCTATAAAGCTTTTTATTCCCTAGTGCCTTACCAATCACAGATTTTTTTTTCCTTTTTGGCCCTCCCTTTAGGACTTTTACGTCTTACCCTTCTTCTGACTAGCAGTCTTATTTTTTCAAGGGTTGGACAGTTTGCATGTTGTTTTCCTTAGGATAGCAGCCAGGAATACAGAAACTACAGCTGTTTATGAAGGGCAAGGTTAGGAATCTAGGTCACATACCAGAAAAATTGATAGACTCTCCAAGACCACTTTATCTAATGCTGCGCAGGGCTTTGTGAGAGCCCTCTAATACATGCCTCCTTCTCTTGTGATATATACACTGGCCACTTCTAGAATCAGTAACTTGTTTAATCTAAAAATCATTCTGGAACTAAGGGGAATCAGAATTTTCCCCCAAGTATTTTTAAGATGGTAACAAACAAAAGGGCCCTCATATCCTTGGATAGTTGTTTGGGTGTTGATAACGTAAGCAAAAAGGAGAAATAGTCACCTCTAGGTAGAGAGATATCGTCAGGCATAGGAACCACATAACACACTTAAGTAAAAATAGTGGACTCTGAAGTTGAAAATCACACTAGAAGTCGTTATACCAGGTGATGTAGACACAACCTTCAAAAGTAGATGTTGAGCTGTTTTTAGAAGACAACTAATTACCCTCCTTCTAAAAGGTACTCTCCGCCTAGATGCTTTAGCCTTATCTGATCTCAGGCATTTTGTCCTCCCCCAAATCACAGTGTTATATACATCATTGAAGAAGGAAATGATGAAAAACCCCAGATTTGGAAATCACTTAAAGTAATAATCTCCTCAGAGCAGACAGGAATGTTTTCCTCAGCCATGGACTAGCAGCCTAAGGCCTTCAGGGATTGACCCTTTTCCTTGGTAAAGACTACATTCTGTATCTCTTCACTCAAGATTTTTCTTTCATAATTGAGATTTTATCAGTTGTTTTGAGGTTAAGTACACAGACATTTCAGTTTGTACACAATTCTTAACTTTCGTACCCAAATCTAAAAAGTCATGTAGTTGTGATTCTTTTCTAAACAGTTATTTCAGTGACTTTCTGGCTTAAAATGTGCAGTTAGCTAATTTTCCTTAATAGAGTATCAAGTACCAATATCTTCAAATGTTGATACGCTTTTACATCTAAGTCCCACTATTTCACAATTTAATATCAGATGCTCTATATCCGTGGTCGGCAAACTGCGGCTCGAGAGCCACATGTGGCTCTTTGGTCCCTTGAGTGTGGCTCTTCCTAAGCCTTGGGAGTACCCTAATTAAGTTAATAACAATTTAGCTACCTATTTAGTTTAAGTGTAAAATATTTGGCTCTCAAAAGAAATTTCAATCATACTGTTGATAATTGGCTCTGTTGACTAAAGAGTTTGCCGACCACTGCTCTAGATAATCAAATCTTCAATCTTTCATAGCACATTAACAAAGTTACTAGGAAAACTGGAACTACTATACCAAAGATGTTGCCGATGCACAAAATCCTGAAAGGGAGAGGCCAAGATCAAGGAGTGGTTTTCTTTAGGAAATACTTCTACCAAAAACATGAGAATAGAAGTAATTTAATATGTTCAAGACATATTAAATGCATGACTAATTCCATATTGCCATTTAGGATGCTTTTGTATTGTAGGATATAAAAACTACCCCATCTATGGAATATTAAGCTGACACCCAAGATAATCAAATCCTCTCCCGTATTCAATATCCCACTATTTTCTAGTTGACCGCCCCCCCCCCCAAAAAAAACCCAACCAGCATAAGAAGTTAAATTTAGACTTTAAAAAAATGGGATGAAGTGGAATTCCCTCCTTCTTAAAAATGTTTCTGGAACTACTACAAACATTGCATTTCCAAAATAGTTGATATAAATATTCCTCTGGATTATATAAGGGAGGCAGGGACCACTGATGAGACATGGTACATGATATTAATCAGACCTGGCTTCTTTCTCTTCTGCTATATCCAAGGCTGGACTCCCCTCATTTTTAGTTTCTCCACTTTCTGCAGATCTTTAGGTTCCTGGTTAGCCACTTTGGCCTGTTTTCCCTTGGCTCCCCTCCCCCTTTTGTTTGTACTTTTTTTGTTTGTTTCCACTTTGCAGGAGCAGATTTAGCTGACAAGCTTGCCCATCTCCTCTTAGGCTCCTTCACTGTCCCCTTGGTGGAACTGACTTTTTTCTTGGCCTTATGGCTGTGGGGGCAGGCGAGTGCCGACAACCTTCTGGAACCTGGGCTGCCTGGCTGCTACCCCTTCTCCCACTGCCCAACCCTCCACGGGAGTGGTTTCACTCAAGTTTTAGGGCCCTCTTCCTTACTGCCTAGCTCTTAATTTCATAGAGATGATCAAGTGGAAGGTTTTCTCCTAAATTTGAGATGTTTTACTGCAAGACTACTCTGAGTGCCCTGGAGACCAGCTGCCAGTCTGAGGCCAGTTTGTTACTGGTCCATGATCGGGAGGAATGTTGTCCTGAATGTAAATCAACTATGTCACTGAGCACAATGTTTAGTTCAGCTGACTTTTGCTTTTCTTTTCATGGAAAGGCTCTGTCGAAGAAGGAAATGAATTGATTTACATTCTGGTATGGGTTCCGTATCTTGCTGTGGTCAGTACTTTGAAGACAAGTCCGTAACAGACCATTTTAGGCATGCTTATCTTTGGAAATGAAGTGTCATACTTTCAAAAGAAGTGCGTCATGCTCTTTCTTCAGTGGTTTTTATTAGCTAATGTGCTTGAACAGAAACAGTTCTAAAGTCCAGTAAATCTCATTATTTCTGACACGCCTTCTGCCTTAACAGAAATCCACTGACCACCCCCTATGTGTTTCTCCATTCTTGACAAAGTACTTTAAAGCAACTCCATCTTCCCTCACTAGAATTCCATCTCTAATAACAGTGTGGTTCTTACTTGATAACCCATGTTGTATCAAGCATCTTATCAGAAGATACATGTGTGTCTTGTTAGCTTTCATTTAGACAAGAAGAGTTGGCAAACTCTAAGCCTTGTAACATGATCTTTTCCCACAAGAATTCTGAGAAATCGCAGTATGTGGTTTGGCTTTCTTAAACCTTCCTTCTTCCTTCTCCAACTTCTCACCTGGGATGCTTACAAGATATTTAGCTGTGAGTAGTCATTATTTCTAAGCATCACTATTAGAGAAATTGTAGAATAGTTTTTTTCTAGATTGCAATAGATTCTAGATTGTAGAATAGATTGCAATAGGTGTTTGTTCCCTTTGTGACTAGCCACTTTTCACTGACTAGCAGATTCTGTCATAAGGAGGCTGAATTTTCCTTAACTCTAAAATTACCCACTTAGATAAGGGTAAACTTGGCAACAACAGGAGTTATTGGACATCTCCCTCTGTCCAGAATCTGTAGGGCAACCATGTAGTCTTCTGTATCTAAACTCCTGCCTGACAGTGACAATTTGGTCCACGATCCTATAGCACCTGTTCGCAGCTTGAACTAGCTTCCTACTTCCCAGGGATCCAGCTGCAGAGTCATTTACTGTACCAGCTGGCAGCAATTATTTTATTCTGTTTTGGAGAAGCTAGTATATTTTTGGCAGCTTTGTTTGGTAATAACAATTCATTGAATACTACTTCTTTTTTTAATCTTCACCCGAGGATATTTTTCCATTGATTTTTAGAGAGAGTGGAAGAGAGAGGGAAAGACAGATTCATTGACATGAGAGAAACAAATCGATTGGTTGCCTCCTGCATGTACCCTGACCAGGACCCTGGTGGGGGAGGAGTCTACAACTGCGGTACTGCCCTTGACTGGAATCAAACCCAGGACCCTTCGGTCTGCAGGCCGATGCTCTATCCATTGAGCCAAACTGGTTAGAGCTTGAATACTTCTTATATGATAGGTTCTGTTCTAAACACTTTATTTTCCTTTAATTATCATGTTAATTACCACTGTTTTACAGATGATGAGACCAAGTCTTAGAGAGATAAACATGTCTAAAAGCACACAGTGACAAAAGTGGGTCTATCTAGCTCCAAGTCTCTGGTTCTTCTGTGTCCCGTCCTGTTTTTCCAAGAATGCTTCATACTTTCCATCTGTTTTATTTTATTTTCTTAAAATACTAGAGGCCCGATGTGTTTGGCCAACAGGGGGCAATAACATGTAGATTAAGATGCCCTACACATTTGTAATACCTTAATAATAATAAAAAAATATATATATATTGGGGGGAAAAAAGATGCCCTGAACTGTCTGACAGCAAGCAATCATCCCTTCTCCGATTTGGGGAGCCAATTCCAGCATGTCAGCAAGGGCTGAATCATCTAGAGTGACAAGGGCACTGATGCATGAAATTTGTGCAAGGGGTTTGGCCCCAGCTGCTTCACCCGTGCCTGGCTGGCCCTCACAGCCCCTTGCAGCCCCAGCTTCATCTGGAATGTCATCCAGATGGTCGTTCTGCTGTTCAGTTTAATTAGCATATTAGCTCTTTATTATATAGGATGTTTTATTGATATCAGAGAGAGGAAGGAAGAGAGAAACGGATAGAAACATCAATGATGAGAGAGAATCATCAATGAGCTGCCTCCTACACGCCCCCCACTGGGGATCAAGCCTGCAACCTGGGCATGTGCCCTGACTGGGAATCAAACCAAGAGCTCCTGGTTCATAGGTAGATGCTCAACTACTGAGCTGCTCCAGTGGGTGCCATCTGTTTTATTTTTCTGCCTGTCTTACAAGTCCTAGGTTAGGCCTCCCACAACAACTGACTTTTCCCCAAAAATTTCCAGTAAAGTCAGGAGCTACAGATGGTTACAGAAACTCTTTCAGTGATTACCTGAAAAGTACATGCCCTCCTTGTTTAGGTGAGACCATAGTTGAACACAGGATGAAATTATTTGTAACAGTGTTTAGATCTCACTAGAGAAACATTTACTGTACTAGCCAATGAAAATGATATGTAGTCAGAGAATGAAACTTAGTTGTAAATAAGTTGAGCTCACTTTTTGGGGAAAAGACTGGTAGAATGTGTAGTAAATGAAAATAGTTTATTAAAATATTTGTAACTGAAAATTGTACTTATGCCTTTGATCCTCACAAAGAATATCCATGTTTATTTTTAAGGGTAACCAACCACTCTAAGGCTGTTATTTACAAAACACTTTCATATATAAATTTACTTCACTGTTTTTTTGTTCATACAGAATTATTCCCTAATGGATGTTCAGCCTTCAAGAAAATTACTCCCAATATAGATGAAGAAGGAGCAATGAAAGAAGATGCTGGAATGATGGATGTCCATTATACTGAAGTAAGATTCCAGGGCCTGCATTGCCAGTTATATAAATTTAACTTCTTAAATATATGTTTATTTAACAATTATTACAACTAACTTAATTTGGAAGGTATCTAAGGGTTGATGAACTGTAAGCATTAAGACTTCCCAGAGCAATGATGTTGCTGTTAGGAATGTGGAGAACCCTGTCTCTGGAACTCTTCCTAATGTCTGGTTTTAGAAATGCAACATTTATTATCTTCAAATCATCATCACAGTAACCAGATCAGGGTCAGCATAGTTTGGAGAATCTTCCATTAAAATATTGTTAAGGTAACAGTTAAGCAGAGGATCCATACAAGTATTTTTGAAATGGAAAATTTCTACTCTAAGCTTCATATGGGTAGCAAACGGATTCAGTTGTCACACAGTCAACCAATATTTACTGAGCACTGACTTATGAGCAAGGTTCTGGACTTGATGATATAGGAGCTATCAAATAATTAGATATGTCTGATCTTTAACCTCTAATGTCTACCTGAGAGATAAGACACCATCACAAAATGAAAATAAGACAGTGCCATTTGAATAATATAAACAGTATGTTCCATGCAAAGACAAAGGTGAAAGAGATACCTTTGAGCTGAAGTAGAACAGAGGAGGTATTAGATTAGAGAGGGGTTTGAAGAATGAGTTCATCTTGAAGGCATACTAACAGGAGAATAGCAGAGACAAAAATTAAGTGGTGGGAAAGTATAAGGCAGGTTTTAGGTACAAGTAAGTGGATCCTTTGGACTAAACCAGTGGATTTGTATAGAGAAAAGTAGTAGCTGAGGTCTTAATTTTGAGAAACTATGAATATTTGGGCTTTATTCATAAATACATTCAATGGACTGTTGAATTGCTATTAAAGGTTTTTGAGCCGAATCATGACAAGGTCAAAGCAAAGAAGAGGAAAGGTTAATTCAGTGGTAATATGTATTGGAAGTAGATAGATAGGGGCTAGAGGCAGAGGCTAGAGAGGGGGCTACCCTAAGGGTCCAAATGTGATGCAGTTGAGTTGGGGCCTAAACCCAGATAGTGACAGATTCAGGCAAAACTTTGACACAAAGAGGAAAACTTGGTGGCTGTAGGAGGGGAAGAGTCAAAGTAGCTCTGAGATTTCAGGTTTGGATATTAGAGAAAAATGATAGATGGATGATTTTACAGGTAAGATTATGAATTCAGTTTTTGATGTGTGTTGAATTTGAAGTAAAAGATTATCAAAATAGAAATAAACATTAGGCCATGAGAAATTCAGAACTGGACCTAAGCAGAGAGATCAGGATTGGAAATCCGCATTTGGAAGTCATATCTGTGTAAGAATCAAATCAGAGTGAGGATGGGAGATAATATAGCAAATGAAGACCAGAGGACCAGGGACTGAACCATACAGAACTTTACAATTGAAGAATGGGAACATGAAAAAAAAGAAGAAAAAATCAAAAGCAGAGAGACTTAAGGAATTGTAGTCCCATATGAATACATTTTTAAGTTGTATTAAGAAACACAAGAAGCAGTCAGGTTAAAGTGATAGAGACACACTTCATAAATACTAAATACTTTATGAGTTGTTTTTTATAATACAAGCAAATCTCAATTAGCTCTAGTTTACTTAAGCTAAAATGATATGCCTGGAAGCTTTACCTACTGTTTCTGTATGGGTCTGTCTCCTGGTCAGTAAAATAAAGATAGTAATACTGTCCTAGTTACTTCACAATAAATCTGAAGGCTCTTTATAGGTCATTAAGTGCTGCATAAATGTCAAGCTTTATCACTGACTTACTTGAGAGTGAGGTTTCCTTTTATGCCCAGAATCTAGAAGAGTAGATATTTAAAACATGTTTGCTGAATTAATCATAACAGAATCGAGATACTGGAATTTTAGTTCCAGTTCATTATCTGACTGTGACCCTTTTGGTAAATTAATTCACTTTTTCGATCTTAGATGACTTTCCATAGAATTCCAGTTGTTATGGCTGGCAGCAGAAAGATTCCAGGGAGTTGAGGGGAGATAAATGGATCAGCACAGCTGAAGTTTTGTCCTTGCTTTCCAAAAAGCAGCTTTAGCTTTTTCATAAAAATGTCCTTGAGCCTGACTCTCTTTTATACTCTCAAGGAAAGCAGTAATGTTTCTTATTAGACAATAACTATACTCACTGTTCTGTGTAAACATATTTGTTACAACTCGTTTGTGATCTGCAGTCATAATTTATACATATACTTTATTTGAAATATACAGATAAAATCATGTTCTATGAAGTGCTGTTTAATGTTTTAGTTTACTTAATAAGGTTTCTTCCTTATACCCTAGCCTATAGAAAAATAAAGACATTGATTTCCAAGTTTATTTAAATGAAAAATAAAAATGGTTTTCCATTTAATGCAGGGGTTGGGAACCTTTTTTCTGCCAAGCGCCATTTGGATATTTATAACATTCTTGGGCCATACAAAATTACCAACTTAAAAATTAGCATGCTATACTTGGTCAAACATTTAATTAGCTCACCCCTAATACTTTGGCAGGGCCAGACCAAATGATTTAATGGGCCTTATACGGCCCATGGGCTGGACGTTCCCCACCCCTGATTTAGTGCCTGTATTAAAATATATGAGTTAAACCAATAATAATAAAATTTAATTTAGACCTCCTCAGTTTGGAACAAACAACTTACCCCTTTTCAAAGATAATCCTTCTCAGTGTATTACCATTTGTAAGTATAGTTAACATCTTCATTATATGCATAAACAAAACGAATGTAGTTTACTATTGTCAACATTCGTTTCATATTTTTAAGGATGGTTTCAATTTCAAATATTTCAAGTATTTTATTTCAAACTATAGTTACACAAATATAATTCTGTGCATTTCATTTTAATTAGTACATTCTGTTTATTTTTTGTTAACTTGAAATGGTTCATAATTTATTTGCCCAGAACTCTAAAACTATTTTTAATTCCTGATTACATTTTTTCTCTTAATGCAGGAAGTTTTGCTGGAGTTGCTAGAACAATGTGTGGATGGCTTATGGAAAGCAGAACGTTATGAAGTAATTTCTGAGATTTCCAAGTTGATCATTCCAATTTATGAGAAACGCCGTGAGTTTGAGGTAAGCACGTTTGCATCATTGCCCATTTTTGTTGAATTGTGAGAGTTCTTTATATTTTCTAGATATTAAACTTTATTAAATCTGTGATTTAATATTTTATTTTGGTCTTGGAAAAAGTAGTAATATAGTTATGTTACTATTACTATATGACCTCTGAAGAATAGAAGGTTAATTATATTATGACATTATTTCTTATCATAGAATATAAATACTTAATGTATCACTTTGAAACATTTGTCCACTTGGAAAGTTACAGTCCTTAAAAATACTGTTCAGCCCTAGCTGGTTTGGCTCAGTGGCTAGAGTGTCAACCTGTGGACTGAAGGGTCCTGGGGTTGAAACCAGCCATGGGCACATGCCTGGGTTGCAGGCTCGATTCCCCGTAGGGGGGGTGCAGGGG
>NW_006289818.1:243681-252225 GCF_000327345.1 Myotis davidii | reverse complement strand
CTGATCAATTACTATCTCACATCATTGATCTCTCTCTCTCTCTCTCTCTCTCTCTCTCTCTCTCTCTCTCCCTCTCTCTCTCCCTCTCTCTCTCCTACCCTTCCTCCCTTTCCCTTCCTCTCTGAAATCAATAAAAATATATTTTAGAAAAAAGCCATCCTAGTGGGTATGAAGTGGTGTCAGATTGTGGTTTTGATTTGTATTTCCTTAATGACCAATGATTTTGAACATCTTTCTATGTACTAGTTGAGCATTTGTATATCTCCTTTGGAGAAATGTATACTCAAGTCCTTTGCCCATATTTTTTCTTTTATATATAATTTTTATTGTGATATAATTGACATAACATTATATCAGTTTCAGGGGTACAAAATAATGATTCAATATTTGAATTGCAAAATAATCACCACAATAAGTCCAGTTAACATCCATCACTATGCTGCAGTGAACATGGGGGTGTATGTTTCTTTTCATTCTTCAGATAAATATCCAGAAATGGAATTGCCATATCAGTTGATAGTTCTACTTTCAATTTTTTGAGGAATCTCAATACTGTTTTCCATAGTAATTGCACCAATTTATACTCCTACCAACAGTGCACAGGGAGTTCCCTTTCTCAAATCCTCGCCAGCATTTATTTTGTGCCTTTTTGATAAAAGCCATTCTAATAGGTGTGAAGTGGTATCTCTTTGATTTGCGTTTCCCTAATAATTAGTGATGTTGAGCATCTTTTCATGTACCTGTTGATTTTCCCATTTTAAAATTGGGTTGTTTGTCTTTTTAAAAAAAAATTATGAGAGTTCTTAATATTTTCTGAATCCAAAACCTTCATCAGATTTTAATTTGCAAAAATCTTCTCCCACTCTATAGGTTGTCATTTCACATTCTTGATAATGTTCTTTGCACCACGTGCTTTCCTTTTCTGGGTGTGCAGAAGAACATAGTCTTTGAAAACATCTGTGTACATGTATAAAAGCACGCCTCACTGAGGCTTATACTATTACTTATTTTTGTATCTGTATTTCATTTCCAAAAGTTTTTGCATGAATTGTTTATTCTATCTCTCCACCTAAGGATTCAAGCAAAACATTTTGCTTCTGTTTCAGTTTAAATAATTCAGAAATATCGAAAATAGTAGTAGTCAGTAATAATATAGTATTTTTAAAGTGCATGCTACCATTCAGATGTTAATGAAATATAGCATGATACTTCAAAATGCAGTGTTGTTTGACTGTTTTTAGCTCTATCCTTAGACCTAAAGTTAAGATTTTGTCTAATTGTGATAATAGGGATGGGGGTGTGAATGACCTTATCAAAACCATTTTGACAAGGAAATCTTTTTTATCCCCTGGGCACTTATCTTTTTTTTTTTTTATCCCTGGGCATTTATCTTAAAGACATTTAATATTTAACCAATAGACAAAGCTGATTTGTATATTCTCATTTTTCAGAAACTTACTCAAGTTTATAGAACTCTTCATGGAGCTTACACAAAAATTCTGGAGGTTATGCACACAAAAAAAAGACTTTTAGGCACTTTCTTCAGAGTTGCTTTTTATGGCCAAGTAAGTACAATTCATAAAGTTCTTTTTCTTTTTAAATATTCACCTTTACATTAGTAGATAACCATAGCAGCAGTTACTGGCTCTGGAATTCTGTCCAGATAGAGTGCCTATCACAACCGCAGGAAGCCTCTGTTGTAAGTACAAAGTTCACTGTGGCTCTCCTATCTAAACCCATTAGGTCAGAGTCCAGCATATAGCATTTGAATTTTTCCCTCACTTTCATTTTATGTTAGCTTCCAAAAGTATATTTTTAATATCTAGTAGTTCAAGCTTTCAAATAAAAAGCAGGTAAGTATACTGGAAACTAGAAAAATCTAGTGTGGAAATCTTTAGGCCAATCGTGTTCATATGACTGTGAATTTGAAAATTCTCATTTATCTGAAGTTAAAAGGGGGGAATATATGGACGTGGATTTCAGTACTTTTATTTCAAATGTATTTCAAATGCATTATTAGTAGCCATTTAGTAGGTTTTCTTTAAATGCTGTTTGCTCATACAATTTATAAGTGATTATATGTTTAACTTTACAACAGTCTTTTTTTGAAGAAGAAGATGGAAAGGAGTACATCTACAAAGAGCCAAAGCTCACTGGCCTCTCAGAGATTTCCCTGAGACTTGTTAAACTTTATGGTGAAAAATTTGGTACAGAGAATGTGAAAATAATTCAGGATTCAGACAAGGTAACTATACCCTACATTGTGAAATCATTATTTGGTAGTTCCAAGCATGGTATATTGCTCCTGACTTTTTTTTTATATTAGCTGATGGAGGAGAAGCATAGAAATAGAATCTTTCCAGATAGTGAAAGAAAGGACAGGGGCTTTGGAGTCATAGAGAGCAGGATCCAAATCTCCATTCTCTGTCACTTGCTGGCTGTGTGACCATGGGGAAGTTACTTAACCTCTCTGTGCCTTATTTTTCTCAGTAAAATTGAGATAATAATAGTGCCTTTGCTCTGGCTTGTGTAGTTCAGTTGGTTGGAGTGTCATCCCATACACAGAAAGGTCACGGGTTCGATTCCCAGTCAGGGCACATACACAGGTTGTGGGTTCAATCTCCAGTCAGGGTGCTTATGGGAGGCAACTGATCGATGTGTCTTTCTCCCCCTCCTCCCCCCTCTCCCTCTCTCTCATATCAATAAAAAGCATGTCCTCTGTTGAGGATTAAAATAATAGTAATTAGTGCCTTCCTCGTGGAGTTTTATATGGATTAAATGAGTAAATATATGGAAAGTGATTAGAGTTTCTGGTACATAAAAAACATTCATTAATAATAATAGAAGCCAGCATGCTTAATAAAGGTTAGCTATTATTGTGATTGCTATTGCTCACCATGATTCTCAATGTTATACTTAATGATTAAAATCATCTCAAGGCACACATTTTATTCTAAAGCTATCCTTAGTTCAGTAGTTACGTTTATAATGAAGTGGGTTTAGGAGAGATACCTTGGGTCTTATTCTAAAGGTTATCCATCTCATCAGGCCCTGCCAAGGCAGGATGAGAAAAGTTCCATCAAGAGAGGCCCTTTCCTGGGAAATGCATAGGTCTGTATAGACAGAATTTCAGGAAAACATAGCACGAATTTCTGACCATCCTTAGTTACCATGGGAGTGCCCAGGAACAGAGCTGATTTTTTTTAATTTAAATTCTTTATTGTTTAAAGTATTACATATATCTCCTTTTTCCCCCAGGGTAAGAATTTCTTCTTTTTTACAGCAGTGTAGAATTTCATTGTGTAGACGTACCACTGTTTTTAAATCTACTTATCTGCTGATGGGCACTTAGGCTGTTTCCAAACCCTAGCTATTGTAAATTGTGCTGCTGTGAACATAGGGGTACATATGTTATTTCTGATTGGTGTTTCTGATTTCTTATGATATATTCCTATTCCTAGAAGTGGGATTACTGCGTCAAATGGGAATTTCCTTTTTAATTTTTTGAGGAAATTCCATACTTTTTGCCACAGTGAGCTGATTTTTAAGATAGAAAGGACCTATATAGTTAGGATCTGTAGGCCACAGCAGTATTTCCCGATGGACATGGTGCTTTGCAAAGCACTTAACAGCTAGTAGGCAGCATTGCCAGAGTGCAAAGCCCATGGCAATGGTGGAGACTTCACTGCCCACTGTGAAAATCATCTCTTCACTTTGTAGATTTACCTACATCTCTTTAACTTTAGACATATAAAAATAGATTTACTGGTAGGTCCAAAATTCATTAATATTTGGCAGGACCTCCTTGCTTCTTTCCTTACTAGTTTTAACTATTTTGTGTTGTATTGCATTAAGAGAGCAGAAGATTTTTATCTCCTTGTAGCCAGATAGTCTTAGGCTTGCCACCACACTACTGATACTATAAATGGGGAATTAATGGAAAGCCAGGATTGCTGAACAGCATACAGTTTTCTATTTTATTCTGCCTCTGAAAACCTGGACCACATGTGCTAATGACAAACCACCATCAGGTGCCTGGACTCCTGACATTATTTGTATGCACAATATTTTAGTCATTCCCCATAGGCAACAGATATAATAAGAAGTTGCTGCTTTTAACATCCTTATCTCTTAATGTGTAAGAGTAAAAATTAAAAAACACTCTTTTACTTTGCCAAAGAACAAAATGTGCTTAAGAGTACAGACAGTGTAAAGAGCAGTTCAGTAATATATCCCAATATTTTAAACTGTATGTTTCCTTGGACCCAACAGTTGCACATTTAAAATTTTATTTTGTAGATGTACATACATTAAGATGTATGTTTATTTATTTTTTTTTTAAATATATTTTATTGATTTTTTACAGAGAGGAAGGGAGAGAGATAGAGAGTTAGAAACATCGATGAGAGAGAAACATCGATCAGCTGCCTCCTGCACTCTCCCCACTGGGGATGTGCCCGCAACCCATGTACATGCCCTTGACCGGAATCGAACCTGGGACCTTTCAGTCCGCAAGCCGACGCTCTATCCACTGAGCCAAACCGGTTTTCGGCAATACATTAAGATGTATGTTTAAAGTTATTTATTGCTGCAAAGTTTATATAGCAAAAACCTGAAAGCAGTCTAAATGTCCATATGGCTAAAGAAATGGTGGTATTACCCACAGAATGGATATAGTAACCTAGATGTTAAGAGTTTCATATCAATACTTAGAAATCTACCAAGATATATTGTTTAGGAGGAAAAAAGATGAGGTGCAGGTTGTATAGATAGTGTGATCACATTTGTGTAAAAACTTATTCACATATACTCACTTGTATAAGCTATGCTTAGGAAATTTCAGGAACAATACATATAAAATTGTTAACCATGGTTAGCCCTGAGGAGAGGAACTAGAGCCTTACCTGGGAAGAAAGATATTTTTTACTTTTCATATATTCCCTTGTGTACTATTGGAATGATTTATCACACATAATTCACTTTATAAAGTTAAAATCAGGCGTGGCCTTTTTTATTTTATTTCTGTATTTTGTCTTAGCCAGATAATTATCTCCTGATGGCTCTCTGGAGAGATCTAGCTTTTAATGGGAGATAAAAGAAGGCTAAGGTTTCTGGAAATAGGCTTTTAGGTTCTTATGTAAGAGCAAGTAGAATAGATTTGGAGAAGTTAAAAGATGGTAAGAAACTTTCTATCCCCTGTCCATCCTGTATATGTGGAGGGAAAAAGAGTTACAGAGACTATTTCTTAGAAGGTTTCTGTTGTTTGTTTGATATTTTGCTTCCTACACTAAACACAAAAAGGCCTGACTATCATAAAATGTAAGATATTGGCAATGGCACAAGTCAATGTTAGTTGGCTTAAACACGGAAAGAGGGTCCTGGGCACCATCTGGAGCAGTGGTCACCAACTGGTAATCTGTGGATCACTGGTGGTCTGTGATGTCTGAAAGGTTGGCGACTGCTGATACGGAGTACATCTATAATAATAAAAGTGTAATATGCTACTTAGACTGGACGTCTTCTGGACGTCATTCTGGACGTCCTTCCTGACGAAGCTGGGGCCCAGGTGAAGCCAGCCAGGGAAAGGAAGGCCTACTCTTGCACAGATTTTCATGCATCGGGCCTCCAGTAAAATATATTGTGTTAACCATTTTTAAGTGTATAGTTCAATGATATTAACTTACTTCACATTGTTGTGCAGCCATTACCACTCACCATCTTCAAAGCAATTTTCATCTTGTGGAATATTCTTCCTTTTCAAGGCTGAATAATATTCCAGTGTGTGTGTGTGTGTGTGTGTGTGTGTGTGTGTGTGTGTGTGACATTTTGTTTATCCATGTGTTGGTGGGCACTTGGGTTGCTTGCATGTTTTTGCTGTTGTGAATAATGCTGTTCGAGAACATGTGCACAGCTGCCTGACACGGGGCTGAGGTGAGGTGTATGAGTAGCTGACATTGTGCCAAGAGCTGAAACTGACCAAAATAAAAATCACCTGCAATTTTCTGTTTAGGTCTTCCCCCAGAAGTTGCAAATCTTCAACAGACTAGAGAGTCCCCATATAGTTTCATGAGACAAATTCTGCCAATGTAACTGTTGTCTAGGTAGGAAGGTAGATTTCTGATGCTCTGTCATCTCAGAGTCCTCCCTCTAATACAGTGGTTCTCAACCTTCCTAATGCCACGACCCTTTAATACAGTTCCTCATGTTGAGGTCACCCCCAACCATAAAATTATTTTCGTTGCTACTTCATAACTATAATTTTGCTACTGTTATGAATCATAATGTTATGTATGTGTTTTCCGATGGTCTTAGGTGACCCCTGTGAAAGGGCCGTTCGACCCCCAAAGGCGTCGCGACCCACAGGTTGAGAACCGCTGCTCTAATACATGTTTATTGCGGCGGAATTCAAATATACAATTAACCATTTTTATATATTTTTAAGGACTCAGATTATAAAACAGTTATCTCAGTTTTGTAAATATATGTGCATAGGAAAAAGATAGGAAGGAAATGTATGAATATGTAAATGATGGTCACTACTGAGTGGTAGGATTATAGTTTTTATCTTCTTCCTACATTTCTGTAATCTACAAATAGGTTTCTGTAACTTATATATAGAAGGAAATGATCCCTAAAAAAGAACAAAGACCTCCTCCAGGTATCTGTTCAATTGGGAACACGGTCATAGTGGCAATGTACCTCAATTGATCTCAAAAGAGTTAGTAGCTTACCTGTACCCCTTTTCCCATTTTATTCAATAAAAACCAGAACTTTCTTATTTATAGGTAAATGCCAAAGAGCTTGATCCAAAATATGCTCATATCCAAGTCACTTATGTGAAGCCCTACTTTGATGACAAAGAACTCACAGAAAGAAAGACTGAGTTTGAAAGAAACCATAATATCAACAAATTTGTTTTTGAGGCTCCTTATACATTATCCGGCAAAAAGCAAGGCTGCATAGAAGAACAGTGCAAACGTCGTACAATCCTGACTAGTAAGTAGGACTTTGCATATGACTTGTTTGACTTGGTCCTTTGAAATAAACACAGATAGCAGCTGGCCAGCCAGAAAATGTAACTGAAATTTTAGTCATTCATTGTTCTGCTGTTAAGTCACTGGCTTGCACAAACAGGGATGTGCTAAATCATAGTTTTCCTATATGTAAATCGTGATTGCTCTGAAGTGTCTCATAAAGATAATTTCTTTCTCAATACTGAAGTCATAAGGTTCTCTATGGTACCCTGAAGTATTGTCTAGAGAAGGCCTGGGGAAAATTAAGCACAGTGGATTTTTAAAAATGAATTTGACTGTTGGAACAAATGACTTTTTGAGATAGTAAATCAATCTTAATATTTTAATAGCTTCAAACTCGTTTCCATATGTGAAGAAGAGGATTCCTATAAACTATGAACAGCAGATTAATTTAAAGCCCATTGATGTTGCTACTGATGAAATAAAAGATAAAACTGCAGAGCTGCAAAAACTTTGCTCTTCTGCTGATGTGGACATGATTCAGCTTCAACTGAAATTGCAGGGCTGTGTTTCAGTGCAGGTATGTTGGTTGTCAAACACGTATTAGATGTTTCTTGGTGTTGTCTTGCTTTCCTAAGTGGTATAGTCTTATTGAGTGCAAACACCTTTGCATTAATTTTGATTAACTCAATACAGAAATTATGTTCAATTCGAATAAATATTGTGTTATGTAAGAGAACTTTAACATAAATTCTTCTGACGATAGCCAAATTCCGTATTTACATATCAGAAATCATTAACTAATTTATTAGAATATCATCTTTGCAGATTATTTGCTTTAGTTAATCATTTTTCAAATAAGCTTACAGTAAGAATAGTAAATACATTTCTCAGATGCAGATTTTTAATGTATTTGGGTATTGTTTTTTTAAGAGAAATGCAAAAATTTACATTCTGACAACTCTCATTTTCCTTCTTCTGTAATCTAGGTAAATGCTGGTCCATTAGCATATGCAAGAGCTTTCTTAAATGACAGTCAAGCTAGCAAGTATCCATCTAAGAAAGTCAGTGAGTTGAAAGACATGTTTAGGTAAGTACTTTGTAGTTTTCACTATTCTTGTACTCCATTTTCTTCTTAAAAGAAACCAAAATATTCACCAAATAATATCTATCCAGAAAAAGCCATTCTCTGTTCTCTTTTACAATATTTAAGTGACCTCCTAATGGTAATTACAGAGTAAATGCGGGATCTCTTTCTTGCTGCGGGACATTAATGCCCTAGTGATTTAAGAGATTAAATAAACCAACTTACTTTATTGCTTTGGATGTTGTGACACAAACACAAGCCTAAATTCATTACGCAGTTTCCTCCTTTGCCCCACTGACCTCATGCCACAGCATTTCTGACCATTTAGGGTAGGAATAAAAGTGGAACTGGAAGGATTGGAGAAGCTTGCCTCCTGTCCTATGTCCTTAGTTCCACTTGAATTCTGCCAGTCTCGCACATGTAATGGCTTGTCTTGAGTGAGCATCACTTAAGCCAGTGGGTTCTCAACCTTGGCTGCACAAG
>NW_006289818.1:216366-243515 GCF_000327345.1 Myotis davidii | reverse complement strand
TTCTGTTTCTTTGTTACTAATGTTGTGGCCCCACCCCATAACAAAGAAACAGAATTTCTGGAGGATGAGGCCCAGAAATCAGGATTTTAAAAAGATTCCCAGGTGATTCTAATGTGCAGCCAAGGTTGAGAACCACTGCTGTAAGCTAAGGAATGTTTGAAGCTGTTTGATATATGAAAAGAGTTTACATTCAGAATAAGAGAGACAGTTGAGTAAAGTAGACTAAAGTTACACATTCATTTGCTCCCAACTTATTTCATTTACTTTCCTGTGTGTCACCAGCTGTTCTGGGTTGCAGAGTAACCAGTAGTCATTCATTCACCAGTATTTGTTAGGGCTTGGCATGTACAAAAATATTCTACTAGTTGCTATGACAGGAATAAAAAACAAATGAGCAATGAAGTACTTTGTCTCCTAATACCTACACTCTAATTATGGATATTAAACATAAATACACAAAATAATGGAAAAGTACTTTTATGGTAAGTCATCAACTTTGCCCCCATTCTTACGAATTCGGGGCAGATACTTCATACCAATAGCACCCAACACTGTCTTGGGTACATAGTGAGCCCCAAATAAAGTATTTTTGAATGAATGACTCATTATCTACAGATGCAAATTAGTGTTAGCACAAATGTAGTTGATATAATATCAAGTAAATGACTGAGTGAATAGGCTGACTAAGGGTTATATGTTTTGAACCAGGTTTTAAAGGACATTAGAAACTTGAGAGAAAAGATAGAAAACAAAGGAAAGGGCATTTCAAATAGGATGTGGCATTAGCAAAGGCACAGTGAGAAATTATAGGATTCTAATCTTATAGTCAAGAAAGCCATAGTTAAAGTTAATATCAAAATGATTATCAATGAGACTTTCTGGGAGTAAATAACCAAACCTTTATCTTTGATCTTCATCCACAGGAAATTCATACAAGCATGCAGCATTGCACTTGAACTAAATGAGCGGCTAATTAAAGAGGATCAAATTGAGTACCATGAAGGCCTAAAGTCAAATTTCAGAGAAATGGTGAAAGAATTGTCTGACATAATCCATGAGCAGGTAAGTTTTAGGGTGGTTGAGCATGACAAGATCTTGGATCCTTAAGTGTTACTTAACAAAATCTGTTCAAAATGCATTACCTTGAAATTATTCAGTCTGTATTTTAAAATTTGCTCATATTGTTAATTATTTAAATGACATAATGCAAATCAAATTTGAAGTAATTATCTGAGGCACTTGCTAAAGCAATTATCAGAAATAAACCATATTGTTCTCTGTGTCACAATGCCATTTGAAGTGACTAGCTGAACAAGTGTGCATCATTCTACTGTGAACATGGATGAGTCTCTATAGAAGGGTCCTAAAGAAGTTAATGATTGGCTCAATAGCCAAATCCCTAAATGAATATCCCTATTGTGGCTGTAAGAAACTAGATACTGTTATTTAGGTGAGATCCTGAGTGATTTCCAAAATTTGGAAATTGTCTTAATACCCATACAGCCTGCAAAACTCCCTATTTTTATAAAACTTATTAGCATTTTAATCTATGAGTGTTCATGACAATTATAGCTAACTTAGTAAAACCCAACCTGAAAAGTATAGAAGCGAAGATCCATTGAGCACTTAGAGCCAAGTTATGCCGTTAAAGTACAACCATTTAGATAACACATTCTTAAAGCTGGTTCCAGAAAGGAGACCAACATCTGTCCTGCTGTCTGTATTTCAGTGATTGCTTGAAGGCACTCACCCGTGTGAGACTGCCACACAAAGGGTGTACTTACAAACAGTCTGACAGTGGTTAGCACCCAAAGAATTGTGGGATGATGGGGAAAAGAAGAATTTTTCTAGGAAAACAACTAGTTGACTTTAAATCAAGCTCTACTTCGCTGAATTTATTTTATCTGCTTTTTCTAAGGAAGAGCAATAGGGAATTTAGTTACTATTAGCCTAAGGCTGCATTGAGTGACCAGCAGTCTAACTTTCTAACCTTTATCATCACAGTATAGAGAATCCAGTCAACCAGACTTTCATCATCCCATCTTTAAATGACCAGTTGGTTGTCCCAGTCTCCTACTTGCCCTTCTCTATAGCTGGGAATCTTATTGGCTTAAGGAATCTGGAATCAGTGTTATTTTTCTTATTTTTCTATCTTTCCTTCTGTTAGCTCCCTTAGGAATGAGTGCATACTGTTCCAAGGCATCCTTTTGCTGTTCAGTTTTCATAGGCTCATTTTTGTCTCTTTCTCAAAGCAGCCAGGTGATCAAAACTAGGAAAGTAGGGAACCATTCCACTTTCTTTATTGTCTCTCTCTCAAGCTCAGTCCATCAGAGGGGGTATGCCTTTCTCTACCATCACTTTTCTGTGGTATACTTTTATCAAATAGATGACATAATTTATTCCTAGAAACTGTCCAGCCTATGGGTTTCTGTTCTTCATAATCCTTAGGGAAATAAACAGCAAAAGTTCCTTTTTCACAGAAGATATAAAATAATTATACATGTTATTTTAAGCCAATGTGTATATATTAAAATTGTTTAATTTGCATGCAGCTGCATGACCTAGCTGCATGAACTCTGTTATTCAAATTGAAAACAAATTATTCAACTTACTGCTATGACTGTGATCAAGATATTTAGAGCAGTCATCTTATATTTTTTTCCCCTTGAACTATAGATTTTACAAATCTGCTCCTATATTTTCCAACTGTCTCATTTAATTCCCATAAATCATGACTATTTTATTTAGTTATAGAGACCAATATTTTAGACCCTGGATATTATATATTGTTAGCTAACCAAGAAAAATCTTAGTTTCTATTGGTTTATATTTATGCAAGCTCTCTTGTCATAATATATCATATTCGAATGTGCCTTACTTGGGGCAAACATTGACTTTATAGTGATTTTTTTGTAAATCAATATTTTTATTAGATTCTCACATAAAAGAGAGCTCCTTTTCAGTCATATACATTGAGACATTGTTTCCCAAAGGAAAATATAATACAAAATTTAAAAATGTAAATGTGTATTGAAATATGATTTATTTTGTTGAGTTTGATAAATGAGTACTTAACAAAAACATATAGCCTGGCTTTTTCTTTTCAATATAATCTGTCACAGTATACCAAAATACACAGTCCTTTTAAAAAGAAGTTTAAAAACTTATTGAAGCCGTTGACTCTTTCAAAGGGACTTATATTGTCTTAAAACTATTAATTACAGATTTCTTAGAGTTTGTGATGGCCATTGTAGTGTCTGTTCGGTATATTTTATTTTCTTTACAATGAGTTGCCCATTTCACTGGTCACATCTGAAAAGTATAGACAGTTAGTCATCTCTTAAAACTCTATATGCCTTCAGATTCGTGTCATGAAAATGATGATTGTTGTAAAGAGGAATTGTCTCTTACAGATTTTATATAAGACATGATTTATAGCAACATAAGTGATAATGATGCATTACTGCCACCATAGACCAATTTGCAGGATTAATACTCAAGTTTCAGAGCTAACTTGAGAGAACCAAGTATTGAAAACTTGAAACCTAAGTTGGGATGGTATAATGAACATGTTGGAAGTTATATGTGTGCTATTCTTTTATTTCATCTAATCTAAACATAAGATCTCTGTTGCTTTTGATCACACAAAATAGATCATTTAAAAATATGTATACTAATATGACTATATGTGTTTATATATTTATGGGCTATGAAATATATTTTATGACATTCTTCATTTCCATAAAAATCTTATGTATCAATTAGCTTATATAATTATAGTGTGTGCTTAGAAATATGCACCATGACACTTCTCTTCATTTAATATTATTTCCCAAATCTCCAGGGAAGGTGCATGGGTATCAGCATGTTTGTAAAGCCCCACAGGTGATCCTGAGAACCACTGGTCCATAAACTCATGTCAAAGAGTCCACTGTTTAGAGATCTTATTATGACTCTGTGTTAGAAAAACATTTTAAAGATTATATTACCTCTCACTTCTTACTGAATTTTGCAGTTTACAGTCTTTTGTTTTTCTTAATGAATAACCAGATCTTTTCTGCTTTTTTGCTATGCTGCCTTTGTAATACAGCTTTGAAGACTTAAGTCGGTAATGTTATTTTTTGCTCTTTTTGCTTGATGTCATTTTAAATAGCTAAGTGTCATTGATAAATTGAAATATGCCTGTAATTTCATATACACATACTTTTTTGGCAGTGGCTGTTTTGCTTCATTATAAACATGCATATTTCCTTTGTTTTAGATAATACAAGAAGACACAATGCATTCTCCCTGGATGAACGACACATTACATGTATTTTGTGCAATTAGTGGTACATCGAGTGACAGAGGCTATGGTTCCCCAAGATACACTGCTGAAATATGAGGACCCACAGATGTAAAGTGAGGACAAGACTGACCTTTCTCAGGAATATTTGGAGCTGTGCAAATGTTAAAATTTGAAGATTTGATATACATGGAGTGTTCCCTTCTGACACCAAAATTTTCATGCTTTCAAACAGGGTGCTTACATATTTGTAAATATTTAAGCAATGTGGAAGTGCCTGGAAATTGCACCCCTGTGCTTAGTTTGTACTTTTTTTAGGTAAATCTATATACTGAGAAATAGAGCTCAAAAACATAAATCCAAATTGCTTAATTATTGCTTAAAATAATAATGGTACTATGTAAAATTGTATAACAGAACACAATAAAAGGTAAAACTTACTTGTAATTCGAAGTGAAGAAAATAATACTTTGAACTTAGCATTTTTCTTGACAGGAAGCTCAATTCATTATACTGATCCTTATAGGAAAAAATGATCAAATTTCCATAAGACATGGGTATTTCTGATTGGGGAGATAATTTGAAATCTTGTCTACTGGTAGCCAAGACTGGGCTAGAAGAGACAAAAGCATTATTTAATAAGGAAACTTTCACAAAGAAAGCACATACATAAAAAATACCAAGATTGCTGTTCCTTCGAGTCTTTTTGAAATATATTTTTATTGATTTCAGAGAGGAAGGGAAAGGGAGAGAGAGATGGAAACATCAATGATGAGAGAGAATTTCCCTAGCCAGTTTGGCTCAGTGAATAGAGCCTCAGCCTGTGGACTGAAGGGTCTCAGGTTTGATTCCAGTCAAGGGCATGTACCTCAGGTGCCTCCCCAGCCCCAGTCTGGGTGCCTAAAGGAGGCAATCAATTGATGTGTCTCTCTCACATCAATGTTTCTCTCTCTCCCCCTCCCACTTTCTCTAAAAAAAATTGATGAGAGAGAATCATTGATTGGCTGCCTCCTGCATCCCCCCACCCCCTACTAGGGATCAAGCCGCCAACCTGGACATGTGCCCTGACGGGGAATTGAACTGTGACCTCCTGGTTCATAGGTTGATGCTCAGCCACTGAGCAACACCAGCCGAACTTCCTTCAAGTTTTGACCTGATGATGCCAAGTAGTCAAGTTGGTCTCTTCCAACACATAAGACAAGGGATTCCTATGTGGCATGGGTTTCCCTAGCAAGTGGCATTTGTTGCCAGAACTTTATCATCTGAGGCTATCCATAAAGCTAAACAAAACATTTCTGAGAAATTTCAGTCAGTACATACTATGCAACTTCAAAGCTTTAGCAGCAGAGCCTGAGGTAGGAATTTGTAATGATTATTTTCTTCAGTTTACAAGGTTAGGAAGTATTTTGATAGAACTTGATGGTTGCAGCATTTCTTGGGTCAATGTACATAACCACTGCAGACTTAGCAACTGCGAGTTAGGGATTACATTTCTAATAATGAAGAAATCTCAGACTACCTAAATAAATCAGGAAAACCCAAGATGTGAAGAACTTTTTTAGCTTGAATTATTCATATAATTTTGGCTGCCTTTCATGTAAATTTTAAGTGTTAGACTTATTTTTCTTATGTAGTTTAGCCTATTTTACAGACACACACAAAGAAACAGACACTGAAATATAAATGGATTGTATGGAGCCTTGGCTTTTTAAATACTTCGTGATCAAGTAAATCTTTGAGATTATGCATCTGACTTGGCCATTTTTATTTTTTATTTTCAAATACAGTTGACATACACTATTATATTAGTTTCAGGTGTATATCCCAGTGATTAGACATTATATAACTTAGTGATCATTTCAATAAATTTTATACCCACATGGCACCATACATAGTTATCAAAATATTATTGACTATATTTCCGGTGCTGTACTTTACATCCCATGACTATTCTGTAACTACCAATTTGTACTTTCTAATACCTTCACCTTTTTCACCATCCCCCTCAAACCCCCTCCCATCTGGCAACTGTCAAAAAGTTCTCTGTATCTATGAGTCTGTTTCTGTTCAGTTTGTTTGATTATTTGGCTTTTTTAGATTCAGTTGTTGATAAATATGTTTTGCCATTTTATTATTCATATGTTTGATTTTTTTTCTTAAAGAAAACCCTTTAATATTTCATATCATACTGGTTTAGTGATGATGAATTCCTTTAGCTTTTCCTTGCCTGGGAAGTTCTTTAGCTGTCCTTCCATTCTAAATGATAGGTTTGCTGGGTAGAGTAATCTTGGTTGTAGATCCTTGCTGTTCATCACTTTGAATATTTTGTGCCAATCTCTTCTGGCCTACAAAGTCTCTCTTGAGAAATCAGCTGGAAGTTTTATGGGAGCTACTTTGTAGGTAACTAACTGCTTTCTTGTTGCTTTTAAGATTCTCTCTTTTTGTTTAATCTTTGGCATTGTAATTATAATGTGTCCCAATGTGAGCCATTTTGGGTTCATCTTGTTTTGGACTTTCTGTGCTTCCTAGACTATTTCCTTCACCAGGTTAGGAAGTTTTATATATATTGTTGTTGTTAATCCTCACCCAAGGATATTTTACCATTGATCTTTCAGAGAGAATGGAAGAGAGAGGGAAAGACAGAGAGGAACACCAATGTGAGAGAAACACATTGATTGGTTGCCTCCTGCACACACCCCAACCAGGGCCTGCAACCAAGGTACATGCCCTTGACTGGAATCGAACCCAGGACCCTTTGGTCCACAGACCGACGTTCTATCTACTGAGCCAAACCAGGTAGGGCTCCATCATTATATCTTTGTATAGGGTTTTCAAATATCCTGGCAGTCCCATGATGCAAATGTTGGTATGCTTGAAGTTGTCTCCAGGCTCCTTTATACTATCCTCATTATTTTAATTCTTTTTTCTTTTTGCTATTCTGATTGGGTGTTTTCCGTTTCCTTATCTTCCAAATCTCAGATTTGATTCTCTGTTTCATATATTCCACTGTTGATTCCCTGTAATGTATTTTCCATTTCAGTTCATGTATTCTTCATTTCTGACTGGTTCCTTGCTATGTTTTCTAGTTCCATTTTATGTTCCCTATCTCTTTGTTCATTGAGCATCCTTATAACCAGTGGTGTGTTTTTTTAAAAAAAAAATCCTCACCTGATGATATGTTTTTATTGCTTTTTTTAGAGTGAGAGGAAGAGAGATAATTCAGTTTCTCCTCATATGTTCCTGGTGCCTTTCTAGCTCTGCCCCCATGCTGGAGCTCAAAGGGAGTGAGTCCAAGTAAGTCTGTCTGTGGTTCCTTTAAGAGGAACAACTGGGACTCCAGCAGTCTTAGTCTCACTCAGCCACAATCCCCATAGATATTTACAGCCAGGAGTTATGGGTACTTCTCTTCCTGGCACTGGAACACTGGTCTGGGGGCCTGGTGTCAGGCTGGGACCCCTCACTTTTCAGTGGTGATGTCTGCAGCTGAGATATCCCTCCTAATTTTTATCTGCCTGTGGGTGTGGGACCAGCCTATTCTGCATCTCTGTCCCTCCTACCAGTCTCAATGTGACTGCTGCTTTCTATCCATAGTTGTAGGATGTCTGTTCAGCTAGATTTCAGGCAGTTCTGAACAATGGTGGTTTTGTCGTTTAGCTGTAATTTTGATATATTTGTGGAAGAATATGAATACCACATTTACCTACGCTGACATCTTGACCAGAAACCAGTAATCCCTTGGCCATTTTTCTTTACATGTCATTTTTAAGTTTTCAGGGGCACGTGAAATTATTTATTGAAGGCTAATTTTGTATTTTAATAGGGGACTCAAAAATTTCAGTGACAGTTTGTAATTCCTTAATATCTTGACCATGAGTATAAAGGTTTGTTTTAGGCTCTCAATCTATTCCCATTGATCTACTAGTATATGTCTGTCCTTATGCCAGCACAACATAATCTTGATTACTGTAGCTTTGTAATAAGTTATTAAATTGGGAATTGTGAGTCCTCCAACTTTGTTCTTTTTTTTTCAAAAATTGTTTTGGATATTCTGGATTCCTCATATTTCCCTTGCATGAATTTTAGACTCAGCTTGTCAATTTTTGCAGAAAAAAAAGGTAGCTGGGATTTTGGTAGGCTTTGCTGTGAATAATTAATTCAATTTGAGGAGTATTGCCTTTTTAACAAATTAAGTTTTCCAATCCATGAATACAGGATTTAAAAATTTATTTAGGTCTTTCATTTCTTTAAGCAGTGTTTTGTAGTTTTCAGTGTACAAGTCATGTACTTTGTTAAATTTATTCCTTAGTATTTTATTCTTTTTAATGCTATTATAAATGGAGTTTTTTATTTCATTTTCAGATTGTTCATTGCTAGTTTATGGAAATATAGCTGATTTTAGTATATTGACCTTGTATCCTGAAACCTTGCTAAATTCATTTATTAGCTTTAAGGTTATTTTTGTGTGTGGATTCATGAGCATTTTCTATATAAGATCATGTCATCTGAAAATACAGAGACTTTTACTTCTTAATTTCCGATCTTGATTCTTTTTCTTTCATTTTCTTACTTTGAATCTTGCAGTAGTAAGAGCAGACATCCTTGTCTTGTTGCTGATCTTTGGGAGAAAGCTTTCAGCCTTTCCACCTTTAAGTATGTTGTTAGGGGTGGGGTTTTCATAGGTTCCTTTTATCAGATTGAGACAGTTCCCCTCCAATATGATTTGCATCTGTTTTCTGATTCGGTTCTCATAGTAACCATATTATTCCTATATGGCATATAGGGAAATAGATGGCAATAGTTAAGAAATATATTCAATATACACATCAAATTAGAAATGAGACAAAAGTATTCTGACTCACAGCCCATAGTATTTTCAGCTATCCTATATAATAAAAGGGTAATAGGCAAATTGACTGAAAAGTGGAATGACTGGTCGCTATGACGCACACTGAGTAGGCAGGCAGGTGAGTGGTTAGGGTTGCTCAGGCAGGCAGGCAGGCGAGCAGTTAGGAGCCAGCAGTCCCAGATTGTGAGAGGGATGTCAGACTGCCGGTTTAGACCCAATCCTAGGGATTACAAGAGTGCGCAGGCCAGGCTGAGGGACACCACCATCCCCCGCCCCCGCCCACTGCACACATTTTGTGCACTGGGCCTCTAGTTTTATATGCTATCCTGTGGTTTTCTGCAGTTTCTAGGGAGACCAAAAAAGGTTCAGTTCTTCTATGTTTTTACTAAAAAGGTAAGCTTCATAAGGGTAGAGTCTGTGATTTTCACCTCTTTTTCTCCAAAACCTAAAAGTGCTTGGCACAGAATAAGTGCTTAAGCAGTCTCAAGGAAATAAAGCCAGTTTAGACAAGCAGATACTTCTGGAGCCTTCACTTTGTACAAGGTAATGTGGACAGTATTACAGTGCTCAAAGAAATTGTAAGGTAAAATATAGTCATATAAAAAGAGAATACGGCCCTAGCCAGTTTGGCTCATTAGGTAGTGTCAGCACGTACCTGGGTTGAAGGCTGGATCCCATGTGCATGAGGCAACAAGTGGGTGTGTCTCTATCACATCTATGCTTTTCTCTCTGTGTCTCTCCCTCACTTCCATTATCTAAAAAAAAATCAATGGAAAAATATCCTAGGGCGAGGATTAACAGCACAAAGAGAGAGAAAGAAGTGAGGGGCGGGGAATACAGCCTAGCCCAGCCGTGGGCAAACTACGGCCAGGATCCGCCCGTTTGAAATGAATAAAACTAAAAAAAAAAAAGACCGTACCCTTTTATGTAATGATGTTTACTTTGAATTTATATTAGTTCACACAAACACTCCATCCATGCTTTTGTTCCGGCCCTCTGGTCCAATTTAAGAACCCATTGTGGCCTTCTAGTCAAAAAGTTTGCCCACCCCTCGCCTAGCCAGTTTTGTTAAGTGAACTGAAAGGTCCTGGGTTTGACTCTGATCAAGGGCACATACCTCAGTTGCAGGCTGGATCCCCAGCCCAGGTAAGGGTGCGTGTGGGAGGTAACCAATGGATGTGTCTCTCTCACATAGATGCTTACTGTCTCTCCCCTCTCTATTCCACTCTCTGTAAAATCAATGGAAAAAATACCCTTGCGTGAGGATTAACAAAAAAGAGAATACAAAGAGGTCTACTAATAGTAAATCAGTACTAATGACAAGTGTGTAAGTAGACAGAACCCTTCTAGATGTAGAACAAAAATATGCTCACAGAAGAGACAGTCTTGGACAGAGCCTTGAAGGATAGGTAGGAACTAGCATGTGTGTGTGTGTGTGTGTGTGTGTGTGTGTGTGTGTGTGTGTGTGTGTTGAGGAAGCACCTTAGGCAGAGTTTTTAACAGGAAATTAAAAATTAACTTCTTCATTTTGTTATATGAACTGACCACTACGGCACGGGACATGCAAAGCAAAAATAATAATAGAATGCATATAAAATCAGGTAACATTCTCTGTCTTGTTTTTCTCAGACTCCCTTATCCTTTGGTCTTAGACTCAAACTGAATAAATCAGCCTTTTCTTTTTGTCCAGAAAAACTATGCTCAATTTGCTTTGTTTTCCTGGTAGAAAATTTTTCAGGCAACCTCAATTTCTGAGCTATAAGTCTTGTTCTTTCTGTATTATAGTATTTTGTAATAACTGCTTCAGTAGATCTCATAGAGTTGAGAATCTTAAAGGCTCTGGACTCCTTATCCTGCATGCTGCCTGCATGTTCCTTTGATAGAAAACAAATGGAAGCTATAATGTGAGCAGGTCATGGCTGCAATCTGGCAATTGCAGACCATTCATCACACATTTATTGATTACTCACTGTGAGCCAGGCATATATGAATGATCAAGGCAGTCAGTATTCAATAGGCAGATATGCAGATAAACTGTTAATAATCTCATAGGTAATTCAAGGGTAGTCTTTTTCAGTCACTGAGTCTTCTGAATGCTATATCTTTGAAGAGAAACATCTTCTGTCTCTTTGAAATAAATAAATAATAGTGCTTAGCCCCGATATACCTGAACATTTAATATTTAGAAGCAAAAGCAGAGCCATTGTAGATGTGGAGTTATGTTCAATGCAGAGCTGACCAGTTCCTATAGTACTCATGCAGTGGATTATTTCAGAATTTTTCCATGGCATAGCCAGGATTTGAGAGGCCTCCAGAGTCACTGTATCAGTATGATAAAAGTACTGTGCCCTCCTAATCCTAGACTAAAGGTAAGCACACAAACTAAAGGGATGAGAGGAAAGGGGGGGCTATGTTGACAAAGTTAGCCCTAATAGAATAAGTACAATGAAAATGAGGGACTTCTAGGAGAAAACTGTTCTACCACTACCCCAAGTAGTTACAGGGTCATCTGAATACATTTCCGGTCACATGTAAAAGAAATTATTTTCATGGAAATAATTTTGGATATATACAAAGAATATTTGTTTTTGAAAACAAAGTAACCCACCACCACCACTTCCTTTGTTATGGAAACAAAACTCAATCAAAGTTTAGCCATGGGAAGAGAATCTTCAGCCAGGAAAATTCCAGAGCTGTCCCCATTGGTTTAAACATTTTGTGATTTTTTTCATTTCTCTTTGAATTGCCACCACTGTGATGGCCTCAGGGATTTCATAACTCTGTGCTTCTAGATGAGACTCTTTGGTGGGGATAGGCTAGTTGGTCCCCATATCTCATCTGGGGGCTTTGGCTGCCCTCTAATGCTGACTCTCATTTTGAGAGTTTTGGCATTACTTGTATATAGCACCTAGTCATTAAGTGCACAGACTCTGAAGCTCTGCTGGCTGGGTGAGAATCCCAGCTCTGTCATTTACCAAGCTGTGGGACCTTGGGCATATTACTTAACCTCTATGCCTTCATTTTCGAATCTGCAAAATTGTACCTATTAACATTATTGTGAATATTCAAGTTTGTAATGCATAGAGAACACTACCTGGCACTTACATATAATTGGTAACATCTGTATACTTGGTACCCCAAAGCATAGCAGAATTTTGCTAGCCACCACATCTATGGGAACCATTCCTCCATTCCAGGTGGAAGGGGAGGAGGGAAAATGGACAGGTCGAGGACAGGCCTTGTTACCATTTGATACTCCACAGATCACCTCTGGCCTCACTAGATTCACTATATTATGGAGATCTTTGCCCCCCCCCCCATGGAGGGACAGTATTTCCTTGCAGTATGGGTGCCAGCCAACATACAGAGACACTAGCTGTTAACAACCAGTGCTGCCATACTGGTGCATCCTGGCTAAATATTAGTCCGGCCCCTGTGTCTGTCTTCCTGAACAGAAACCAGTTGTTTATGGGTTCCATACACATCTGAACATTGAGAAGGGGTCCCTTATGCTCCCCATCTGTAGGGTTTCTCTGCTTACTGGCACTTCCTCTGGCTTCCTCTTACTATCTGAATTACCCAGAGTGGTTTTTTATTTAAGATTGAACTGATGGGACTTGCTCCCTCAGTATTCCCTTTATAGAATCTAAGACACAGCCTCCTTCAATTGAGTTTAATTTATACCTTTCATTTGGATTTCAACTGTCAACGCTCACAGATAATTATTTTACAGCTCTCTTAAAATAGATCAGAAAGTTTTTCAGAGTTCCCCTGCCCCATCTCCTGTCCATTTCTCTATAGCTATAGAAACCCTTTAGGGGAAATATTGCCCAACTAAACCTATTTATAGACATTTCATTCTCTTTAGGTCAATGGTTCTCAACATGTGGGTCGAGACCCCTTTGGCGGTCGAACGACCCTTTCACAGGGGTCGCCTAAGATCATCTTGCATATCAGATATTTACATTACGAGTCATAACAGTAGCAACATTACAGTTATGAAGTAGCAACGAAAATAATTTTATGGTTGGATCACAACATGAGGAACTGTATTTAAAGGGCCAGAAGGTTGAGAACCACTGCTTTAGGTGATGGGGATTGGAGTTGAGGTCTACTGTTTCCTTGCATTCTAGTAAAATGCTCACCCCTACCTCCCAGTGCACTAACCCACTCAGTCCTTTCAGTTCCAGGAGCACCTGCATACTCCTGTGCTGGTCACTCTCACCAGGTTCACAATGCCCACTGTCTGGATAAATCAATTTCCACAACCATGACCCATAACTCCAGCCCATCTCACCTAAGGGCATTTTAGCAAGCCCCCACAGCTGTTGCAGATTCAGGGAAACTGACATTTAGTTAGCATCTTACAAGCCTGCACTAAGTAAACATCTTGATGTGAAATTAACTAATTTTCCTCTCTCCACCCCAAATCTGGAATTTTTCTCAGAGATAAAACCTCTCTGCCCTCAGTCTCCCTCATTCAGATGGCCATGAGCAAATGGGTCTCTGCCCCTGGTCTGCTTTTTCACCGCCTGAGCTGATGCTGGGACAATCCTAAGAAGCCAGCTACCCCACCATCCCACCTCCTCTACCAGGATGTGGCAGAGTTGGGCTGGGTTATCTTGTACTTCCCCTTTCCAGGAGACCAACTGACTAAGACTTTGAATTGCGTAGACCACAACCTTCACCACTGGCACCCGCAAGCTGACCTCACATGCTCACTTTGGTTATTTGTTTGCTTCATCATCCCTTAGATCTCAGAGCAGTGGTTCTTAATCAGGAGTGATTTTGCTACCACGGGACATTTGGCAATGGGATAGAGGACATCAGTGGGGGAGAGGGGATATCTGTAATAACTTTCAACAAGGAAGAAATTTAAATAAACATAAAACAATGAGAAACCACCACACACCTATTAGAATGGACAAAATCTGGAAAACACGACACCAAATACTGGCAGGGATGTCAAGCAGCAGAAGCTCACATTCATTGCTGGTGGGAATGCAAAATGATATATTCATTTTGGAAGACTGTTTGGCAGTTTCACAAATGAGGCCTACTTTTCCCATGTGATCCAGCAATTGTGCTCTTGGTATTTACTCAAAGGAACTGAAAACTTATGTCCACACAAAAACCTGCACATGGATGTTTACAAGTTTTATTCATCATTGCCAAAACTTGACAGCAATCAAGATGTCCTTTAGTGGATGAATGGATAGATAAACTGTGGTACATCCAGATAGTGGAGTACTATTCAATGCTAAAAAGAAATGAGCTGTCAAGTCATGAACAGACATGGGAGAGCCTCAGATGCATATTATTGAGTGAAAAAGCCAGTCCGAAACGGCCATATACTGTATGATTCTGGAAAAGGCAAAACTAAAACTATGGAGACAGTAAAAACTGATTTCCAAGGATTGTTGGGTGGGAAGGGATGATGAGGTGGAGCACAGAAGACTTTTAGGGCAGTGAAAATAGTCATTATGATACCATAATGAAAGATACGTGTCGTCATAGATTCGTCCAAGCCAATAGACTGTACAATACCAGAGTAAACCATAATATAAACTTTGGACTTTGGTGATTATGATGTGTCAATGTAGGTTCATAAATTTTAACAGATATACCACTCTGGTGGAGAATGTTGACAATGGCAGAGGCTGTGCATGTGTGGAGGCAGGGCTGTATGGGAAGTCTTTGTATCTTCCCCTCAATTTTGCTGGGAACCTTAAACTGCTCTTTAAAAAGTCTTAATTTTTTTAATTGGGAATTTGTTAATATGGAAACACAGGCAGAAGAATGTAATATAACAGATCCAGCTGTATATAAAAATCTTCATGTACTACAAATACAGGGTGGGCAAAATAGGTTTACAGTTGTTTGTATAAAAAAAGACATGCAGGTTATTATGATTACAATAGCTTTATTAACTCTGTTTTGCATACCCACAACTGTAAACATACTTTTTCCAACCCCTGTATTTTATTTATTTTTATTTTGACTGTTTATGTGTTTAATCTCAATTTTATGTCATCAAATGTTTAATTGTTTTTCTTTTTTGACTTCTGGATTCTGAGTCTTTCTTAGACCTTCCAACCTCAAGTTTGTACACATAGTTATACATGTTCAATTTGGTTCTTTAAGGGTTTTGTTTTTTACGTTTAAATCTCTGATCAACTTGAAATTTATTTTTGTGTAAATAGTAAGGTAGAGATACCTTACATTTCATGCAAATACTTGGCCAATTATTATAACACTATTTATTGAATAATTCCAACACCATTTATTGATTTATTTCTTGAAATGCAATCTTTGTAGTACATATGATAGATTAAGGATAAGTATCCTTAGTATAAAAAGAGCACTGACAAATCAATAAGATTAATTTCCAAGTAGGAAATGGGTAAAGGACATGAATAGGCAATTTGCAGAAATGAAAATATAAATGGTTGATAAACATGAACAAATGTTCAACTTCCTTATTAAAGAAATGCAAATTAAAACAATAATAATCGCCCTAGCCGGTTTGGCTCAGTGGATAAGAGCATCGTCCTGCGGACCAAAGGGTCCTGGGTTCATTTCCAGACAAGGACAAGTACTTGGTTGCAGGCTCCTCCCCGGCCGGGGCCCTGGTTGGGGCTCATTCAGGAGGCAACCAATCAATGTGTTTCTCTCACATCAATATTTCTCTCTGTCTTTCCCTCTCTCTTCCACTCTCTAAAAATCAATGGAAAAATATCCTTGGATGAGGATTAAAAATAAATACATACATAATAGTCAATAAGGAATACAGATGAGAGTTCACATATCTACCTGTTACAGAGAAACTGATAGCAGATTATGCTTGTGCTCTTCTGTGAGACATTTTGCTTCAGGGACAACTATACCTTTCAGAAAACTGGCTATGTTTCCATAGCAACATCTTCAGATGGAAAACGGCAATTTCTATTGCTTTAAAGAATATAACCTTCATGACCAAGGAGAAAACTGCTCGACTCATCCCAAATGCTATCCAGATTGCTACAGAGGGTGAAAAGGTGAAAAACTTTTCTGTCTTTGCCTTATTACATTATGTGGAGAAAATCTGCTTCTGATCTTCAGTGTTGGAAATATAAGCAATTCGTCTTGGAGTTAAGAATATCTAATAGAGATACATTGAATTTCATACTAGATTCCTGTATACTTAAGTACTTATTGATGATTAACTTTAAATGACTGCTAATATTTTTTGTATTTTAATAGTTTAAAGAGAACTTTCTCCCGTCTTTATAATGTCTTCATTATAAGAAGTAGATAGGGTAGGCATAAGCAAAACATCCTTATTATGTCTAATACCTTAATAATGCTATAATTGTTTTATGTACAATAGCAACTAATAAAAACAAATGATGTTGGTTAACAGAGATTTGGGAAGCATACAAGTAAACACATAATCATTATAATATTTTTTAGGATGCAGTTACATTTAACTGCCATCATTTTTTATCCCCCTATAATATCTGCCATTTCTTAGTGGAGATATATGAAGCATCTTTCTATACCCACTTGGAAAATTGAGTAGGGCTCTGTGTGTGGCATTAGCTCACGTTATGTATATAATCCTACTGGGAAGAGTTCCTAGTTATATCCTTATTATAAAAAGTTTTGTCTTATGGATACTATTATATAGCAAGGTTTCAATTTATCAATTGGAAAATTACGCTTTGACATTTTCATCTGAAAATGTAAACACCTGAAATATTATTAATTTGATATTTTATTTAATAAATCAAAAGGAACTTAAAAAACACTAATAGTCAAAGGAGGAGGAGGAGATGTCTTTATGGAACTCTAAAAAGGAACAAAAGGGAAATGAACATCTGAGATATCTAGCCTTAAAAAAAAGGCTGGCTCCACTTCAGAGACATGTAAGTTCCTTGCTTTTTCTTCCTGCTTCTCACCCCCACAAAATTCTCACCCTAGGAGACCCCTCCCAGACATTTTGACATCTTCTTGGTGAAAATGGAGAGTCAGTTTCACTAGACATGCCAATGAAGACTTTCCCGAACATAGGCCTTTTACCAAGGTGACTGACACCTGGACTGGACTTGTTCAGGTGAGGACTCACCCTTGAGTCATAGAGGTTCCACTTTGTTCTGGTTGGCTGAAAAAAGCAACTACCAAAGACAGAACCACATCTAAGCAGAACACAAACCACCTCAACATTAGTAAAACAAGACTCATGCTTAGGCAGTAATATCTGTAGGGTAATTGCAGAGCAGCAAATAACAAGGGAAAGAAGAACAAAAGTTAGGAAGGGAATGATGATATTAATAATAACTCATATAGTAGTCAAATATATGCCTGGGACTGTTATAAATGCTTTGCACAAATTAACTCATTTAATGCTCACTACAACTTTGTGAGGTAATTACTAATACTATCCACCATTTTATGAATGGTAAAACTGAGGCATGGTGAAGCTTGATAACGTGTTTGAGTTCACACAATAAATGGCAGAGCTTGATTGAACCCAGAGAATCTGATGTAAAAATTCATGCTCTTAGCCTCCACACTAAGAGGAATCAAAAGGAAAAGAAGAGAGATCCAGGAAAATAAAAAAAGGAGGAAGGAAGGAAGAAAGGAAAAATTTAGTTCATTGACACCAGACGGCAGTTGCTAGATGGTACCCAGCCCTCCTCCAGCCACACCCAGGCCCTGGCAACCTCCACTTCTGTTTCTGTTATCAAAGCTTCCTAAGGTCATTTGATTTTGGCAAAAGGGTTTATTTTCTTTTTTTTTTCTTTTTTGGCACAAAGGCTTAAACAAATGAAATAAATGGTGTCCAGAAAAATCAATGCTATCTTTATATTGTGAAAAACATTGTTTTCAGCCCGGCCAGCATGGCTCAGTGGTTGAGCATCAACACATTGTTTTCGGAAGGAATCCATGTGCATTCAGGAATACAAAATGCTGCCTTTTAAAAAGGTTTTGTTATTCTCTAAGCACAACCTAGAAAAAAAAACCCCAAAAGATCTACTTATGCCATTTCCCCCACCATTTAGCTATAATTTAAACAAGAAAAGGCCTTACATCCTAGGAAGGCTGGACACTAAACTGAAGATAACTCTAGTTTCTCAAATATATTCTTAGGAACCCACTCTGCAGTCTTCACCCATGTTGTACCACACCTTTAGGATTCTATACAAAAATTAAAACTTTATGTTTAAAACAAACACTGAAATTGAAGATAAAATTGGAGCTCCAAACCCCCTATCAAAACAGTGGGAAGAGACTATAGAAATGTGGAAATTCACTTCTGGAGGAGAAGAGTGCCAACATTCACGTCCACATTCTCTAGCCTGGCCTCTCTCCTGAGTTCTAGAGCCTTATACCCCGCTGCTTGCTGGGCTTCTCCCCTTGGGGACCCACAGGCACCTCACAATCACCATGGTTCCACCTCTTCCCTGGGAACCTGCTCCTCTTCCTGTGTTCTGCATCTCAGTCATGACACCACCTGCCATCCAGTTACCCAGGCCAGAAACCTACAAGTCATCTAGAGTAATGGTCTTTTTCCATCAAGGGCCAAATATGAAATATTTGAAGGTTTTCAGGCCATACAGTCTCTGTCACAACTAATCAACTCTGCTGTTACAGGAAGAAAGCAGCCATAGACAGTATGTAGCAAATGGATGGGGCTGTGTTCCAATAAAGCTTATGTGCACCGAAATGTTAATGTCATAACACTTTCATATCTTATGAAATATTCTTGTTTTGGTTTTTTAAATATGATTTCATTAATTTCAGAGAGGAAGGAAGAGGGAGAGAGGGATAGAAACATCAATGATGAGAGAATCATCAATCAGCTGTTTCCTTTATGCCCCCACTGGGGATCGAGCCCACAAGCCTGATGGGGAATCAGACTTCTACTTCATGGTTTATGGGTCAACACTCAACCACTGAATCTAGTCCCAGATTACAAATAACTCCAAAGCAAAGAATGGAGAGACATTTGATTTTTCTCCAACTATTTAAAAATGGAAAATCCATTCTTGGGTCCCGGGTTCATCCTATAGAGAAAGGCGGGCTGGATCTAACTGCTCTGGAATTCTCACTCTCTTTCCTTCCCACATCTAATCAGGCAAGTCCTACAGAGCTCACTTCCTAAACAGTTCTTGAATCTGTCCCCCTTCTTCATCCATACTTACACTATTTTACTTCAGGTGCTTGTCCATATTGTTTTCTGACATGGACGGTTAAGCAAAAGTGAAGACTACAGGGAAAGATCCTCTACAACCAAGACATGCGGAAGTACACGTGCTTCTCATGTTTTTAAATCCCTGGTAGGGTGAAGTATAAGCTACAGATGAGTTTGCCTCTTCCTTCACCTGGCACTGGAGAAACAGTATGTTTGTTGTGTGCCACTGTTTTCTGAGGTGGCCTGGAAGGAGAGTTAATGGTTCTCTGTAATCTAGTCCCAGTGAAAGGGACTCCAAAGCAAAGAATGGAGAGACAACTTGAGCACATGCTGGCTCTGTCTAACCTCAGAGGCTGGCTGGACTGGGCCTGGTCCCTCTCCTCCAATGCTCTCCAGACTGGACATTCAGACCTGTTTTAGCTTGGAGCCACACCATCTGCATGTAGCTAGGACCCAGCTAATCTGACAAGGACATCTGAGGCATTTGCTTCTCAATGTTTAGTCCTCTGCCCTGTCTATACTCTCAATGTGGCATTGGGCAGGGGTAGCATTCTTCTCTGGAAACATGACTAGTGGCAAACTATCATGGGAGTTCACCAAATCTTGCTGGGAACAAGGTAAATCACTCTGGTGTCAGCCCTCTTGTGTAAATAAAGAGGAAAGCCGATCCAGTTCCTATTTTCTTTTATTCATTTGATGTAATTTAAGAAACATTTTTTATTGTTTCTTTTTTATGTTGTCTAATGAGTCTGTTTCTGAATAAAGCATCTTTTGGATTATTTTGGACAGGATGGTTGTTAAGTATCTACATGTATTTTAATTTAAAATGACCTTTTATGCCGAAACCGGTTTGGCTCAGTGGATAGAGCATCGGCCTGCGGACTGAAGGGTCCCAGGTTCGATTCCGGTCAAGGGCATGTGCCTGGGTTGCGGGCACATCCCCAGTGGGAGATGTGCAGGAGGCGGCTGATCGATGTTTCTCTCTCATCGATGTTTCTAACTCTCTATCTCTCTCCCTTCTTCTCTGTGAAAAATCAATAAAATATATTTAAAAATAAAAAAATTAAAAAAAATAAAATGACCTTTTATACTCATAAAAATTAGCTGTGACAGCAAACTAATCATTGGATAACGCAAAAATCACAACAAACACCTAGAAATGTTTTATAAAATATAACCTCACAAACAGTTATTTCATACCATCTGCCCTTTCCTCTAACCTCGTTTCCTCTCTACAATCTCACTTTCAGCAAATTATCTTTCTTCTGATTTCACTAAGGAAAAAATCAGGAGAAATAAGAAGAGAATGTCCTCACCCTCCTGGTTGCCAAATCTACCAGCCTCTCTGCTGCCTTTCCTGGTGATTTTATCTAATCTCATGGCCATGGATATGCTGATGGTGCCCAAATTTGTATCTCCAACCCAAATTTCTCTAAATTCAAAAATCCTATACCCAATTCTACAATGACCTCTCTCCTTGTACAGCTCAAATTTAACCTGGTTAAACAGGACTATTGGTTTCCACCCCCAAAACTTGCTCTTTTCCCAGAGTTCCCCATCTCAGTAAACGGTGTCACCACGTAATCAGTTGCTCAGGCCAGATACCTAAGGGGCCAATCCATCATCACTCTTTCTCTCACACCTGGCATCTAATCCTTCAGCAAATATTTTTGGGTGTACATTCAAAATATAGCTCTAATCTTACCTTTTCTCATCATCTTCATCACTACAATCCTAGTCCAAATAACTTTCATTTCCTGCCTGGCCAACAACAATAGCCTTCTAACTTACCTCCTTGAAACCACTATTTACTACCTTTTTAAAAAATTAAATTGATTGGGGTGACATTGGTCAACATGAACATATAGGTTTCATGTATGGGTTTCTATGTTATAAGATCTGTACATTGAGCTGTGTGCCCACCACCCAAAGCCAAATCTTCTCCTGTTGCCATATATTAGGACCCCCATCTTCCCCATATTTACTACCTTCAAGTCCATTCTCAACTCAGCAGCTGAAGTGATTCTTTTAAAACGTAAGGCAGATCATGGCATGCCTCTGTTCAAATCTCCCAATGGCTTCTCTTCTCCAATAAAAGCAAAAGCCCTGGTTGATCTGGCACTTTGGAACCTCTGGAGCACTGCTGCCATCCCTCTCCACTTCCCCGCTCTGCTGCAGTCACACAGGCCTCCTAGGTGTTTCTTGAACACATTATGTCCACTTCCACCTCGGGGCATTTACACTTGCTCTTACCTCTGTCTGAAATGCTCTTGCCCAAAATAGTGTCATAGCTTTCTTCCTCATTTCATTCCAGTTTCTATTCAAATGTCACCTTAACACAGAGTCCTTCCCTGAATAACTGTTCACTCCACTCCCAGCACTCTCCATCCCCTTATAACCTGCTTTATTTTTCTCCATACCAATTCACACCCTCTGACATTATAGTATTGCATTTTCTTGTTTGTTATGGTCTCTGTCATCTAGAATGTAAGCTTCATGAGGGCAGGGTCTTTGTCTTGTTATTGCTATAACTCCAGCTCTGAAAACAGTTCCTAACCCACAGTAGATGCTCAATAAATATTTACTAAATGAATGGCTGAAAGGCACAATTGAGATTGCAAGAAAATAAGGTGCCAGAAAAAGAGAAGAGAACTAAAAACTAGAGTGGTATACAGGCAACATATGATCTAGTAACTTGGTATTTGACCACTATGGCCAAGACCTTTTGTTATCCCCTGATATCCATTCTCCTCCATATCCATAGTAACAGAATTCCTAGTTTTTAGTTGGAAAAATGACCACCCAGAATAAAGACTACTGTGACTACGTTCTTAACAATGAGATACAAAAGCAAATGTCATATAAAAGTTACAGAGAATCTTCCTTGAATGACAGCTGTCATGTCCTGTCTTTTTGACCTCTTACTCTTTCCTGATGGCTGTAAAAATGAAGGTTGCATAAGGAGCAGCCATCTTGGACCATGAGGGCATCTATAAAACAGGCTACATAGATTGGAAGAACAAAATAGAAAGAGCCTGGGTCCCTGAGAGCACAGTATGGACAAACATTCCATACCAGTCTGGACTGTTATGTGAGACAAATTATTCTCTTGTTTATGCCACTATTATTTTTAAACTCTGTTTCTCTCAGCTTTCAGCACAATGCATAGAGAGGAGCTGAAACCAAGAGTGTCATATAAGTCCTGGACCCTCAATTAGTTATTCCGTCAGTGAAATGGCAAATTAGAAAAAATCCTGTCCATTGGCAGAGGAGACTAAATAAAAGATTGGTTACCGAGTGTTCTGGACAGAAAAACAGAGCTCTTTGACAAATCATAACCACTAATAAGGAAGGATTTTATAAACAAAGTATAAAAAGCAGAACCCAAAGGGGGAAATGATAAATCTGAATACATTGAAATAAAAAAATGTAATTCTAAATTACAAAGGACACCATAAATGAAGTAAAAAACATGTGACAGACTACGTAAGCAACAAAGGATTAGTGCAAGAAAAATATAACCCAATAAATCAGTAAGAAAAAGACAAATAACCTAGTAAAAAACAATGGGGAAAGGACATGAAAAGGTACTAGTAGTTCACAAAAGCAGAAACTTTAATGACCAGTAAACTAAGGAAAAGGCACCCAACATCCATATTGATTATGGAAATGTTAATTAAAATAATAACTCACCCTCTTGAGACCCCACTATCTACCAGGCATCATTCCAAATGTTTTACAAAGAGACCATTTTACACCTATCAAATTGGCAAAACTTTTAAAAGCACAACAAATAAGTTTTGGCAAAAAGGTGAAGCAATGGAAATTTGCGGGCACTGCTGGTAAGAGTATAACGACTTCACAGGGCCATTTGGCAATATGGAGTAAAGTAGAAGATGCAAATATCATTTCTAGATGGACACCTAGAGAAACCTGCATGGATGCCAAAAATGTTCATAGCAGTCCTGTTTGTAATAGTGAAAAAATGGAAACAATACAAATGTCCTCCATCAGAATGGATAAGTAAACATACATACTCTGGAATATTCTACAAGGAAAATGAATGAACTATAATTACATGTGTTAACATTGAATCTCACAAACAAAATGCTGAGTGAAAGAGGCAAGTTTTACAATGACATGTATATAGATTACCATTTTTACATAGTTTTAAAATATGCAAAATATTCCTACATTATTTATGAATATACACATTGTAGTAGCAGTAGTATAAAAATATTCAAGATAATGAGACTTCCAAGGAGAGATGGTTTTAGGAGACACTCTGGGAAGAGTGTATATGGGTGTCAATTCTGTCTATAATGTCTTAATTCTTAAAAAGAGAGAAAGAAAACACAGGCAAATATGGTATAGGATCACAGTTTAATAAAGCTAACCTTATTAAAGTTATAACTGAGTTTAATGGGTATATCTGTGTCCATCATGTTAGTTCCTATACATTTCTGTAGGTTTGATATATTAACAATCTATAATAATAAAAGTGTAATATGCTAATTAGATCAGACATCCTTCCAGGCAGCCTTCCAGAAGAAGCTGGGGCTACGAGGGAAGCCGGGTCCCGGGTGCCTGCCAGCAGCCAGAGGGAATCCGGTTCCAGCAGCTGGGGAAAGAAGGCCTACTCTTGCACAAATTTTATGCATCGGGACTCTAGTAAAAATATAAAACCAAATAAAAGTAATCCAATCATTTTGGGAAAAAGAAAGGAGCAAAAAAATGGCATAATCTTATCATCCAAAATTTTTAACATTTTAAACTACATTTTTTCATTGAATTCTACTACTTATCGAACCCCTACTTTGTGCCCAGCCAGGATATTAGATATTTTAGACACCCCGAGCCAATAACACTGTGACATTGCTGAATGACATCCTGGCATATGCATTGCCGAAATCTCCGGTAAAAGGGTCACAGCTCTGTTAAGAAATATATTTAAAATGTATGTTTAAATATTCAATATTCATCAAAGGGATTTCTCACTATTTTCTGGAAATAATAGTAACTAATACATTTTTTGTAACTAATACTTTTATTGAACATTTGCTATGTGCCAGGATCTGTTCTAAGTACTTTACATGAATTAACATATCTAATCCTCACAACAACCCTCTGAAGTATGTTATTATCATGATCATCCCCATTTTCAAAAGGAGGAAGCTGAGACACAGAGAAGTCAAGAAACTTGCACAAGATCACGCAGCTAGGAAGTGACAGAGCCAGGATTCAAACCAGGCAGTCTGGCTTCAGAGCCCTTGCTCTTAGCCACTATGAAATCTTATGTTCAGCATCACTAATTTTATCAGTATCACTAAATTTATTATTATTTGGTTGGTTGTGTGTGGCAAATGGAATCATTATCATGAGTTGATAATTGAACTCCAACATGGCATTGCCTTAATCTCATTTCATGTGTGTATATCTTGTCTCCTTAATCAGAGTGCAAGCTTCTGAAAGGCAGACATGTATTTTAAGACAATATTTTTTGTAGATTGTTTTGTACCTTTAATAGTGTTATTTACCCACAGAAAGTTTTCACTAAGTACTTACTGAATGATTGACAGGAAATACAAGAACACCCATGAACCTTTCCACATTGAGACATAAAAGTTTAATTTCCTAGATCAATCAAGAAAGATATTCCTCAAGGGAGTCTTTTCTATTATTTTGATTTTCATTAATGTATTTGTTAACACCAGCTTTATTGACATATAATCCACTCATTTAAAATGAATTCAAAAGCCGAAACCGGTTTGGCTCAGTGGATAGAGCGTCGGCTTGTGGACTGAAAGGTCCCAGGTTCGGTTCCGGTCAAGGGCATGTACCTGGGTTGTGGGCACATCCCCAGTGGGGGATGTGCAGGAGGCAGCTGATCGATGTTTCTCTCTCATCGATGTTTCTAACTCTCTATCTCTCTCCCTTCCTCTCTGTAAAAAATCAATAAAATATATTTAAAAAATAAAATAAAATAAAATGAATTCAATGATTTTCAGTTTCATCACCCGGTCCCTCCTGTCCCCAAACCCTGTGTCTCAGCCTCATTAGCAGTCATTCCTCTTTTCATCCCACTCCTTCTCCCAGCGGTAGGCAACTATTCAACTAGTTTCTGTCTCTATAGACTTGCCCCTTCTGGACATCACATATAAATGGAATCAGCCAATATGTGGTCTCTTGTGACTGGCTTCTCTCATTTAGCATAATGTTTTCAAGGTAGCATAGCCATACAATGAGCTATTATTTCACCATAAAAAGAAAAAATTCATTAACTATTCTATGCAACCAATTTACTAATGTACTGCAAGATTTCTGTCATATTTATACTTTTGAAAATATTTTACTTTTTACTGTGATAAAATATACATAACATAAAAAATTTCCATTTTAACCATCAGGTGTACAATTCAGTGGCATTAAGTATGTTCATATTGTTGTGCAACCGTCACCACCATTCATCTCCAGAGTTTTTTCATAATCCCAAACTGAAACACTTATGCATTAAGCAATAACTCCCTATTTCCCACTCCCCACAGCCTCTGGCGACCACCATTGTACTTTCTGTCTCTATGAATCTGACTATTCTAAAGACCTCATATAAAAGGAATAATACAGTGTTTATCCTTTGGTTACTCACTTATTGCACTTAGCATAATGTCATCAATGTTCATCAGTGTTGTAGCATGTGTCAGAATTTTCTTCCTTTTTAAGACTGAATAATATTGCATGGTATGTATATTCTACATTTTGCTTATCCATTTATCCATCAATGGACACTTGGGTTGCTTTCATGTTTTAGCTGTTGTGAATAATGCTGCTATGAACATGGGTTTGTAAATATCTGCTTTCAGTTTGTAAAGAACTGCTTTCAGTTCTTTTGGATATATACCTAGAACAGTGATGGCGAACCTATGACACGCGTGTCAGAGGTGACACGCAAACTCATTTTTTGGTTGATTTTTCTTTGTTAAATGGCATTTAAGTATATAAAATAAATATCAAAAATATAAGTCTTTGTTTTACTAAGGCTGCAAATATCAAAAAATTTCTATATGTGACACGGCACCAGAGTTAAGTTAGGGTTTTTCAAAATGCTGACACGCTGAGCTCAAAAGGTTCGCCATCACTGACCTAGAAGTAGATTTGCTGGATAATAAGACAATTCTATGTCTAAGTTTTTGAGGAACTGCCAAACTGTTTTCCACAGTGGCTGCACCATGTTACAATACGCAAGAGTTTCAACTTCTCCACATCCTCACTAACACTTGTTATTTCCTGTGTTTTTTTTTTAAATAATAGCCACCCTAATGGCTATGAAGTGGTAACTCATTGTGGTTTTGATCTGTACTTCCCTAATGATTATACCTTATTTTAAATAAATCCCATTGTCTCCTAAATACCTTAAGATATTTAAAGAACATGCTTATAAAATGTATAATCCTCACAAGTGTTTAGAAGTTATTAAATTTAGTTTGTTAAAGTCAAGTCTACCTGTAACTGAGGGAACTAACTGCTTCAATACTTCAAGCATAAATGTGGTAGGCACCGCGTTAGACACTTGTCACGGGTTATGTTCCCCAGGATGTAAACCCTGAGACAGAGTTTATAATGCAGGCTAAGTAAGGCATGTCCTTGGAATGAATACCTGTGGGAGAGATGGAAAGAAAGTAGGATTGAATTTAAGGGGGTCTTAAGATTTTAAAAAGTTTAAAGAACACTAGGGGAGGTAAACCCCCTCAGAGTCATTTTACTAGTAAATCAAATATTTATCTGACTACTAAATTTGCAACAAGATCCTTTCTCCCATCCCACTTCCTTTCTTTGTCTCTCTC
>NW_006289818.1:212488-216290 GCF_000327345.1 Myotis davidii | reverse complement strand
CTCTTAGATGTGTTTCACTCTGTACCTCTGTCTGCAGCATATGTTTATCTCACCTTCTACTCCATATACTTTCTGTGCATTGCAGGAAATTAAATTGCTCCTGTTTCCATGCTGGTAGCAGCATTCTTTTTGATGAAGACAGATCCAATACATTATTTAGCTCGTAATTTTAGAAATTTTCAATCATGGCAAGGCATTTTGTTATTGTATATAGTCAGAAATGTAGTGCATTTCAACTCTATTGTAAGTTGAAATTGTTCTTTTGTAATAAAAATATTTTAAAATACAACACCATCTATTTAAAATTTATGGTGAAGAATAAAAGTATATGCTTAATTGCCAAAGGCAAAAAAAAGAGAGAGACTCATGGACCAGTATGGTGATTCACAGAGGGAAGCAGGGTGGGGGGAGGTAGAAGAGGATAAAGGGGGATAAATGATAATGGAAGGAGACTCAAGGGGGTAAATACACAATACAGTGTACAGATGATGTGTTGTAGAATGTATACTCAAAACCTATATAGCCCAGCCAGTGTGGCTCAGTGGTTGAGCATCGACCTATGAACCAGGAGGTCAGAGTTCAGGCACATGCCCAGGTTGCGGGCTTGATCCCCAGTGTAGGGTGTGCAGAGGGCAGCCAATCAATGATTCTCTTTCATCATTGATGTTTCTCTCTCTCTCCTCCTCTCCCTTCCTCTCTGAAACCAATAAAGACATATTTAAAATAATAATATTATAAAAACAAAACAAAAACCTACATAATTTTATTAACCAATATCACCCCAATAAATTCAATAAACAAGAAAAGATTAGACTCTCATATTCAAGTGAGGCCCATTCAAAATATGTAAGTTCAATACCTCTTTTATTTATTTTTTTAAATTGTATTTTTATTTATTTTTGACAGTGAAAATATTATTTTATTAAACGTCATCTAAATAATGATGCCAGTATAATTTTAATGAAAAATAAAACTGATATTATAGTACAAAAAGGTAATGAATTAATATTTTAAATTAAATTAATGTACTTAAAGACTTTTCTCTACATGTTGGATTAGCAAGAAAATAAATAATATACAGTCTCTGGTTTGGGTCCTTAAATTCTGCAAGTTTGCCAATAACTGTCAAAACTGATTGTCTTTGTATATTAATGTTCAATTAGCACTATAGATAGACAGATTTGTCAATTGTTGGAGCACAGTCTTGGTGTTCCATGGAAAGACTGGAAGGAAATTAAATGCACTGGAAGAAGCCCATAGTAAAAGGCTACATACTGTATGATTTCAAATATATGACATCCTGGATAAGATGAAACTGTAAAAAGATCAGTGTTTGCCAGGGGTTATGGAGGAGGGCGGAATAGATGGAACACAGCTGATTTTATGGCAGTGAAACTATATGATACTATAATGGTGGACACATGTCACTATATGCGTCTCATAGAGTGTATAATATAAACTGTGGATTTTGGCCGGTTTATAGAGAAAAAATAAAGAGACAAAGAAGAATCCACATTCTCTGGAATATGTTTTTACAATCCAGAATTTTTTTTAAACCAATTATCCTAAAGTAGAATGGATTTCAAGGTTAAGTTCCTTTAATCTAATGTAAGTCAGATCATACTGATTTGAATATTTTCAAAGGACATATAGCGATACATGTATAGTGACTTAGGACACACAGAGTTCCATCCAGGGGGACAAGGCCTCCTTTTCCTCATGGAATCATTATTTTTAAATTGAAGTTTAAATTCAATATTATTTTGTATTAGTTTCAGGTGTACAGCGTAATGGTTAGCTAATCATATACTTTACACAGTGTTCCCCTGATATTTCCAGTACACAATAGGCACCATAAATAGTTATTACAATATTATTGACTTTATTCCCTATGCTGCACTTTATGTTCCCCCATGACTACTTTGGAACTACCAATCTGTATTTCTTAATATCTTCATCTTTTCACCCAGCCCACCAACCCCTCTCCTGTCTGGCAAGACACCAGTTCAGTCTCTGTGTCTATGCGTCTTTTTCAATTTTGTTTGATCGTTTATTTTGTTCTTTGGATTCCACAAATACATGTTTGTCTTTCTCTGACTGACTTTTTTCACTTAGCATGATCCAAGTGTGGAAACCACCAGAGAACTGAAAAACACCCAAAACTCCACCAAGTGACCCTGTTCCTCCAGTGACACAATCTATCTTGAAAGAATGTCATGCTACAGAGAACACAGTAAAAGCAAATATATGAAGTAACTGGAGTAACGAATTGCCATGGCAGTCAAATACCAAATTAGAAGGAGACTTCTTGTTTGATCTGAAGGGTTTTTGCTTTTTGGGACCATAATATGTTGCTTCCTCTAAGCATCATACACACACACACACACACACACACACACACACACACACACACACAATACACAGCTTGCTAAATTTAGTTGTAGCTATGTCACAACAATTATGACAAAATTTTCCTCTGACCACAGTGTGTTTGAGCACAACTTGTTCCTCTTTCCAGGCTCTGGTTTGTACTTATACAAATTTCTAGTGGGGTGACACCCACTCTCCCACAGCAAGATTCCTTCTTGAGAGTGGACAGTGAGCATCTACAGGTGAAGGTGCTAAGGAAGCAAATGGTATTCAAGCTGGTGAGTTCTTTGTCTTTATACCCATGTCAGAGTAAGTGATGATTCCAGCTGATCCAATTTTACCATGGCCAGCCTAGAGTGATGTGCAGAGTTGTCTGTGTGTTGGGCAGTGTCTTTGTCGTCTTGTGGAATGAGAATCAGTGGACAAGTCACCACTGTCTCTCCTCCTGCTCTGCTGTGCCACCAAACCTCTCCTTTCTGACTCTCTTCCCCAAGAGCCTTCACCATGGAAGACTGTATATATAGCTGGCCTGGGCATGAATGATTAAGAGGAAACAGGAAATTGAATGGCAGCAAAGGAGAAATGAAAGAAAAAGGACTGAGAACAAATGGGACATTGTCAGCAGAAAGGAGAACATCAGAAGCGGAACCGCAAGAGATGAGGGAACCCTAAAGATGAACGAGTACTAGAACTTCTAATAATAATTCACATTTATCAGTGTTTACTATGTGCTGGGCACTGGATACACATTTTATATGAGTTTCTTCATCTCATTTAATCCTTACCACAAACACTGTGATAGACACTATTGTGATCCCTATTTTACAAAAGATAAAAATGCTCTTGAAATGAAAAAACAAAATCCAACTCCCCCACAACATTTCAAAGAAGTCAAGAGGGGAGAGGATAAAACGAAACAGAAAAAAAAATGGGACAAATGGCACAAAATCAGATAGTAGAAATAAGTATAAATATATTAGAACTAAACTCTAAAGTTAAAAGACAATGCCTGCCCATTGGATAGAAAAAACAAATTTGCACTACATGTTGTTTCCAAGAGCACATCTAAAACAGAATGGTAGAGACAGGAAAGTAAAGATGTGGAAAAACATACCAGACACATAAGAATGACACGAAAGCTTATTAAGTGATAACATTTGTTAAAATAAACTATCTTGCTTATAAAAGTCTGCTGTGACTCCTTATTGCTTAAGATCTAGTTATAAACTGACTGCTTCTCTCTCTCTTCCTCCCTTGCCTTTTCCCTCTCCCCCCTCCCCTTCTCTCTCCTCTCCTTCCTTCTCTCAAGGTCTATTTCAACTCCAATCTACTCCAAGAAACCTTTAAAAGCAATTCCAACCACACTGGTCTGTCTCGCCTTTCTCTGAAGCCTGTACCCCAAATGAGCAGTTTTTTTTTTTAATATATTTTT
>NW_006289818.1:204965-210627 GCF_000327345.1 Myotis davidii | reverse complement strand
CTTCCCGAAACCGGAGTTCAGAGCCGTCGGGAGCTTGTGACTCCCTCCGGATTCAAAAAGACAGCCGCGTCCTCGGGTGCCAGCCCCTTTCCGTGCGCGAGAGCCCCGTACCTCTGCGCTGCTCTCCTGCAGCTTCTCTGGGTCTCAGTGTGCCTTTACTTCCTTCTAGTTGTAGAATTTACAGTCAGCCAGGCTTCCTGTTGTTCTGGATGATGTCCGTATTGTTTTTCTGAGGTATTAATCAATTGTTGTGAGCGGCATCAAGTTCCTGGTGTTTATCTCTGCCGCCATCTTAGTTTTTCCCCAAATGAGCAGTTTTTACTGTTTCTGTTTGTTGGTTTTTGTTTTGTTTTGGGTTTTTTTTTTTTTTTTTTTTTTGCATTTTCTCTAATTGCTTTACATAACTTTCCACAACATAGACTGGAAATTTCTCAAGGACAACAACAAGAAATCCTTCTTTTTCTTGGTTGGTTGGTTGGTTGTTATCCCTCACAGCACCTGGCAAAGTGTAATTTCTTCACTCATTAACATATTTATTGAATATGTACTATGTATCAGAGATGGTTCTGAGTACTAGGGATACAGCTGGGAGCAAATCAGAAGAAATTCCTTGCCCTGGTGGATGAAGCTTATATTCCAGTGTGGAGAGCTGGAATCACCCAGGAAGGGGGATAGGAAGTGAGTGTGGATGGGGCTTTCAATGTTGGATGTGGCGGCCAGAGTGGCCTCTATGAGAGGTCTCTGATTGAGGGGAGGGAATGAGACCTGGGGCTCTCTTTGAGGTGGGAACAAACAGCAGAGGAAATAGGCAGGACAGAGTGTACTTGGCTGGTGTGAGCAATGGCCATGAGGTCAGCATGGGGGAGAACAGAAAGAGAGGAAGTTAGGCGGTAGAATGGTGTGGGGCCTTGGGGGCCATTGGAGAGTTTTGAGTAGTGGAGTGCCTTGTTGAATCCAAGAGTCAGTTCAATAACTGCTGTAAACTTTAGAGATCTAGAGTTTGATGGGCCTCAGCGGATTGGCTCAGACACCTGGCACCATGCTACTCTGCCTCAGACTAAACTCAAAGGATCTTGTGCAAACAGTACTCCCTTGAGTGAGCCACAATGAACTTGTACTAGTAGAATAAAACCACTTACTGAATAACCGGAACCTTCAAGTCAATTAAACCTGCGCATTGAGTGCATGATGTCACTTACCATGTTATTTTCATCTCTATCTTCGCTGTGGTGCCAGATGGTGTTTTCCCTCAAGCTGTCCCAGATAAATTTAGAATCTAAGTAAGGGCAATGTCCTTGCTGTACACACATGGCTTCAAGTAAAGCCCCCTGATGTTATGGCTTCCAATCAGATTACTATTCCTAAGCCCCTCTTATGTGAAACTCCTGTGGTCAGCCTGGACAGAGTCTCTAGCCTTCAGGAACTTGAGTCCAGTGGCAGAAATAGACATGCACACAAACCTCTGTATTATTTGCTATGGTTGAGAATTTGTTAAGTGCTATTAGCACACATATAGGAGGGAGTAAAGAATTTTGCATTTGTGGATTAAGCCAAAAAATAATGGCATTTGAGGAATGGAAATGCTTTCTGGCCAAAGAGAACAGCAAGAGTAAAGAGTTATAGTGAGAAAATACCAGAGGTGACAAACAGGATCCAGGCAGGTAATAAGTGCCAGGCCAGCTGGGGAGCATTTGCCCTGTTGCTAAAGGTCAGCCAGGGAGCATGTGCCCTGTTGCTAAAGTGGTCACCCCTGCTTAGGCCTGCTGACTATTGGCACACTGGACTGCAGATCCAATGTTACCAGAACTTGTGATATCCCCAGAGAAGCTGGAAATAGGGAGTGTTATGCAAAATCTCCTGATTTTCTTTTCATTTTAGACATCAAAATCTAAATAAACTTAAACATGACGTAGACCAAACAAAATTGCTCATAGGTGGCCAGCTAGCTAGGAGAATAAGAGTGCCAAGTGACTTGAGGAGGCTAGCTGGAGATGAAGCTGGGAAGAGTGGGGACTGTGACATGAAGAAACAAGACTGTAGGCAAAGGAGTTGGGACTTCCTTTTGTGGAATTTGAGGGGAGGTGTGGTCACTTAAGAAACATAAGCTGGGAGTGAAAGGATCAGATTTGCACATTGGAAAGATCTATCTCAGGAAAGGTGGACTTAAAGACTGTATTGATTGAATAAGGGAAAGGCCATAAGGACCCGAGTATAACTGTGGAGGTGAGGAGGGTAGAGAAGAGATCTGAGAGGTGTTTTATGATGCAAGTGATTACATGACTAGATGATGGGGTGGAGAAACTATGACATTAGATATAAGGAAAAGAGGTGTCAAAGGTAACTACTTCTAGCATTAATTTCTCTGGGATTTTTGGTGGGCATGAGGAGAATGGGTGGGTAGGGGTGAAGTACAAAAGATAACAAAGAGGACATTAGCTCAGGATTTCTCAACTTTGGCACTATTGTCATTTTGAGCTGGATAAGTCTTTGTTGTGGGAGATGGGCCTGTGCCTAGTAGGATATTTAGCAGCATCCCTGGCCTATATGCAGCAGACGCCAGTAGCACACCCACAACCCCAAGTCATGACCACCAAAAATATCTCCAGACATTGCCCAATGTCCCCTGGGGAGGCAAAATTGCCCCCATTGGGAACCATTGCTCTAGTGTCAGAGGGAAATTCCCTATTTGCTACTTCCCTTTTTCCTTTGCAGTAGCGGTGGGGATCTGTTTGGTTTTTGTTTAATAAAAGGTAGAAGACCCTTTGTGAGACTTTTGCCTAAGGAACCAGAATTCTTAGCTATGAACTCAGGAGGGTATCTCTAACTGGCTGGAAGAAGGCCTGACTTTGGAAAGAGGGACATCATTTTTTCCTCCCAGATATTTTCCTGTTTGTGCCCTTTTCTAACTCCCCTTAGAGAAAAGGAGAGAGCCAACTAGAGTGGCTGAGGTGACTAGGTCAGTCCAGAACTCCAACCACCTCAGGCTAAAGTGCAAGTAGAGGCAAATGGTAATCTCACACCCAAGTCGTCAGGGCTCGATGAACTAAGGGTTAAAGCAGCTAAACTTGATGTTGACTCATCAGGACTTTGATTACACAAGGCAAAACGAGAGCTCTTGTTTATTGCAGTTCCTGGAAAGCCTTCCATTTATCTTCATCTTCCTGCAGACAGGACAGTGGCTTAATTCCATCCAAGATGCTCATTCAGTTAAAGGACATAAAGATTACAAATAAAAGTTTGATGTTGAAGAAACAGCACTCCTAACCCTTACGACCTCCTTAAATTTTTTTTAATGTTTGATAATTAGGGTCCAGAGAATGTGGAAATGACTGCAACAGTCTTACTCACAGACAGCAGGCCACACCACTGCCCTTTGTCGTTTTGCTCACAATGTCTGTCCAAATTCTCAGGGTGTTTTCTAGAGGCTAATGACAAGCTCTGACCCTCATTTTCCTAATCATTTCCTGCCATTACTGTTGTTTCATTAAGTACTCGCTTGCTTAGTCTATGCAGACAATGTACCCAATGGCACTCAGCCAGTCCTCAGGGGCTCCTGTTCTCACTGGAGACTTCTTAAAGGCAGATGACATAATGATTCTGGAGACATTATTATAAACTTATTGTATAATGTTTATGGCAAATGTCAACAAGTATGCATGCGTGTGGTGATGGGAGAGGAGGTCTTAGGTTAGAGACTGGCCTATTTGCAGGCTAATTTAGAAATTACATTATAAGAAATAACTGAAAAATAATCTTGCAGTTGTACAGGGTTTGGTAGTTTACAAAATGTTTTCATAAACATTATTTTGTTCAATAATATATGCAGGCAAGGATTTATTATGAACCTTGAACCGGACTCCGTATCTTAAAATTCAGTACATGCAGGCCTGACTTCTGGAAGCTCTCCTTGTCCTTTCCCTCCCATAAGATGCCTCTTCTTTGTTCCCCACAGTTCCTTGTTCTTGCCTTTATAATAGCCCCTTGCATTGGATGTAGCTTTTGTTGGTAGGGCCTACTAGTATTTGTAACGGCTGTCTACCACAGTTCCTGAAAGGACAATAAATATTCATTGAATTTGAGGGCCAAGAGTGAGGACTTTGTTTTGGAGGGGTTCAACATTCCATGTCTTTTGGGGAGGTTCTGAACTAGGTGTATTATCAGCATTTTTATTGATATATTATTTGCAACAGATTTCAGGTATATACATTGGCTTAATTCAAACAAAATACACCTCAGTTGGTGGGTCTCATCCATCCAGACATGACGCTTTTTTGGGAGATGGTAACATAAAATGTTCCCCACCCACCATGTCCATGTCCTAATTCCAGACAACTGTGAATATGTTACCTTACCTGGTAAAAGGAAAAAGGAATGTTGCAGATGTGATTAAATCAGGGGTTTTGAGGTGGGGAGATTATTGTGGATTATCTGGTAGGTCCAATTTAATCAAAAGGGTTTTAGAAATGAAAAAGGGAGGCAGGAGGGTCAGAGTGAGAGATGATATAAGAAGGAATGTAGAGGTCTGAGTGGTAAAGCAACAAGCCAAGGAATGTGGGCAGCCTCTAGAACAGCCGTGGGCAAACTACAGCCCGTAGCTGGATCCGGCCCGTTTGAAATGAATAAAACTAAAAAAAAAAAAAAAAGACCGTCCCCTTTTATGTAATGATGTTTACTTTGAATTTATATTAGTTCACACAAACACTCCATCCAGGCTTTTGTTCCGGCCCTCCGGTCCAGTTTAAGAACCCATTGTGGCCCTCGAGTCAAAAAGTTTGCCCATCTCTGCTCTAGAAGCTAGAAAAGGCAAGGAAATAGGTTTTCCCTTAGAACCTCCCAAAGGAAGGCACACCTTGATTTTAGCCCAGTGAGACTTCTGACCTCCAGAACTCTAATATAATAAAACTGTATTGTTTTAGGTCAGCAAATTTGTGTTAATTCGTTACAGCAGCAATAGGAAGCAAATAAAGGGTTCCATGTTTCCTCCATTCCCAACTTCAATGGCCCTTGGTCACCCACTTTCTCTATTTAATATGTATCCTGCCTCACTTTCCATCCTCTCAATTCATACCCACAGAAAAGAAACACATGGAGAGTTAGTTGTGTGCTTTTAAAAAATCCAAGTACACAGTATGGCACTGACCCTTATATTTAGAGCTGTGGTTCCCCGCCCCCCTCAATATTATGTATGATCTAAATAGACTTTTAGTCATTTTCACTTGACTAATCCAATCTGTGGTCTTCCAAGTCCACCTAGTGAGGTGGGGCTGGGATTACTAGCCCTGGACTCACAGTTTAGGAAACAATGGCTCAGAGGCCAAGGATTAGAAGCCACGTCTCTAGGCTCCCAGGCCGAGGCTCTTTCCCCTGGATGGCCCTGCCCTGGTGCCCAGCAGGGCACAGTCCTTGGAACGGCCAAGGCCCCGCAAGTAGGCACGCAGCGGAGACCCGGGCCCGGGCGCGGGGGTCGTGGCCCTGTGGACATCACTGTCTCTGAATTATCTCTGCCTGCCCAGAGGTGGTCCGTGAACCACCAAGGTTGCTAGAATCTGCATTTATTCTACCCGGAGATTGGAAAAATAGGATCATTTGAAATAAGAACACTCAATTTTCAAGACTTTGTGATGCAAAATATCCACCAATTCAGCTTAAAAGTTAATCAAAA
>NW_006289818.1:192627-204723 GCF_000327345.1 Myotis davidii | reverse complement strand
GCAAGAGCCGAAGAGCTAAAGGAGCCAGGCGCCTGGGCACCGGACCGAAACACTCTCGCGTCGCGGGGCGGTGGTTCGGGACCCGGAATGTCGCCTGGGAGTCCAGAACGGGTCGAGGGGCCTGGAGTCCGAGAACAGAATCCGAGATCCGGGTGAGCCCGGTCCGGTGAAGGGGTGGGAGTGAATGGAACCTCTGAAGGTCTTAATCTCTTAGAAAAAGGATGTGCGGATCACGTCCTCCTCTGGAATCTAAGAAGTCCATTGGGAAACCCGGGGCAGCATTCAGGCGGATGCTTTTTTATTCTCTTTAGTAACCTTTATGTTTTGGAATAATTTTTGATTTACAGGAAAGTTGCAGGGAAAGTATAGAGAGTTCGCCTATATCCCTCACCCTGTGTGGCAACTTTTATTTAACCCTCAGATTCACTGTGAAAAGTTGGGGGCCAGTGACTTCCTCAGGGACAGCTCCTGGTACAAGTGGCCTTCTGGATATTTTGGAAGACGACAGTAGCTCCAAATTTGATAGATTTTATTATCACATTGACACAAACACCACAATTTGCTTATTGTATTTTCACCTACGTGTTGTGCTTTGAAACCCAAGTTGAAATGCTGATTAGGAAACTTTGAAGTCCTCAATCGATTCAGTCAACAATGAGCAAAACAGATCAAGTCCCCTCCCTGTGGAGCTTATCTGCTATTGGGGGAGCATATAAGGTATGTCAGATGGTGCCAAGTGCTATGTAGAAAAACAAAAGCGTTTGCCATTGTAAAGAGGACAGAGTGGGAAGACCCCATTGAAAAGGTGGCATTTGAGTAGAGACCTGAGAGGTTTGAAATTTGTCAGTCAGTAATTATTCAAGTGCCTGCCTTTTTTAGTACTCAGCCAGGTGCTGTACATTCACTTAGAACCTGAGTGTACAGCATCAGCCTTGCCCCCAAGGTGCCGCTAGTTCATTTGGGGAGATCCGATTTCCATAATTATTTGGGGAAACTGATGTCCATTGAAGGGAAGGGACTTGTTTAAGGTCACCCATCTCATTAGTCTCCTGATTTTCACAGTGCTACTCCAGCACCCTCCCCTCCTAGAGACTCCCTCCCACACACACCTGAAACAACAACTGGCCTTCTAGACAATACTAGCACCCCCCCAACTTAATCAGTTTTGTCATAGGGGTTCATTGGCAACTTGATGACTTAGAATACAGAGATTTTTTTCCCCATTAGAAATACTGATAGAATTGCATTACAAAGTGGTGAAGAAGAAAAAAAAGTCAGGGGACTTGACTTTTAGTGGTCTGACATTTCCCAGCTGTTGGACTCTGGGCTAGTCATTTCCCCTTCCTTATGCCGTGTGAACTCCATAGTTCTAAGGGCTCTTTTAGCTCTAATCTTGAGAGTTTAGAGAATGATTAGGTCACCAGCTTAGTTTATTCTGTTTAGAATTGTAGCCCACATTGTGGCATGAATTAATAACACCAACTAGCATTTATATAGTGTTTGCTCTATGCCAGGCAGTGTTTTAAGTTTTTCACTTGTACTATTTCATTTAATCTTTACACAAAACTTATACTGTAGGTGCTGGTATTAGCCCCATTTTGTATCTGAGGAAACTGCGGCACAGTGAGCTTACCAGCCTTGCTTGAACAACAGCTGGTAGAGTGGAGGAGCCAGGCTTCCAACCCTGACGGCCTGATTTCAGAGGCCTTAACCACTGTATCAGTGCCTCTCTGTTTAGAGGTGAGGGGAGTCCTTGGCTGGGAGAGGAACAGGGTGCCTCCCAGAGTACCAGGGCAGGACTAGTTGGGACCCATGAAAGTATATACAGGCTTTTTGTTAGGGAGTGAATGTTCGTAGCTTGGAGACTTGCTTTATAATTGCCAGACTGTGTGTTCCAAACAATAAGTACTGTAGGCACTCAGAAGAGGGGAAACTGTGAGGGCTGGTAGTTTCATGGAAGAGGTAAAACTTGAGCTAGCCCTTCAGGATGGGTGGAATTTGAATAGGTGGAGAATGCATAGCAAGAGCAGATGCCCTGGTGTGAGAGGGTGAGAGTGTTTTTTTGTGCTCAATGGAGGAGCCCGGTTTGGCAGGAGGGTGCTTCGGCAAAGTCAGTCCAAACAGAAGAGTTTCATTTGCCCTTGAAGGCCCTGAGTGGGGAGCAAAGTGGGAGAATTACACTGGAGGAGAAGCAAGCAGGGAGACTTAACTAGGTGAGGGAGATTGCTGGAGTGTGAAGCTATGCAGGAATCTAGGGTTGTAGGTGACCACTAGAAATTTGTGTTGTGGACTCCTTCTGTCCAGGACCATGGGCCCAGCAGAGCAAACCAGCGTGATTGAAATGACACAGATGTTGGTGCAAGAAAAAAATGGACAGACTGAGTTGATGAGTGAATAGATGTAAGGGAAGGAGATAGATGTCTCACATGTGATTCTTGTGATTTCCTTAACTTTTCCCCAAATATGCATGCAAAACCATTAGCTAAGCAGCATGCCTTATTAGAAACAGCACTGATCACACTAAGTCCCTCTCTCCTCTCCTTCACGCTTTGCTTTCTGAAGTAAGTGATCAGCCTCTAAGAAATGGATGCATTAGCTGCCTAAGGAAAGCTTATTAGGCAGAAGAGAGATGTTCTGTCTTAAAAACCATGGGCACATATCACCTCCAGAGGAAACCAAAACAATTGTTTAGAACTTCTTTGTCTCTTCAAGGAGAAAGAGAGCAGCTAGCTAACATTTATTGAGCGCTTGCTTTGTGCCAGGCACTGTTAGGGCATTTTTATCTGTATTAAGTCATTTGATCCTGCTAATAATTGTTGGGTTATGATCATCCTCGTGTTAAATATGAGAAAACTGAGGCATAGAGAGGTTAAGTGACTTGGCAGTTGGTAAGTAGCAGAGCAGGCATATGAACTCAGTCTGGCTCCAGAGCCCATGTTCACAGTCACTCCACTACACTGAAATTCTGTGTCCTATTACCTGTGAGCTGCTGTTAGAGACCTTTACAAGAAGTACGGTCTGCACTTATTTATGTAGATATCTGGATGTATTATACACACATACACATGTATTCATGTATATCCAAACATTTGGAGATTGTATTTAAAGTTTCGGTGTGTGTATGTGTGTGTGTGTGTGTGTGTTTTAAAGTACAGGAAGTAGAAAAATCTCAGAAAAAAATGGAAGGAATCATTAGTGGGAAAAAAAGAATAGCAGATATTCACAAATAGCCTAAAATGCAAAAACAATGAGATCTGACTAAAGGACACTTCAAAACATATGTGTGTGTGGCGGGGAGGTGGAGGAGGAATTAAATCCATTTGTGAGATTGGAAATAGTGCAGGATATTATTCTGTTAAAACACTGAAGTTAAAGAAAGACTTTATTTTTATTTTTTTTAAAATATATTTTATTGATTTTTTACAGAGAGGAAGGGAGAGAGACAGAGACTCAGAAACATCGATGAGAGAGAAACATCAATCAGCTGCCTCCTGCACATCTCCTACTGGGGATGTGCCCGCAACCCAGGCACATGCCCCTGACCGGAATCGAACCTAGGACCTTTCAGTCCGCAGGCCGACGCTCTATCCACTGAGCCAAACCGGTTTCGGCTAAAGAAAGACTTTAAAAGGTCTTAAATTACTTGAAAATTGCTGTCCAATGTAACTGAACCATAAATAGCTAATGTTTTTATTACCAGGGCTTCAATTTTTGTGTAGGAGTGGGAGGTAGGTGGAAAGGTTGTTTCAGTTTAGTTCTGGAACCTGGAAAATAAGACAGATAATCCTAATGTAGATTATAGTCTTCAGTAGGAGCAAGTTTTTATTAGAGGCTCTATATCTGACAAATGATTTGTCTTCAAAAACATCATTGGCCCTATCTGGTTTGGCTCAGTGGATAGAGCGTTGGCCTGCGGACTGAAGGGTCCCAGGTTTGATTCTGGTCAAGGACACATGCCCAGGTTGTGGGCTTGATCCCCAGTAGGGGGCGTGCAGGAGGCAGCTGATTAATGATTCTCTCCCTTTCTGAAATAAAAGTAAAAACAAACAAACATCATTGATGTGATGTTAGAAGAGCCAAAACGGAATAGCTGTACACTCTTGTAGTCACTTAAAATCCTGTTGCTTGAGCCATTGGTGCTCTCTGGCACTAGCTGGGTTAGAAAGAAGTGCAATAGGAATTCCCTGTTTCCACAAGGCCTAGCCTGCTGTGGGCTTTACCTCCCCACATTTGGGCCTCTGGTTGACCTTGCTGAAAGTCTAATGTAGTAGAGTCAGGAAAGAGGGAATAAATATTGAGAGTCAAGGGCCTTTTTGGCTGCGATGTATAAAACTGACTGTTGGGGGAAATCCCAGCTGCGTAGTGCCTGTCGGGTTGATATTTTTGGGACACATGGAATTTTTTTGTTCAGTTTAAAGAGAAAAGTAATGCTATAAGTATTGCAGATTATGTAAGAGGCCCAGTGCACTCCACAGTGTCAGCATAGGGTATAAAATATAACTCTATAGATTGATAAATTAATATAACTGTAGTTCTTAAGTAATTAATAATGATTATTTGCCACTTTATAGATAATTTGGGGGATTGTTTTAAAAATGAGTTTAAGCCAAAACCGGTTTGGCTCAGTGGATAGAGCATCGGCCTGCGGCCCTCAGGGTCCCGAGTTCGGTTCCAGTCAAGGGCATGGAAAGGTGTCCACAATGCACAAGTTTTGTTTTGTTTTTCAGGGGGAAGTTACTCATTATGGCATGATTCCATTTGTGTGCTTGCATATGTACATACAGAAAACTTCTGAAAGGGTGCAAAAGAAACACTTAGCAGTGGGTAACTCTGGGGATTAGTTCTGACTATCTCTCTCCCTTCCTCTCTGTAAAAGAATCAATAAAAATATATAAAAAGAAAAAATAAAAATAAATAAAAGTGAGTTTAATAAACTTTATTTTGGAGTAATTTTTGATTTACAGAAAGGTTGCGAACGTACAACAGAGCATTCCTGTACACCCCTCACCCAGTATCTGGGCTGATGATTTTGGTAGTCCTGGCCTCAGGGAAAGTTCTCAAGGAAGTTTGAAATTATGTACTCCTGCCCCTATGTATTTCCCTGTATTTGGCAGAAGTAGTAAAACTCCTTTCCCTCATCTTAGAGCAGTGATGGCGAACCTTTTGAGCTCGGCGTGTCAGCATTTTGAAAAACCCTAACTTAACTCTGGTGCCGTGTCACATATAGAAATTTTTTGATATTTGCAACCATAGTAAAACAAAGACTTATATTTTTGATATTTATTTTATATACTTAAATGCCATTTAACATAGAAAAATCAACCAAAAAAATGAGTTTCCGTGTCACCTCTGACACGCATGTCATAGGTTCGCCATCACTGTCGTAGAGCTTCGTCCAAAATAATAGTAAATATTTGGTGTGGAGGCTTTCTCCAAATGAAACACATTTTTAAGATACTTGTATTGGTTCACAGTTTCTCCTCTTTTATTCCCTCTTCAGATTAGCTAAAGGTACAGTTCCAGCTCAAGGGAAGAGCAAGTGCTGTTAAATCTCTCTCAGTACTTCTCTGTCAGAGTTATAAATAATTGACAGATCATGTTAGCAAGCAGACTAGACGCTTAAGCTCACTGGCAGAACTGCTGAGATGGAAGTGACTTTATTGAGAGAGACGTGGATCCCAAGTGTGGGGAACCCCAAGTTTCTGCAGGAGGAAAACTTAGAAATTTAAGAATATATTTTTTTCTGTATAGCAAGTAGTTAAGAACGTGACCTTGGAGCCGCATGAATTTCTGGGTTTGCACCCAGCTCTGTCATTCACTAGCCTTAGGATATGAGACAAGTGACTCAACTTCTCTGCATCTTAGTTGCCTCATCTTTAAGAACGGGCTGATAGTCCCCGTCTTTCTTATAAGGTTGTTGTGAGGATTCAATGGGTGAATATGCGGAGAGTACTTAGAACAGTGCCTGTCTCAATAAATGTTAGGTATTTCTACTCAGCTTTTTAAAATACAATTTTATTGATTTCAAAGAGAAAGGGAGAGGGAGAGAGAGAGAGAGAAATATCAATGATGAGGAGAAGTCATTGATTGGCTGCCTCCTGCATGCCCCACCCTGAGGATGGAGCCCACAACCTGGGCATGTGCCCTGACCGGGAATTAAACCTTGAACTCCTGGTTCATAGATTGATACTCAACCACTGGGCTCTGCTCATTTTTCTTATTCTTGACTTCTAGGACTTGGAGGAATGAATTAAATGAATCACCCCAAACAGTGGCTGATATTGATAAATTTATTTATTATGCTTGATTTGAACAGAAACTCAGCCACCAGTGACGAATTTGAGTGTTTCAATTGAAAACCTCTGCACAGTAAAATGGACATGGAATCCTCCGGAGGGAGCCAGCCCGAATTGTAGTCTGCGGTATTTTAGTCATTTCGGCAACAAGCAGGATAAGGTAAGTTTTCTGGAACATATGGCATTAAATGAGGTAAAATGAACACTATGAATTGGAGCCAAGAATAAGCCCAATTCTAATCTTACTTCAAGGTGGGAATTTGATTTTGGGCTATGTCTAAATTTTAACTGATAACATTACAGAAACAACTGTTGAGGAAATTGAACGTATGAAATGATTTGCTAATTATTTGATAAATACAATTGAGATTCTCTGATAGGAAATAGTAGATATCTTTATTAGGCACTCACTAAATAAATATGTTAAAATTGGTTCCTGCCTAAAGCCTTGTACAGTAGGTCCTCGGACTACGTCAGAGATCCATTCCTACAGCACGATGTAACTCATTTTCACCGTAAATCGGAACCCACCTACATAAGCCCCTACGTCACTCACATGGAGCACATACACAGCAGTAATGAAGTGAAACAGTAAAAAAAATTAAAAGAAAGATAACAATTCCTGACCTTTACTTGTGGTAAATAAATAATAAAAAACATAAAGCACATATGTACATACCTCGAAATGACGGAACTATTTTTTTTAATAAATAAATGGGAGATGGCGAGGTAACCACGAAATAACGTATGTTGAGTCCGACGTAACCTGAGGACTGTCTGGATTTATATAATACTTTCAATTTCTCAGGGAATTTTCACATTCACCACCTTGTTAATCACATGCATGGATAGTTACGCAAGGACTATGTGATGCAAAGCAAAGTGCTGTATGGCAAGCGAAAACAAATAAGATGTTCCTGGCAGGTAGGGTTGACCAGAAGGTTTTCTGATGTCTAAAGAAAATGGGAACTGTCAGCCTTTCCAGTCAGGTGTAGTTGACTGATTCAAGTGAATTTTTGTTAACAAGATTGGTTCTTTATGATAATCTTATTCAGCGGAATTTTCTCTTGGGCGTTATTGGTTTGTAGCCCCTTCTAATTGATAGGTTCTTCAAAGTGTCATATCATCTGTTCAAAGCTGTTTTATATCTTTATACCTTCTTTCAGTGGGGGTGTGAGGGGGTGTTTAGGGTTGACTTTGTCCAGGATTTTGAGGCCAAATGAGAAATTGTTATTAGTGACAGTACTTTGGAGCTGTGAATTGTGAAACCACCAGTTCAAGCAGTTAGGTGGCAGGACAAGGCTAGGTGCTAGCTGATGTGCCACTTTTAAGGAGCTCAGTGGCCTGGGGGTAAATTACTTAAATTTAAAAGGCCTCTCTGAGCCTCAGTTTCTTTGTGTATAAAGTGTGGCTCTACTCACTTCCCTGGTTTTGCTGGGACAAGGAAAATATTGTATGTGAAGGCTTAAGAAAGTGAGGAAGTAACAGGTTCTTTCTCATCAGGGAAATGTGCTAATCTGCCTCCTTCAACTTTTTTTTGCTGAGGTGTTAAGGTTTAGGTGTTAATTGAGGCTAGTCAAATGTATTTGCATTTTCTAAGAGGTCCTCTAAATGCGGAAGCCTGTAATATTCCTAGCAGTGAAACTTGAGTAGAGTTCTGCTTTTCACAATGTTGGCTTCCTCTTGTTCCTAAGGAGGGGCTTTAGGCATTGGGAGTCTTTGTAGCAATTTCTGGTAGTTCAATCTTGAGAAATTCCAGAAAAGACCCCTAAGCCTCCCCTAAGTATCTAATTGAAATCCTGAGAGGTCACTTTTTTTCTAAATGTTCCCTACTCGTTAGCCTGTTAACTGTGTTCAAAGATTGATCAGGTGGGGTTAATTCCTAGTATACTTACAGGAATTTAAACTTAAAAGTAACTTGAGGAGGCAGTGGAATCAGAATTGGATTCGAAATTTTATCTTTTCCCCTTTCAAGCTGTGTGATCTTGGGCAAGTCACTTAACCTCTCTGAGCCTCCAGTTCCTTGTTTGTAAAAGGCTTGTGCGGGAATGAGCTAATAATTGTACAGTTGACCCTTGAACAACACGATTTTGAACTGTACAGGTTCACTTATATGTAGATTTTTAAAAAATAAATACAGTCAACACTTAGTATGTACCTGGTTCGAATCTGTGAGTTCAACCAACTGTGGATCAAAAACAGTATTTCTGCATTCCCAACCACTGTTTCCCAGCTGCTGTTTCCCAACCTCGGATCAGAAATACTGTTTCAACCTGTGATTGGTTGAATATGCGTATTCAAAGGGCCCACTGTAGACCAAAATTTATGTGAGGATTATGAGGATTTTAGACTGCTAGAGGGGATGTTGGTACCCCACCCCAAGTTGTTCAAGGGTCAACTATACCTACTTCATATGAAGGGCATGTGTATTAAAAGGAGATGGTATTTGTGGGCCTTGGCAAGGTACCTCAGTTGGTTAGAGCATTGTCCTGATGTGCCAAGGTTGTGGGTTTGATCCCCAGTCAAGTCACATACAGGAATCAACCAGTGAATGCATGAGTGGGTGGAGCAGCAGATCAATGTCTCTCTGCCTTCCCTGTCTCTCTCAAATCAATCTATCCTATATAATAAAAGAGAAACATGTAAATTGACCATCCCTTCCCACACTCACCAGCCAATCAGTGAATATGCAAATTAACCTGACAAAGATGGCAGGTTAATTTGCATACACAGGCACCAGGTGGAGAGCAGAGTAGGAGAGTCGGCAGCCTGGGGGGACGTGGCTCCCTCGGTTGCTCCCCCAAGCAGCTGGGCAGAGAGCAGAGCAGGAGAGCCGGAGGCTTGGGGGGATGTGGCAGAGTAGGAGGCCATGGGACAGAGACACAGCAGGAAGGAGAAACCTAGAGCGTGGGGAGCACTGGGAATTCTGGGAATAGTACTTCTGGTAGCAGCCCCAGAACCGGAAGCAGAAGCCCAGAGCATGGGGAGCACCAGGAATGCTGGCAATTATAGTTCTGATGGCAGATGGATCTCCTAGACCAGCCATGGGCAAACTACGGCCCGCGGGCCGGAGCCGGCCCATTTGAAATGAATAAAACTAAAAAAAAAAGACCGTACCCTTTCATGTAATGATGTTTACTTTGAATTTATATTAGTTCACACAAGCACTCCATCCATGCTTTTGTTCCAGCCCTCCGGTCCAGTTTAGTAACCCATCTGGAGAAAGTTACTATTACGGTGGGGGATGGAGGGAAAGCAAAGGTGAGACACAAGTAAAATCAGTGTCTAGGAAAAATTAAAGGGAAGAAATCCTAAAACTTCCAGGAAATCACCAATGAAGCAAAGAAAAAAAAAGCCTCTATTATTCTGTGAGCAACAAACCAAACTGGTTGGGGGTCTCAGACAATTCGCTCATATGGTTGCAAAGACAGACAGAAACACCCGGATTGGAGAGGGCTCCCAGATTGGAGAGGGTGCAGGTCGGGCTAAGGGACCCACCCCCAGTGCACGAATCTTCATGCATCAGGCCCCTAGTCTATAATAATAAAAGCATAATATGCTAATTAGACCAGACACCCTTCTGGATATCCTTCCAGACAACCTTCCAGATGAAGCGGGGGCTACGAGTGAAGCCCAGGTCCCAGGTGCCTCCCAGCAGCCAGAGGGAAGCCAGTGCCAGCAGCCAGGGGAAGAAAGGCCTACTCTTGCACGAATATCATGCATTGTGCCTCTAGTCCTATATAATAAAAGGCTAATATGCAAATTGTCCCCTCGGGAGTTTGACCGTCTGAGAATTTGATCGCTCACTATGATGTGTGCTGACTACCAGGGGGCGGCGTGGAGTGAAGGAAGACCCTGGCTGGCAGCCAGAAGGCCCTGATCAGCCCTGATCGCCGGCCAGACCTAGGGACCCTACCCGTGCACAAATTTTGTGCACCGGGCTTCTAGTGTATATATATATATAAAAGCCTAAGCGACTGTTACGACCAGTCGACCAGTTGACCAGTGGCTATGACACACACTGACCACCAGGGGGCAGATGCTCAATGCAGGAGCTGCCCCTGGTGGTCAGTGCGCTCCCACAGCCAACCTTCCACGGTCTCTACCCCCAGCTGGCTGGCCCTGGTGTCCCCGATAGGGACTGGGTGAGATGGCCCCAATTGGCCCCAATTGCCAGCCAGGCCGAGGGACTCCACCCATGCACAAATTCATGCACCAGGTCTCTAGTAAATAAATAAAAAAGAAAAGAAGATGATGCTTTTAATGCACCTGGCTACAGAGTTAGTGCTCAGTAATTGTTAGCTTTTATCATTATTACTATTGTTAGGTTGAACCATAAGCAATTGTTACTTTTATGGTGCAACCTAATATTATTATTTGATTTTGTTCCTCCCATTTTGCCCTGAAGAGACCAAATAGAGACATAAAGGGTGACCTCTGCTTAAAGTAATGTATTTCAGCCATTTGACAGCGTTGGTGGCTATCAATCCCAAATTTGTGATAAATGGATTATGTCTTCAGTTAGTGTTGGGGGTTTTCCTGTCTGGATCTTTTGAAGGTTACAGTCTTGAGGCTGAGAATGAATGGTGGGAGTAATTTTCCTTTCCTCTTTCTGTCCTTTGGTCCCAGCATTAACATTATCAGACAAAACTAGGGTACATACATCCTTTGAAGCATATTGAAGAAGTGGTATTATGATAGTTTGTACATGTTAAGGGGCTGATGTGACTGTCCAAAGTTCTCAAATTGCTAAATGAGATAAACCCTTGAGGTCATTTTCAGTCTTCAGATTGGAGGACCATTAAGATGAATGAAGGGGCCCTAACTAGCATTAACATTATCAGACAAAACTAGGGTACATACATCCTTTGAAGCATATTGAAGAAGTGGTATTATGATAGTTTGTACATGTTAAGGGGCTGATGTGACTGTCCAAAGTTCTCAAATTGCTAAATGAGATAAACCCTTGAGGTCATTTTCAGTCTTCAGATTGGAGGACCATTAAGATGAATGAAGGGGCCCTAACTAGTTTGGCTTGGTGGATAGAGCATTGGCCTGTGGACTGAAGGGTCCTGGGTTGATTCCAGTCAAGGGCATGTACCTTGGTTGCGGGCACATCCCCAGTAGGAGGTGTGCAGGGGGCAGCTGATCGATTCTCTCATTGATTGATGTTTCTAACTCTCTATCCCTCTCCCTTGCTCTTTATAAAAAAAAAAAAAATCAATAAAATATATATTTTTAAAAAAACATAAAGCTGCAAAAACAAAAGCAGTTTGCTATGGGTACCTCCATGGACAGATGATATCCGATCTAATAAAAGACAAAAAGAGTAATTAACTGCACCTCCGCTATGCTTCCCATTGGCTAATCAGGGCAATATGCAAATTAACTGCCAAGAAGATAGAGGTTAACCGCCAACAAAGATGGTGGTTAATTTGCATAGGCAGGCTCAATGATGGGAGGCAAAAGGGGAAGGATGGAAGAACCATGATCGGAAACCCAGGTGGCAGGCAAGAGCCAGGTGACATGGTAAAGGCGGCCCCCAGGGCCGCCTTTGCCCTGCCCCCCACCCTGGATCCGAGAACCAGAGCAAAGGCCTGCCCCCCAGCTGGTGATTGGAGAAACCAGGTGGGACAGGGAAGAGGCTGACCCTGCAAGGCAGGGAGGGACCCAGAACATGCGGAAGGCGTCCTGCCTGGCCGCAGGGACCCGATCGCGTCCTCGGTGGCGAGGCAGGGAGGGACCCAGAACACAGGGAAGCCGTCCTGCCTGGCCGTGGGGACCGATCGCATCCCCGGCA
>NW_006289818.1:183099-191675 GCF_000327345.1 Myotis davidii | reverse complement strand
GGGAGTGCCACTCAGCCAGAAGCTGGCTCATGGCTGGCCAGCGCAGTAGTGGTTCCAGGAGCCTCTTCCACCTCTGTGGCAGCACTAAGAATGTCCAACTAACGGTTTAGACCTGATCCTTGGGGGCCTAAGCCTTTAGTTGGACATCCTCCGAGGGCTCTCTGGCTGCCAGAAGGATGTCTGACTGCAAGGTTAGGCCTGATCCCGCAGGGAGTGGGCCTAAGTCGACAGGTGGTCATCTCCCAAGGGGTCCTGGACTGTGACTGGGCGCAGGCCAGGCTGAGGGGACCTTCTCCAACCCCAGTGCACAAATTTTTGTGCACTGGGTCTCTAGTATATATATATTTAAAAAAGATGAATCAAGGGTTTATAATGATTCTTTTAAAAATTAGCTTAAGTGGCTCTCCCCATCACTGTTTTAACAATCTAATAGTTTCCCAATCTGGCAAGTGAAAGAAGGATCTGGCATTAGATTTTAGATAGTATCTTTCACCACCAAGAGATAGACAAGTCTCACCAGGTGCATAAATTAAAAGATTGTTGTTCTCTCCAGGCATCCAGAGAGGCAGAGCTGAAACTGATATCCCTTTCGTTCTTAGAAGGGAATCTGCAACTGGGAAAGTTTTTACCCAGCCAAAGTTTTGACCCCGCCAAAGTTTTGACATTGGTCCTAACGGGAGGGATCAGTTCAGGACTCTTGCCTTGATTTTTGATAAAATTTCAAAGAAGGCCAGATTATTTTAAGGGTGGAGTATAATGTCATACAGCAGCTAGCTACCAGTGGAATGAGTCACCATAGCTGAAAGTCACATGGGAGCCATCTCACATACCTCATCCAGATCTGCTGGGAGGGCTTTAGTTCCTTGCCAAGAAGTGTGCTTGACCTGGCGATCATTGACAATGTGGGTCCCTACTTTATTTATGCCAACCTAATATTATTTACCTTGAGCTTTGAAAGATATTTTAAAAAATGATTCTATCCCCCCGCACACACCATCTCTTTTCTAAGTCCTTTTATTATTCCTATGCCCAAAACATAAGGTTTAAATTTAGGTACTAAAGTATTTTTCCAATTAAAAATTTCATTATAATAAAAATATTTGTGTAATAAAACTCCTCAGCCCTCTCCCTGAAACAATATCTAATGTAATAAGAGAACTGAGATTTTCCCATGATGATTCTAATTTATGGCATTTGACTGCACATTTTTCCCCTGGTGTCTTCAAAGGGCAAATGCAGCTTCCAAATAAGAATTATCAAGGATCCTTGGGTCAGGGTGGCTCCTTCAGGGCTATATAAGAGGTCCTGGAATAATATTGTTTTGTTCAGCATCTTTTTGTTATAACATTGATAGGATGCCATAGGAACTCAGCTCTTTTATATCAATTAGCTTGTGGTAAAACTAGCTTCATTATACATCATTGTTGTTTCACTTAAAGTCGCAGAACCTACTGATGGCATTAATGAGGACTTAGTGTGTAAGACTTGTGCTTATGAAAATTGTGAGCTTGGTGAAATTTGCATTTGGACCTTTCCTGCCATCATTACCAGGATTCTGGGGCTGGCTTTCTGCTTCACAGGCTGAGAAACTTCATTTCCTCAGAAAACATTCACCTCTCAAGGGCCATTTCCTTACTTTGCCATGAAAACTATAAAAGTGAAATAATCTAGAAAGCCTTCTGTTGGCCTCACTGGTGTGTTCCATCCCTGTTGGCAGCAACTGTATGGAAAGCCAAACGATAAGTGGGCTTCTTGGCTAGGAATTAGTTGTGAAAATTTACTTCACGAAGAATAACAAGAGGCCCCACTGAGGGTAGGCATAGCTTTGCTGGTAGGACAGAAATACTCAATGTCCATGGAGCTAACTCACCCTTTCTTGTCTCCAAGCCAGAATTTTGCTAACAGACATTTATTTTTATTTTCTTCCAGGGCTGACCAACTAACTCCCTTTTCAGAGGGCTGTCTTGTCCGGGCCTAAAAGCTGTTCAGTTTCTATAAAGTGATTTTCTTTTGTCTTTGCTATTCATGAATTCTTGATTTGCTAGCTACCTCTCAGATGGCATCCTTTATGTCCTGGTTTTGGGAGTATCTCATGTTCACGTGGCAGCAGGCATGTGAAATGGAAGAGTAGAGCCTTAGGGTGGAAAATAGAGTCAGCTGTGACCAGTTTTCCCCTTCGTGGCCATCAGCACGTATATACAAGGAAATGCTATCTTCAACTTGAGTCAGAAACTATTGCAAAACAGGAAACTCTTTGGAGCTCTGATTCAAAGCAACTCCATTTTTAATAATTCTAACTCCGTCACCTTGGGAGATGTTTTCCTGAGGAACCCTTTAATCTCATTATTCTAAATCATAATAACTAGATTTGTGATTTATGTCTGTATGCTATCTTTAAGTTGGCTTTCTGTGGTTTCACAAAACTTATCTACTTTTTAGAATAAGAGTGTGGTATACTCAGTGCATATATCAGCTGTTAAAATTTCTATGGGTATGTAATATAGTAAAAATGGTCAAACAGTATAGAAAGATGTTTAATGAAAAATCTCTCTTTGGCCCTGAGGCCCCCTTTCTTTACTTCCTCTCCTCAGATGTGACCAGGATGACTAAGAAATTCTTTTTACCTTGATCTTGATGGCATACTGCATCTGCTTGGAATGGAATTTTGATAATATTATTGTGTTTTCCATAGAATTGTTTTTAGACAGTTTATGTTTTAGTATGGTAGGATTTATAGGTAAATGTCATAATGTTTATACATTTAAAACATGGGAAATTGTCTTTTATCTATAACAGGCTTTCTTAATGCCAACACCACTAACATTTGGCCCAGGCTAATTCTTGTTATAGGGGGAAGGGAAGGCTGTCCAGTGCACTGTGGGATGTTTAGCAGCATCCTTGGCCTCTACCCACTAAATGCCAGTAGCAAGTCCCTTCAAGTCATGACAACTGAAAGTGTTCTTAGACAATTCCAAAGGCCCCCCGGGGTTAGGGGGATGCAGAAAATCACCCCAAGTCGAAATGACTTATTTATACCATTGTATAACTTTCCATTTTTTATACATCTGGGCATGCTAATGTTTTATTATGTAAGTGTATTTCTGTATGTTTGCTGTAGCAATGCCTATTTTTATTTCCTAACCTTAGAAAATTGCTCCAGAAACTCATCGTTCAAAAGAAGTGGCCCTGAACGAGAGGATTTGTCTGCAAGTGGGGTCCCAGTGTAGCACCAATGAAAGTGACAATCCTAGCATTTTGGTGGAAAAGTGCACCTCACCCCCTGAAGGTAACAACTGAAAGCAGTTTCTCTTGGTATATAGAGAATAATCCAAATTATCCATATGCTTATATTCAGTGTCCATTAATTCATTCAGTTACAAACATTTGCTGAATGTACTAAGTTCCAAGCACTTTTACTAGGTACTAGCAACGCAGTGATCAATATGAGGACTTCCCTGCCTTTGAGGTGCTCACCAACACCTTGAATAACAATGCTCAAGAGCTATATAGTACTTAATAATTTGGAAAATTACACACACACTTTTATTTTATTAAAATAAATTTTTATTGATTTCAGAGAGGAAGGGAAAGGGAGAGAGAGAGAGCAAAACATCAATGATGAGAGAGAATCATTGATCGGCTGCCTCCTGCACGCCCAACACTGGGGATAGAGCCCGTAATCCGGGCAGATGCCCTTCACCAGAATCAAACCTGGTACCCTTCAGTCTGCAGGCTGACACTCTATCCACTGAGCCAAACCAGTGAGGGCCATACACATACTTTTCATCAAGCCTCATAAGCTTGTCTTGTGAAGTAAGCTAGGCACATATTATTATTATTATTATCCTTTTCATTTTATGAGGGAACTGAGTGAGTTGCTGTAGGTCTTCAGATTCCAGATCCAGTGCTTTAAGAACACACAAAATATGTACTACCTTCCTCATTATATAGAGAGATTAGTTTGATATACAGGATATATTTGGGCAAAGATGTTAAAAAGGCAAACGAACTGCTGCCCTGGCTCCAATTCAAGATTAGCCCTAGGAAAAGCTGTCAAGTAGTCAGATTGTCCCCCACCTGCCTTCGTACCCATCACCCAGTATCCTTTTGGCTTTTATGTTGCAGGCAGGGAGTACATACTAGTTATACTGCTTAAGAGCAGAGCTGCTAGAACCAAAATGTCCAAGTTTACTACTTAGTTCTGCTCGTTTCTGGTTGCGTGACCATAGGCAGATCACTTAGCCCTTCATTAAGTTTCCTCATCTGTAAAATGGAGATGATGATCGTATCTACTTATCAGGACTGTTGAAAGGATTACCTAAGTCAGTATATGTGAGGCACATAGACTAGTACCTGGCAAAGAGTAAATGCTCTGTACATATTACCTATTAATATTATGTTGCCCCTTGTCTGTGCAGGGCACAACTATTACCTCCAAACATTAGCACTGCATGGCATGTTCTCCAGATTAGTGGTCGCCAACCTTTCAAACCTCATGGACTACCAGTGGTCCGTGGACCACCGGTTGGTGACCACTGCTCCAGACCATGCTGTCTACCTGCCTTGCACTGATCAAAAGTGTATGAAATAGCCCTAGCTATTGGCTCAATGCATAGAGCATTGGCCTGTGGACTGAAGGGTCCAGGGTTTGATTCTGGGTCAAGGGCACATATCTCAGTTGTAGACTCTGGCCCTGGCCCTGGTCCAGGTGCATGTGGGAGGCAGCCAATCGATGTGTCTCTCTCACATCAATGTTTCTGTCTCTCCCCCTCCCTTGCACTCTAAAAATCAATGTAAAAATATCCTCTAGATAGGATTAACAAAAAATATATGAAACAATATTTATAAAATTAAAGTTTGGTACTGCTAGGAGGCTGGGAGCATGGTTTAAAACAACTTACCTCCCATATTCTCATTTCTTTAGGAGTTTAATAAATAATCTGAAGAAAACTTAAATTGTTTTTTGGCAGTAAAATGGTTGATGATGGCTTAGTACAGTACTGCTTCAAGAATCCTGAGGGATGCCGAAACCAGTTTGGCTCAGCGGATAGAGCGTCGGCCTGCGGACTGAAAGGTCCCGGGTTCGATTCCGGTCAGGGGCATGTACCTGGGTTGCGGGCACATCCCCAGTGGGAGATGTGCAGGAGGCAGCTGATCGATGTCTCTCTCTCATCGATGTTTCTAACTTTCTATCTCTCTCCCTTCCTCTCTGTAAAAAAACAATAAAATATATTAAAAAAAAAGAATCCTGAGGGATAAGAGGTTTGCATTTTAAACAGAGATGTCCTATGTAATAAGGAGCTAATATGCAAATGGTCATCATGCCCTCACACCAGAACTGCTAAGACACAACACTGCGGAAGAGGAATGGGGACCAGACAGGCACAAATGAGCTCGCTAGAGAGGAATGGGGACCAGCCAGGCTGCCACCCGGGAGAGGGACAAGCTGCCTGCCCTGTGGCCCCTGGTGTCAGTGGCTGCACCTGTGGCCTGGGAAAGGGACAAGCCGCCCACTCCATGGTCCCGGGCACCAGCGGCTGGGGCTGCAGCCTGGGAGAGGGATAAGCTGTCCACTTTGTGGTCATGGGCGCCCCCGGGTGCGGGGTGAGGCAGAGGCAGTTAGGGGCAGTTAGGGGCAGTTAGGCCAGCAGGGGAGCAGTTAGAAGCAATCAGTCAGGCAGGCAAAGGTAGTTAGGGGCGATCAGGCAGGCAGGCAGAGGGGTTAGGGGCTATCAGGCAGGCAGGCAGGCAAGCATTTAGGAGACAGTGGTCCCAGATTGCGTGAGGCAGTCAGACATCCCCTGAGGGGTCCCAGATTGGAGAGGGTGCAGGCTGGGCTGATTCCCACCCCCCATGCATGAATCTCATGCACTGGGCCTCTAGTTTAATATAAAGACTTGATGCTTCAACTAAAAAATATGTTAAGAGTAGAAATTTCAGATCATAAAGATTTTAAAGCTCCTAAAGTCATAACACACAATAGGCAACTACTAAGAATTATGTTATGCATACCTTTCCCCAAATTTGTTCAAGAAGAATGTTTAGTTTTTAAAACAAGATGTGTCAGTAGTAATCAAAAGATGAGGTAAATTATAACCTAGTAAACTTTATTTTTGTTAATCCTCACCCAAGGATATTTTTCAATTATTGATTTTTAAAGAGAGTGGAAGGCAGGAAGGGAACGGGGGAGGGGAGAGAGAGACAGGAACATTGATGTGAGAGAGGCACATCGTTTGTTGCCTCCCACATACACCCCAATTGGGATTGGGTATCAAACCTGCAACTCAGGTGTATGCCTTTGACCAGGAACCAAATCTGAGTCCCTTTGGTGTAGAGGCCAACACTCTAACCAGCCGGGGCACACCAGCCAGGGCTAAACTTGTTTTTTTTTTTAAATTTATTTTTATTGATTTCAAAGGGGAAGGGAGAGTGAAAGAGATAGAAACATCAATGAGAGAGAATCATTGATTTGAGCCTACAACCCTGAATCGAACCGTCACCTCCTGGTTCATAGGTCAATGCTCAACCACTGAACCATGCCGGCTGAGCTAAACTTGTTTGTTTTTAAAGATAGATAGTGCTCGCTTTGGCAGCACGTGTACTGAAATTGGAATGATACAGAGAAGATTAACATGGTTCCTGCACAAGGATGACACAAATTCATGACAATAAAAAATATTCTAATGGATGCTGCCAAGATAAATATATTTTTGATACTCCTTTTTGGAATTTATCTTCAGAATAGATAATATATTCCTTTGAATAATTTCAGAGAAACTCATTTTTTTTAAAAAAAATGAAACTGTTTATAAGAAGTAAACATTTAATTTTGGATTCAAGTGTGATAAATAAGTTATATAATGAAATTAAGCAATTTTGTTCAAAAAGTAAAGAATGTAGATAGGTTGTTTATATTTTCTCATTTAGGAATTCTGTAGTCATTTCTTATTACGAGAATATTATTTGACCTTTCAACTCTCCAGTTAGGGATATAAGAGGGCCCCCGCAATGACAATAGAGGTATTTTCTTAGTATTGGGAGGTGAGAGAGAAAGTTGTGAGCATTTTCCATTCCTACCAGTAGTCTGCCTTATAAGGAAAGGAAGGTCCTAAACTCTTGGCTCGGTATTCTAGGTGATCCTGAGTCGGCTGTGACTGAGCTACAATGTGTTTCGCACAACCTGAACTACATGAAGTGCACTTGGCTCCCGGGAAGGAACACAAGTCCTGACACTAACTATACTCTCTCCTACTGGTAAGTATGGACAAGAGATTTATAGAGAAATGACTGATTGTGATGGTGTTGGGAGCCTTTGGATCTAACTTAGTATTTTTTTTTTTTAAAGAACAGCTAATTCTTTTTGGAACACCCCAGGAGATGGGCAGTTTGCTTTAGTGAAAAATGCATTTGATTTTGGTGGCTACTTTGAAAAAACTTTCAAAAATAATTATAGATCCACAGGATGTTGCAAAAATGCACAAGGAGATCCTGCATACCCTTCACCCAGCTTCTCCCAATGGTAACATCCTGTGTAACTAGAGTACAAAATCAAAACCAGAAAATTGGCATTGGTACAGTCCACTCAACTTATCCAATGTTTACCAGTATTAAATGCACTCATATGAGTGTGTGTGTGTGTAATTCTATGCCAGGGGTCCTCAAACTATGGCCCGCGGGCTACATGCAAGTACAAATATTGTATTTGTTCACGTTTTGTTTTTTTACTTCAAAATAAGATATGTTCAGTGTGCATAGGAATTTGTTCATAGTTTTTTTTTAAACTATAGTCCGACCCTCCAATGGTCTGAGGGACAGTGAACTGGCCCCCTGTTTAAAAAGTTTGAGGACCCCTGTTCTATGCAATTTTATCACATGTATTGATATAGAATGGTTCTGTTACCACAAGGATTCCTTAAGTTTCCCTTTTACAGCCATATCCACCTCCCTTCAGCACCTCCTCTTCCTCTACTCCTTTCCCCCAAGTTTCTAAACTCTGACAACCACTAATATGTTCATCTCTATAATTTTGTCATTTTAAGAATGTTACTGGAATGGAATCATACAACATATAACTGTTAGAGGCTGACTAAAAAAAAAAAAACCCACCTCTGTATAGTATCCAAGTTGTTGTGTGTTGTGTGTATTAATAGTTCATTTATTCCTTTTTATTGCTGAGTAGTAGTCCATGATATGGATGTACCAGTTGGTTTAAGCATTTATTTATTGGAGGATATCTTGGTTGTTTCTAATTTTTTGCTTATGGATGAGCTGCTGTGAATATTTGTGAACATATATCCATTCTCTGGAATAAATGACCAAGAATACAGTTATTAGGTCCTATGGTAATTGCATATTTAGATTTATAACAAACTGCCAAACTGTTTTCTAGAATGGCTGTACCATTTTCCATTCCTACCAGTAATGTGTGAATCTTTGGTGTCTACCTTTAAAAGGGAAAATTATATCATGCCCAGATTTACAAAGTAATTTAGCTCTCCACAAAATAACATATTTGATATTTATGACTACAGCTACAAAACCTGTTAAATTTCTAAATTCATCTTTAATCATTTCCT
>NW_006289818.1:180260-183082 GCF_000327345.1 Myotis davidii | reverse complement strand
ATCCAAAAATAAACTGGACCGGAGGGCCGGAACAAAAGCATGGATGGAGTGTTTGTGTGAACTAATATAAATTCAAAGTAAACATCATTACATAAAAGGGTACGGTCTTTTTTTTCCAATAGTTTTATTCATTTCAAATGGGCTGGATCCGGCCCGCGGGCCGTAGTTTGCCCACGGCTGGGCTAGAATTATCAGCAAAAGGACAAGGAAGAAAGGACCAGGTTAATCAATTCAATTCAATAAAGCTTTAATTAGTACACATTTCGGGTAAAGCACTGAATGGGCAGCTGAGGTAAGATACATGCCTCTTTGCTCCTACAGCTTAAAATGTAGAGAGGTAGGCCCGATCACTTGGATTCCTCTTCTTTTTTCTTATCTTAACTCAAACATTACTTCCTCTCCAGAAAGCCTTTCTTGACCTCTGAAGTCTAGCTTTGTGTGCCCCATCATAGTTGTATCCCACGGAACCTTGCACTTTCCCATGCAATAGTACTCAGCACATTGTGTTGTCGTTTCCTGTTTACTTTGTGGTAGCCCTCCCCAGACTGCGGTCTCCCTTGAGAGCAGGGACTGTGTCTTGTTTTCCCCTGTGCCTGACACATGGTAGGTGCGGGCTCCATATATGAGTTTGAATGTTTGGTAGGAATTAAAGCGAAAGAACATTCGGAACTGGGGTGAGAATTTAGGAGGGATAAACAACTCAGGAACATTATGGTTCAGGGCTAAAAAGAGGAGGATTGAGTAGATTTGACTCCCTAAAGCAGTGATGGCGAACCTTTTGAGCTCAGCGTGTCAGCATTTTTAAAACCCTAACTTAACTCTGGTGCCGTGTCACATATAGAAATTTTTTGATATTTGCAACCATAGTAAAACAAAGATGTATATTTTTGATATTTATTTTATATATTTAAATGCCATTTAACAAAGAAAAATCAACCAAAAAAATGAGTTTGTGTGTCACCTCTGACACGCGTGTCATAGGTTCGCCATCACTGCCCTAAAGAATTGCTAGTGAAAGGGCTATAGAACTAAGTCTTAAAAGGAATAGCCTGGCTCTGTTGATGTTGCAGTGAAGTCTGGAGAGAGCTGTTATTACAGGCTTTTAAGAGCTCTTAAGAGTTAGTAACATCCTTTGTTTATTGCGCTATTAACTCCTCTTGCTTTCCCTGGAATCAGTATTGGTATAATCACAGGGAAGATCTTTAAAGAGTCTGTGTCTATAGAGGGGGCAGGAAAAGGAAACGGAGCTGCCTCAAAACTTTGTTATTCCATAGCAAGACTACCCAGGAAAGTAACCCAGATATAGGAATTGGGGTGATGTAGATGGTGATGTAGTCCTTGGATTTCTTACAAGAAAAATAGGGAAGTGTCTTGGGCAATATACTAGCACAACCAAGTCTTAAAGCAAGTTGTGAAATGATTGCCCTTCTGGGTGAATAAATTACAAAAGACTGCAACAACCAATCTTCTTCCAGGTTGATGCATTGTCCTGCCAAAGCTGATAACAGACAGTGCCTGGATTGCCTTTCAGCCTCCAAACCAAAATCTACCATCATTGGATGTGGCTCAAGAAGTCATCCCAAGAGAGTGATGGTTCCTTGCACTCAATGGGACAGGGATTAGGAGTAGCACTTCTTGTCATACACATTCCTAGAGTTGGTGTTTAGCATAGACTCTTGTTATAATAAAAACCTGCACTGTCCAACACAGGAGCCACTTATCAACATGTGATTATTTATATTTTAATTTAAGTTATTAAAATTAAAGCAAATTAAAACTTCATTGTTCAAGTTTTACTAGCCAATTTCGCACGTGGTTAGTGGCTCCTGTATTAGATAGCACAGATACCGAATATTTCCATAACCCCAGAAAATTTTGTTGGCCTGTGCTGATATAGATTCTATATTTTCTGCCCTCACCATCCCATAACTTATTCTTTTCTGGAGCCACACTCCCTAGGTTCAAATTTCTTACTAGCAAGTGTAATTTGGGGCAAGTGCCTTCTCTTTGAGCCTCAGTTTTGTAAACTGTAAAATGGAAATAGTAATAATAGTACTACTTCAGGTTGTTGTGAGGGCCGCTGTTGTATGAAAAGTGTTTAGAGCCATGTCTAACCGCTAACATGTATAGAGTAAGCACTCCATACATGATAGCTATATTGTTTTATATTATTCATCCCACTCCCTTGCAGATATAGCCAGTACACATTGTTGGCCTCTTCTCCTATCTTGAAGGAATAGCACCTAGCCCATACTTCCTCCTCTTCTGCTCTCCCCTAGAGAGATTCTTTACAATCAGAATCACAAAAGAAGGAGAGACATATGGCTTATTCCTTACCAAGCATTTGAAATTGATTTAGGTATCAGTTTAAATCATGTAAAGCTCTCAGACTGTTTCCCTAATCCCCAATCCAAAAATGTAGTGTCATTTTGAAGCCCCAGGGTTGTGACTTGTGGCTCTGGAGGGACAGTCTGGCATTGAAGGAGCCTGACCTTAGTAGCTACCGACTAGCCATGTCAGTGAGTTTTAGGGAATTTCTTACCACATTAATCATCTTCAGAGTTGAGGAAATAGTCTTTCATTTGTCCATTCCCTCGGTATGTTTGCAGTGTGATTCTGTGGAGGATTTCAGTGTGCGAATTTTGAAGATTTTTAAAAATATGTTTTTATTGATTTCAGAGAGAGGAAAGGAAAGGGAGAGAGAGAAAGAAACATCAGTGAGAGAGATACATTGATCACTTCCTCCTTCATGCCCCCTACTGAGGATTGGCCTGCAACCTCCTGGTGCAGGGGATGATGTTCAACCAACTGTGCCACACGGG
>NW_006289818.1:169007-180056 GCF_000327345.1 Myotis davidii | reverse complement strand
AAGCCAGTCAATGAAGGAAAAATACCACATGAATTTTTAACACGAAGCAGCTAAATGCCTTCTGCCTTAGCTTATCATCTAATCTTTCACAGGAAGTCCCCCCAAATTGTCTATTCAAAACCAATATTTCCCAGCCAGCGTGGCTCAGTGGTTGAGCATTGACCCATGAATCAAGAGATCACTGAGTCACTTCCCGGTTGGGGCACATGCCCGGGTTTTGGGTTCAGTTCCCAGTAGGAAGAGTGCAGGAGGCAGCCAATCGATGTTTTTCTTGATGTTTCTCTCTCATTGATGTTCCTATCTATCCTTCTCCCTCTCTCTCTAAAATCAACAAAAAACATTTTAAGAAACATTAGTTCACTTTTTCTTATTTTTTCTAAATTACAACAAAAAATAAATTTTATATCTGGGGTCCATGAAAATATGTGACATACTCAGGGTACAAAACTGAAAAAGGAATCTCGATTCCCATTAGAAGAGTTCCTTTCATTATTTGAAACAAAAAAAAATTAACTTTCTACGTAGTTTTCTTTAGTTATGTAACAGAAATGTCATCAGTATCTTGGTTTCTGTTTCTGGCTGTCTGTGGAAAACATTCCAGGCCTGTCTGTTCTAAAAACTAGCCAAGGCAGTGAGTTTTTAAAAGACTGTTTTCCTTCATGAGCCACTGGGGCCTACAATTAGGAGCAAAGCCTTATGTACTGTTTCTTAAGGGACAAGAGCATTTTGTTATATTGAAGAATTTCTTTGCACAGCCTTTGAAGGATTAAATATATTAGATCTGAACTTTTCTTTTTTTTAATACCTTATTTTCTTGGAGCAGTTTTAGGTTTACAACAAAATTGAGAGGAAGATACAGAAATTTCCCACATAACCCCTATCCCCATACATGCACAGACTCCCCTATTATCAACATCCCCCACCAGAATGGTACATTTGTTACCAATGGTGAACCTACTTTGACACATCATTATCACCCAAAGTCCATAGTTTATCTTAGGGGTCAGACTTGCTGTTAAATATTTTATGTGTTTGGATACGTGTATAATAACATTTATCCACGATTATAGTATCATGCAGAGTATTTTCCTTGCCCTAAAATTCTTTATTCTCTGCCTTTTCATCTCTTCCCCCAACCCCTGACAAACACTGATCCTTTTACGGTCTCTATAGTTTTGCCTTTTCCCAGAATGTCATATAGTTGGAATCATATAGTATCTAGCCTTTTCAAACTGGCTTATTTTACTTAGGAATATGAATTCAAGGTTCTTCCATGTCTTGGAATATGAATTCAAGGTTCTTCCATGTCTTTAATGGCTTGATAGCTCATTTCTTTTTAAGGCTAAATAATGTTCCATTTTCTGGGTGTACCACAGTTTATTTTATCCATTCACCTACTGAAGGACATTTTGGTTGCTTTCAAACTCTAACAATGAATGGTATATGCAGAATTTGTGTGGACATAAGTTCTCATTGATTTCAGAGAGATGAAGGGAGAGGGGGAGAGAGAGAGAGAGAGAGAAAGAGAGAGAGAGAGAGAGCGAGAGAGAGAGAGAGAGAGAAACATAAGAGAGAGAGAGAGAGAGCGAGAGAGAGAGAGAGAGAGAAACATAAGAGAGAGAGAGAGAGAGCGAGAGAGAGAGAGAGAGAGAAACATCAATGAGAGAGAAACATCGATTGCTGCCTCCTGCAGGCCCCTACCAGGAATTGAGCCTGCAACCTGAAGGACTAAAGGACATATTGGTTGCTTTCCAACTCTGGCTATGAATGGTATATGCAGGATTTTATGTGGACATAAGTTTTCAACTCCTTTAAGTAAGTACTAGAGTATGATTGCTGGATTGTATGGTAAGAGTATGTTCACTTTTTAAAGAAACTTCCAAATTGTCTTCCACAGTGATCATTTTGTATTCCCACCAGTAATGAATGAAAGTTCCTGTTGTTCCACATACTTACCAGCATTTGGTGTCATCAGCATTCTGGATTTTGGCCATTTTGATAGGTGTTTAGTGTTATATTGTTGCTTTAATTAGCATTTCTCTGTTGTGGAGCATCTTTTCATGTGCTTACTTACCATCTATATAGCTTTGGTGAGGTGTCTGTGAGGGTCTTTGGCCCATTTTTTAGTTGGGTTGTTTGTTTTCTTGTTGAGTTTTTAGAGTTCTTTGTGTATTTTTTGGATATTAGCCCTTTAGCAGATGTGTCTTTTGCAAATATTTTCTTGCATTCTGTGGCTTGTTTTCTTATTTTCTTGATATTGTCTTGCAGAGCAGAAGTTTTTAATTTTAATGAAGTCTAGCTTATTATTTCTTTTATAGATTGTACCTTTGGTGTTGTGGCTAAAAAAGTCATTATCATACCTAAGTTCATCTAGGTTTTATTCTATGTTATTACATAGAAGATTTATAGTTGTACATTTTACATTTTAGTCTGTGACCCATTGGGAGTTTAGTTTTGTGAAGGGTGTAAGGTCTGTGACTAGATTTATTTTTTGCATGTGGATGTCTAGCTGTTCTGGCACCATTTGTTGAAAAGACTATCTTTGCTCCTTGGTATTGCCTTTGCTCCTTTGTTAAAGATCAGTTGACTGTATTTATGGGAGTAGATCTAAGTTTTATAAATCCTGATTTGCAGTAGAATCCGCTGGAGAATTGCTATTAAAATGGTGATCCCTAGGCCTTCTAAATAGGATCCTCTGGGAGAGGGTTTGAGGAATCTACATTCTAAATGACTATAGATGATTCTGCAATAATAGGTCAAGGGTTTTGAACTCTTTACTCTTAGTCCATTATTTAAACTGTTTCCCTTTGCACAGCTCCCATTGTGGCTGATAATGTAAAGCTTGACTCTTCTGCCACTTACTACAAAACAGAATCCTTTGATAGCATAGACAAAAAAGTGTAGTGAGCACATTCTCTGTGCTTGCACTGTGCTAGGTGCTGATGATCATTGAGGAAAGGTATATGTAGAGGTTTTCAAAATGGGAAGTAATACACCAGCAGTACTTGTTATGGAAGACAGTTAAAACCACATGGTGAAGTAAGACACTTAGAAAGCCAGTGTATTCTGGAACATAGATCTGGCAGTGATTGGAGGGAACTAATACTGAAGGTCCCAGAGGTCAGTCTGGAGAAGACATGAAATCCGAAGTGATTAGGACATGAAACTGAGTGAGACCAATGGAAATATCACAGGAGAGAATTCAAGAAGCATTGCAAAGAAAGAAATAACAGAATTTAGTGATAGAATATAGGGAAAGGAAGGGGAAAATGGAATTTCAAAGACTGAAATTAAGGTGCCCAGAGGAAATGAGCTCAGACTGGTGGAAATTTGGAACATTAGAAGGCAAGGCAATTTGTCAGGGAAAAGGGGACATATGTTTTGGTCATTGAATTTGAGGCAAGAGTGGAACACTAGAATTTGAAAATCTGGGATTGGATCCAAGGTGAGAGGTTAGGACTAGGCATCCCTAGCGTAGAAATTCGAATCAAAGGATAGAAATTATAGGCTGGGGCTGAACAGATGTGGGACTAAGAAATACAGAGAGATGTGCAGAAGGCTATTGACTGGATGGAAACCCTCTGAGAAGAGGAGAAGGGAGTGGAACAAGACAAGAAAACAAGGAAGGAGCAGAAAGCGGGACCAGAGGAGAACCATGGAAGTCAGCAGATGGGATATTTTCAAGAAGCATAAAATTTCTCAACCTGCCCTCATAATACTTTGTATTCAGAAGAAGGAAAAGAACCAGTGCTCCTATAGTTTCCATGGCTATAGGAACATTTGTTTCTCTTAGAGTATAAAATGGAACCATGTAAAGTATCGTTTTAGAAAAATCTATCTTGCAGATATTGCTTTTCATGGACATCTTAGGTCATTTAAAACAAAACAAAATAAAACAAAACCCAACCCAACAATGTCTGCCTTTGTTTCTTGAGTTTCTTGTTAAAAATAATGCAGAAGATTGTCTCATTTTACCTTGTAGGCACAGCAGCCTGGGAAAAATTCATCAGTGTGAAAACATCTCTAGAGAAGGTCAACGCATTACTTGTTCTTTTACTCTGACTAAAGTAAATAATTCCAGTGTCGACCCACAGAGTGTTCAAGTGATGGTCAAGGATAATGCAGGAAAAATTAGACCATCCTTTCATATAGTGCCTTTAACTTCTCGTGGTAAGTTTTCAAAGTCCTCTATGACAGCGCGGATAAAAGTGTTAATGTCTTTTGAAAAATCAATACATACAATAGCAACAGATTCTGTTTTTAAGATCTTACCAGAGAAAAGACTATGTTTATATATCTTTATTTGATCTTTTTAAAAGAAGCAAGTTTAGAAATTATTTTATTTAGTACCTATGCACATGTTTTCTCCTTGTTCACTTACGAGTACACTGAGACAGCAAGCAGTTAGTTATAGAACCAAGATTGGAACCCAGGCTCTCTGACTTTTAAGATCTGTTCTCTTTTACTTATAATACTTGACAGGATGGTGCTGCAGAATAACTATGATTGAATATAGTTCCTGAACAATCTATGTTATAGTTTATTTTTAAAAAGCTTAAACTGGAGGTAGAATGATCAGGGGTGATATTCAAATTGTCTAACGTTCTGAGTGGTCCAGGCACTGATCAGTGAGAACAACCAGTGCAGCTCAGTATCAGCCTATTAGGAAGAGCCTCCCACTTGAAAAGAAAATATCTGCTTGAGGTGCTAGCTTCTTCACTTTGGAAAAGCTATATACATTCTCTTTGTTTCCTCATCTATAAAATGGGGTGCATGGTCCCTCTTGATCTCAAAGGATTGTACATTTAACCCTTGAACAGCATGGGCTTGAACTGTGTGGGTCCACTTATACATGTATTTTTTTTCAATCTGTACAGTGCTGTAAATGTATTTTTCATATGATTTTCTTAACATTTTCTCTAGCTTACTTTACTATAAGAATACAGTATATAATACATATAAAAATACATATGCATCAATCAGCTGTTTGTATTATCAGGAAGGCTTCTGGTTAGTAGTAAGTTATTAGTTGTTAAGTGTTTAGGGAGTCAAAAGTTATATGTAGATTTTTGACTAGGGGTGGCAGTGACTCCCTTAACCCTCTGTTGTTCAAGGGTCAACTGTAGAAGGTTCAAATGATGTGAGGTGTATAAAAGTGTTTTGTAAATCTCTAAAGCAGACTACTGTAAGCATTGTGTTTGTTTATATGTTGCAATACCCCGACAAGGAGCTCAGATACTGGCTAAATGGTATACAGAAAATGTATAGGCAAATAACCATGAATTAACAAAAGCTCCCAAGTCTGTGAGCAGAACACTATTTGCTCTTTCAGATACTCAGGGAAGTGAATTCTAATAGTGAACCAAAGGGAGCTTAGTTTGTAGGTCCAGGGAGTGAAGTTGCGGTAACATGCCAAGTGGGATAATCTGAAGCAAAGCCCTTCTTTGCCCTCTTCCTTGCTTGGCAGGTTGTCCTCGATGGACCTTTTGAAGCTCATTTTGCTAATTTTCTTCCTAGAGATTAGTGGTGACATAAAGGGAGATACTTCTCAGCTAGAAGGTGACATCTTCAAATTTTTTGTTAATTATTCATTCTCTTCTGTTGCGCGGTCTTACACATAGCTGACTCCCAAAAAAACTAAATTGACTAAACTAATTTTTTTTTTGCTTTATTTTACATTGTGGTTATAATCACATAACATTAAATTTATCATCTTAACCATTTCTAAATGTACTGCTCAGCAGCTAAATATATTCACATTGTTGTGCATCAGATCTCAAGAACTTTTTATCTTGTAAAACTGAAACTTGATACCCCAAAACACTAATTCCCTCTCATCCCTCCCCCCTGCTTTTGGTAACCACCTTCTTACTTTCTGTTGCTATGATTTTGACTACTTTGGATACTTCATAAATGGAATCATATAGTAGTTGTACTTTTGTGATGGGCTTATTTCACTTAGCATAATGTTCTTGAGGTTCATCATTGTTGTAGCATGTGTCAGAGACTAGGCTAATGTTTAGATTGTGGTCTTTGATTGGCAAAATGGGTAACAGCTGGGGAAACCCCTTGCACTTGGTGCCCTTGTTACCCATTAGGTGGAGGCACACCTGGACCAGACACTTCTTTTCTTTATGATGCAGCTGGATGTCTTGATTATACCCTGGCCATGTTCTAACCAGATGCATATCAGAGTTCATGCCATTTGCCAGACACCCAAAGATGTTCCTTAAATCCATTACTAGGCAATTTAACATAAGCTTCCTTCATTAACCATGGCTAATCAGAAATCTAGAACTGTATGCCTGATCATGGAAGGCCGTTAAAAGTATCAGCCCTATTTTGATTTAACTTTGTGACTTTTGTTATCGTTCCCACATATGTATCTCATCAAAATAAACTCTGGAAGCTAATTTGTATTCTTCTATTTCTCTTTCAGTGCAACCTGATCCTCCACATATTAAAGGGCTCTTCTTTCAACATGGTGACTTATACGTGCTAGGGAAGAATCCACAGAATTTTATTAGCACTTGCTTATCTTATCAAGTAGAAGTCAATAACAGCCAAACTGAGACGCATTATATTTTATCTGTAAGTGTTTCTTAGATTGTTGTTTTTATTTGGACGTTTTTCTTTCACTTGAATTTCTTATAGTATAACACATTGAAATATCAATGAAATTTAGCTCTTAGATTTGTCACATAATTATGATGATGATAATTCCTTGTCTGAAATAGGTTAGTGGAAGGTTTGAGGGTTTATGATAGCATTGACTGCAAGATTTAAGCCATATATTAATTCATTTGCTCAAAAAAGTTTTATTAGACCTGGTTCATGTGGCTCAGTTGGTTGAAAATCGTCCTGTGCATTGAAACATCACTGGTTCCATTCCTGGCCAGGGCACATGCCCAGGTTGTGGGCTTGAACCCTTGTTGGGGTGTGTGCAGGAGGTAGCTGATCAACGTTTCTCTCATATCAATGTTTTTCTCCCCCTCTTCCTTCCTTGCTCTCTAAAAAAATCAATAAAAACATTTCAAAAAAATTTTATTATGTGATTATCATGTGCCATGCACTATATAAATATAAATAAGAAGATAAATATATAAATGAATAAGCTAATTTTAGAGAATGGATGCTCTGAAGAAAATTAAATGGGGTGATATAGTACAGTGATGGGAAGGCCTGAGGAAATAGTAGGTAGGGTAATCATCCAAAGTGGTGACCAGAGATGAGACCAGAATGATGAGCAGGAGCTAGCCATGTGAAGATCTGGGTTTGGAGAGGACAGCAAGTACAAAGCCTTGGAAGGAATGAGTGTGGCATGTGTGAAAAACAGAATGAACTCTAGAGTCAGATCAGTTAGATACTTGGAGGCTCTGCTTATGGCCATTCAGTTTTCTTAGAGTTTGTGGCAACTAAAGTATTCAAATTTGAGTAGTTAGTATTGGTTGGATTATATACAGTTTTATTATTCTGAATCTAGTACAAAATATGCTAATTAGAGGTCCCTGTGGGGCACTGGGCATAACATCATGCAGCATAACCTCAGGGCATCACTCTCATTGATAGATTTTAGAGTAGAGGTCACAAACTGGGCCTCGGACATTTTTGTTTGGGCCACAAACTGGAGTTTTGTTTGTTTTTATAATTTGAAATTTTTACCTAGATTTAAAACTGTGGTATCCGAAGAGTGTAGTTTCCATAAGGTGGCACCTAAAGACCACAGGGACTGTGCCACTCAGTTGTGTGCCACCTGCCCCGGCCCTGTGCATTTGAGTTTTAGAGGTTCGAAACCAAGTGTTTTGTATTGGCTTTTAAAGGAGCCCAGCACACGTGGGCAAATTCCTTGGTTCAATTGCTTTAGCTACTCAAAGGAGTTTCAAAATACAGACTTATCATGGTTTGACTTACGATGGCATGAAAAATGATACACATTTGCTAGAAACTGTACTTTGAAGTTTGAATTTTTTTTTAAATATATTTTATTGATTTTTTACAGAGAGGAAGGGAGAGGGATAGAGAGTTAGAAACATCGATCAGCTGCCTCCTGCACATCTCTTACTGGGGATGTGCCCACAACCCAGGTACATGCCCTTGACCGGAATCGACCCTGGGACCTTTCAGCCCGCAGGCCAACGCTCTATCCACTGAGCCAAACTGGTTTTGGCTGAAGTTTGCATTTTGATCTTTTCCTGGACTAGTGCTATGCAGTATGATACACTCTCATGTGTAATTAATTTTAGCAATGCTTCAAACATTCTTCAGGCCCGCTGTGCTTTTAACTGTGTACATTAGTGATGACTATCCATTGTTTTTCACTTTTGGTACAGTATTCAATAAATTATATGTGATATTCAACACTTTATTATAAGCTAGAGGCCCAGTGCATGAATTTGTGCACTAGTGGGGTCCAGCCAGCCTGCCCTGATGGGGGCCATCGGGGGTGGGCGGCTGGGGCAAGGGGCCATGAGCAGGGCCGGCCGGGGCTAGGGTCTGTGGGCGGTTTGCTGGCTGCCCCCACCACCTCTGATCAGGGTCGTGGTGCCCGCTCAGGGGTGGGGCCAGCCAGAGTGAGGGGCCGTGGGCATTCTGGTCGTTCTGCCATTTGGTCAATTTGCATATTACCCTTTTATTAGATTATTTTGCCCCACTGTAGGTCATGTAAGTGTTCTGAGAATGTTTAATATAAGCTATGATGTTCAGTAGGTTAGGTGTATTAAATGCATTTTCGACTTTGGATATTTTCAACATATGAGGTGTTTATTGGGATGTAATACCATCATAAGTTGAGGAGCATCTCTACTTACTAAAATAAGCCAGTGTTGACAGTTTAATAACAAAGGAAGCAACCAGGTCCACAGCTGAGCAGAGCTCTTCTGGGCATTTGCAGATCAATCTATTTCTGAAATAGAGTAACCATGATCTAGAACAGAAACTGATGTCCCCATACAATACTGCAAAGGGAAAAGGCAAAGGGCTTCCAAGTGGGGAGTGGGTGCGACTTGCATTTCCAACTAAGTGAGCTATCAGAAAACTGAAATATACTTGCTTTCTCCAGCCTTTATTGCTCTCCTGTCAAATCCCGAATACATATGCTGCTTGTATTACTCATTTGGCACTGAATTATGTCCTGCTAGTTACTCTGATCACCTGTTTTGGCCTGTTCTCTCCACTAAAAATATAAGCTGCTGTAGGGAGGAGTTAGGTGGTGTTTACTTTGTGCTGGTCCTGCTATTAATAGCAGCTAACATGTATTGAGAAATCAGTATACACTAGGTATTTTAATAAGCACTTTAGCTGAATTGTCTCATTAAGTCCTCACAGTAACCCCAAGGATCTAGGTGCTGTCCCCCTCCCCATTTTACAGCTGAGAAAACTCAGTTTCAGAGGTTACTCCTAAGATCACATTTCTAGAAAGTGGTAGAATCAAAATTTCAGCAAAAGTCCAAGTTCAAAGATTTTGTTCTTAAACACTGTGGAGCACATCAGTACTTCCTCTTAATACTAACAGCCATCAATTATTAAGTGTTTATGATATGCTACAAATATACTCTTCTGTGTACTTCTCATACAGTGGTTTATAATAATTCATGAAGTAGTTTACATTTTATAGAGAAACTAAGGCTCAGAGAGGTTAAGTAACTTATTACAGATCATACAGCTAATAAGTATGACTTCAAAAGTTGGTCTCCACGTATTAAACCTTGACAAAGAATACTTGGTATAACACCATTTGTGTAGTCATCACTTAACACATTTTTGTTGAGTTAAATTACTTTATTTTTCATGAACTTCTGAACGGAAGAGAACACACATATATGGAACTTATTAATCTAAATCAGAACTATAGCCTATGTGGAGTTAATTCTATTTATACACTTGAGTGTAATGTACTCTTTCCTAGCAGATGGTCAGCAGCTGCTTCCTCTCCTAGAATGTCATCAGCTTTTGTGTGCTCTCTTGAGTTCTGCTGTTTAAACCTTTTTTTTTTTTCTTCTTGCAAGACTTTTTGAGCAATTATTTTGCCTGGTGTTCCAGTTAAGAGAGGGAAGTAGGCTGGAACATGAACTGTGCCATCACATGAGGGCTGTGGTCAGACAGAGGTAGCTCATGACAGAATCACAAAGTAAGAATGACTTGTTTTTGGCCACCCCCATCCCTGCAAACTACATGGTTCTCTGTGCCTTTGTTTTCCTTTTCTCATAGAGGTATCTGAGCCGCTGATAAATAACACAAGAGGATTTACATTTGAACAAGAGCCCAAAGCCTTTAATTTACACAATAATTTACTGACTTTGGAATCTATCTATCTATCTATCTATCTATCTATCTATCTATCTATCTATCTATCTATCTGGGAGATGGTCCAAGGGAGGGAGGACATCAGCCTGCAACCTGATCCCTCAAGTGGTAGTTGACACTTGGGATTCCCCAGCAGGCCTCTAATTCCAAATGACCAGCATTGGGGTACAGTAGTCCCTGAGTAGCTTTTTCTCTGCACCTATATGAGGTATTGAAAGGATGACCCTTCATCATTCAGCTGGCCTTTCAGCTCTTCACAAATACTGATAGGAACCATTTAGTGAATGACATTGAATGCCAAAAATTATAGCTATATATGTTCTGTTCTTTGTCCCATGTTTAAATATCTCTGATAGAAGTTGAATACATACATACATATCTATATCTATATATAGATATAGATATAGATATATCCTATCTAATAATAGACAAACATGGTAATTAACCATACCTTCACTACGCCTCCCATTGGCTAATCAGCATGATATGCAAATTAACCACCAACAGAGATGGCGGCTAATTTGCACATGTACGCGCCAAGCGATGGAGCAAAGCCTGCCAGCCCCCGGGAGGAGCAGCGAGCGAAGGCTAGTGTGGCAAGCAAAGAGCTAAGCCTGCCATGCCGGCCCCACCCCCTGGGCCCAAGCAGTGAAGAGTGAAGCCTGCTGCGCCGGCCCCTCCTGGCGAAGAGTGAAGGCCTGGGTTCCGGGCGCCGGAGGAAAACTGGTGCCAGCCGCCAGGGGAAGG
>NW_006289818.1:164952-168350 GCF_000327345.1 Myotis davidii | reverse complement strand
TATATATATGGTGTACAGTGTGATTATTTTCAAGGTGTACAACATGATGATTTAATATACATGCACTTTGTGAAATGATATCCATAATCACACTAATTAACATCCATGACCTCACACAGTTACCTTTTTTTTTGGTGTGGTGAGAACACTTAAAATCTACTCTCACAGCAAATTTCAAGTATACAATGCAGTATTATTAACTATAATCACCGTGCTATCCATTTGATCTTCAGAACTTATAACTGAAATTTTATACCCTTTGATGGACATCTTCCCATTTTTCATATCCCCTAGCCTCTGGCAACTACTACTCTATTCTCTGCTTCTATGAATTTGACTTTTTTAGATCCCACATATAAGTGAGAGCATATAATATTTGTATTTCTCTGTCTTATTCCACGTAGCATAATGCCCTCAAGTTTCCTCGAAGTTATCACAAATGGCAGGATTTTTTTCTTTCTCATGTCTGAATAATATTCCTAGGTGCCACCTCTTCTTTATCCATCCATTGATGATACTTAGGTTGTTTCCACATCTTGGCTATGGTGAATAATGCTGCAGTGAACATGAAGTGCAGATATCTCTTCAAGATCCTGATTTGCTTTCCTTTGAGGTCCTGATTTCATTTCCTTTGGATATATTCACAGAAATAGGATTGCTGGATCATATGGTAGTTCTATTTTTAATTTTTTGAGTAACCTCCATACAAAAAAAGATTATCCCCCCCCCATATTTTTAATTTTTTTGAGGAACCTCCATTCAAAAAGAAAAAAGATTCTCCCCCCTCCCCCATATGAATATGTAATACTAGGAACTGCAATACTGTATTCCATAGTGGCTACACCAGTTTACATTCTCACCAATAGTGCACAAGGGTCCCCTTTTACCTACATCCTTGACAACACTTGTTATTTGTTGATTTTTTTAATAATAGCCCTTCTAGTAGGTATGAGATGGTATCTCATTGTGGTTTTGTTCTGTATTTCCCAATGATTAGTGATATTGAACATTTTTTTCATGTACCTGTTGGCCAGAAATAGACAGATTTTCATGTGTGGTGTTTTACTCAGTTTTGAAATATTTGTATTTTAGGAACTGATTATTTTTTTTACATCAGACAGCAAGTGACTTAAATTGTGTGGAGTAAAATTTTACATTATATTTTCTGTAACCTAGTTACACAAGTCATTATATGCAGTTCAGTGATTTTTCACAAGTGATTTTGCAAATAATTTTTCACTTACATAACCAGCACCCCAGAAGCCACATCATGACCCCTTTTGGTCACTACCCTCCCAAAGAGCAACTATTATCCTGACTTCTAATCTCAGAGATTAGATTTGTTGACTCTTTTTAAACTTTATATAAATTAATTATAGTGAATTTACTTTTGTGTCTGTGTGCCTTCTTTCATTGTGTTATGTTTATGAGATCGACTGATATTCTTGCCTGTAGTTGTAGATGGTTCATACTCATTGTATTCATTCCATTATGCCAATACTTCTTGGTGTACACATGCGTACATTTTGGTTGGGCATATATGGGTCGTAGGATTACATCTGATTCTCTCTAGTAAATAGTATCAGTTTTCCAAAGTGGTTTTGCTAATTTACACTACTAAGAGCAGAAATTGAGAGTGCTAGAGCCTTCATATCCTCACCAACAGCAGTCACCAACTTTTCAGACTTCACGGACAACCAGTGGTCCGCAGAGCACCGGTTGGCAACCGCTGCTCACCAGCACTTGGTATTTATTGTCTGATAGGTGTGTGTGTTGTTATCTTGTATATTTAATTTGCATTTCCCTGATGACTAGTTTTTCATGTTTACTGGCAATTTGAATATCCTCTTGTGAAATGCGTGTTCAAGTCTTTGGCCAGTTCTTTCATTGGGTTGTCTGTATTTTCCTTATTAATTTGTGGAATATATGTACATATGTGTGTGTTATGTATAAATGTAAATATATATTATATAATACATATATGCAAGTCCTTTGTCAGAAATTGCAAATATCTTCTCTCACTCTATGCCTTACCTTTTTATTTCCTTAATAGGATATATTTTTAATTTTAATATAGATGGCTTTATAAAAAGTTTTCTTTATGGTTAATATTTTTTATCCTATTTAAGAAAATCTTTAAAAAAATATTTTTTACTGATTTCAGAGAGGAAGGGAGAGGGAGAGAGAGATAGAAATATCAATAATGAGAGAGAATCATCAACTCTACAGTACATGAGATGACACCCAACCAACTGAGCGATACCAGCCAAGGGCTGGTACTCTTTTAATGCAATAAAGGAAACTTTATTAGAAATGGTTAAATCATGTAAAATGTGATTTTTAAAAATATTTTCAATTGACTCATTATTTTATATTTTCAAGGTTGAAGAGCCCACATGTGATAGTTCAGAGTTTGAGGAAAACCTGGAGGTCAGTAAATTCAACTTTAGCTATTTGGGCTTAAACACATACGAGTAGTTGGGGATAGGGCCGGGTGAGCATAGCCTAAATTTGAACTGCTTTGTTCTGTGTATTATTGTCCATTTTTATCTAGGAGTTAAAGTCAGATAATTTGGAGTCCAATTCAAGTCTTAATCATATACAGAATTTGGTCGATAATTATATTTAAGATTCAGAAGCAGAGAAAGAGAATAAACTATTAATATTACTTGTGTGTGTGTTTTTAATTTTAAGGGCACAATTTGTTTCCGGGTCCCTGGTGTTCTTCGTGATACTTTGAACACAGTCAGAATGAGAGTAAAAACAAATAAGTTATGCTATGAAGATGACAAACTGTGGAGTAATTGGAGTCCAGCAATGAGTATAGGTAAGGGAACAGGATTTCATTCAAATTTAAACCATTGATGCATGGAAACTAAGCTGAAGCAGAAAATAGGATGGGAAAGGGACATTCTATATTCTTAATGTCAGCCAGTGAGTATTACAATTGAAATGTATTTTCTTTTTTTAAAAAAATTAAATCTTTATTCTTCAGATTATTACATTTGTTCCTCTTCACCCCCCATAACCCCCCTCCTTCCAGTTCCCACCCCACCCTCCGCCCTCACTCCCCACCCACTGTCCTCATCCATAGGTGCACGATTTTTGTCCAGCTCTTCCCGCATCTCCCACACCCCTTTCCCCCCCAAGAATAGTCAGTCTATTCCCTTTCTATGTCCCTGATTCTAGTATAATCACCAGTTCATTCTGTTCATCAGATTATTTATTCACTTGATTCTTAGATTCACTTGTTGATAGATGCATATTTGTTGTTCATCATTTGTATCTTTACCTTTTTCTTCTTCTTCCTCTTCTTAAAGGATACCTTTCAGCATTTCATATAATACTGGTTTGGTGGTGATGAACTCCTTTAGCTTTTCCTTATCTGTGAAGCTCTT
>NW_006289818.1:140856-163882 GCF_000327345.1 Myotis davidii | reverse complement strand
CGGTATGCTGTTCTCTTTCCTTCTAGTTGAAGAATTTCCCCTCAGCCAGCTTTCCTGTGGTTCTGGGTGATGTCTGTTCCGTCTTTTAGTTGTATTTTTGAAGTGGTTGTGCGAGGCAGCATTCTCCGGTGTTTACCCATGCCGCCATTTTGGTTCCTCCCTTCCTGAATGTATTTTCTGTTTAATTACTGTCAAATCACCCAATTTGCAATATACAGTGCTTTGAAAATCCATAATGCAAGTGGTATTCTCTTCTCTTCTGTCCTGTCTCCATCTTTTTAAGGTAGGCATGAGTAATTCTACAGATTATACAATGCTAGAGGACTTAGCTTATGTGTTGTTGATAGAATCAAGAATAGAACAGTGACCCTAGATGGCATTTAATAGAGATAAACCTATATCTAGGTTTGAAAAAATCAGTTTCATTTATTAATTGAGAGGCTGAACAAGCTGTTTGCCATGCTCAAGTATAGGATTGAAAATACCTGTGCTTTATGAATGTGTATGTTGTAGGATGTGTATAGGGTTTTGTTTGACTGTAAACTCAAAGTGACTCAACATTGGATCCTTAAGTATTCCTAAGGGCACATGCAGTCATAGGCAGCAGTGACAGTGCAGCACCTAAACCAAAGGAACGTGGGAGGGTGGGGCACAGTGTCCTGTGCACATCAAGTGTGCTGTATTCATTCTGGGCACCACATTCTAGGAGGTGCATCAGCAGACTGCAACCTATTCTTGAAAGAGGGTAATCAGGGTGTTGAAGAATCTCAAAATTTAGGGAGAGACACTTGATGAAGTAAGCTTTGGGAAGTCATGATTAATGAATTCTAACATTTTAGGTATTTTCAGGTTGAAGAGGGAATAGACTGTCTTTTTTTGTGGCTCCTTGGGGGCAAAAGAGGACCAATTTCAGGACTTTCTAACAGCTATCTAACAGAGAGACAAGTTGTTAAGGTAGTCAATTTCCTATTAATTGAGAAATTGAACAAGCTATGTGTTAGACATGGTTGTATTAGTTATCTATTGTTGCATAACAAATTATGCCAAAATGTAGTGGCTTAAAAAACACATATTTACTAATTCAGTTTCTTTCTGTGTGTCAGGATTCTGGGCACAGGTTATCTAGGTAGCTCTGGCTCAAGTTCTCTCATGAGGTTATAGTCAAGCTATCAGTGTGGACTAGAGCCTCATCTGAAGGCTTGACTGGGGCTAGAGAGTCCACTTCCAAGATCACTACTAATGTGGTCATTGGAGGGCCTCAATTCTTCTCTGGCTGCTGGAGGGGATTAAATTATATCCCCTCCCCAAAAAAGATGTGTTTCAATTTCAACTCCTGTTACCTATGAGTGTGACCTTATTGGGAAATAGAGATTTGCAGATGTATTCAAATTGAAATGAGATCATACTAGATTAGATTAAGCCCTAAAACCAATGACTACCATTCTTATAAACAGAAGAGAGGATACATAGAAACACAGAGATACACACATAGCAAAGACCATGTGAACATGGAGGCAGAGATTGGAGTGCTGCAGCTACAAACCAAGAAATGCCAAGGATTCTGGGAGCCACCAGAATCTAGGAACAGGCAATGAGGAATTATTCTCTAGAGCCTTCAGAGGGAGCATGTCCTTGTTGATACCTTCATTTTGGACTTTTAGTCTCAAGAACTATGAGAGAATATGTTTCTGTTGTTTTAAGCCAACCAGTGTGTAGTGATTTGTTACAGCAATACTAGGATATTAATACAGAGGCATCCCTCAGTTCCTCGCCATATGGATCTCTCCCTAGGGCTACCTAGAGACACAGCAGCAGCTGGCTTCCCCTAGTGAGTAATCCAAGAAAGAAAGAATATATAAGAGAACACCCAGTATGGAAACCACAGTCTTTTATAAGCTGATCTTGGAAATGATATTCCATCACTGTTGCTGTTCAGTTTTTTACAAATGAGTCAATTAGTCTAGCCCACCCTCCAGGGGAGGAGGTTATATAAGGGTGCGAATATAAGGAGGCAGGGATCATTTGGGGTCATCTAAGAGGCTGCCTAAAACAATGATGCTATGCCTTAATGATGCTTTCTAAATGTTCATGTCCTAGTGGAAAAGATAAGCAAATAAATAGACATATAGTTCATGTGTTAAGTGTGACAAGGCATTAAATTCAAGACTTTGAATTTGGATAGTGCTGAATTTGAGGCTTGACTCCATCACTTACTAAACCCTTAGGGACAAGCTAGTAAACTGCTCTGAGCCTTGCCCTTCTCATCTGTATAAATGGGAGACAGTATTATCTATTTCTGTAGCATAGATATACACATGTAGAAGCAGCTAGTATGGTATCACACATATAGTAGGCGCTAAATTAAGAATAGTAGTAGTGCTAGTTGTTGTTAGGATTATTTTAGGTGTTCTAATAGTATTAAGTAACCAATAAGAAAAGATAGTCACTGTTAATGAGATGATGTGTTTAACAGATATGACATCTTTGTTAATAGTGTCTGAAACCTGTTGCAATGTCTTGGTTTCAGATAATTTTTAAGGTGTTTATTCATTCATGGAATTTTGGGCACTAGAGCAAGACCTCCCCCAACTCTTAAGATAACAGAGGATAAGTTAATTGAAGGGTTTTGGAAAATAGTTTGGGGCAGAGGGCAGAAATATCTGTGACCTCACTACTCTAATATAGCTGTTGCTTGGTTTATTTCTAAAAGAATTTTATTTCTCATATCTTTCTGTTTGTTTTCCATTTTCCAGGTAAGAAGACCAATCCAACACTCTATACCACCATGTTACTCATCATTCCAATCATTGTTGCAGGTGCAATCATAGTCCTTCTGCTTTATCTAAAAAGGTAAGGCAGCTGCCCAGGCAAGCTTGACAGTTTCTGCTAGCCTGGTTGCTATGGTTATTACTCTGTGTGAGTGTTGGATGTTTGCCCAGTGTATTAAAAGCATTTGGGTTAAAACTGACTTTTGATAGTATGGCATGGAAAAGAGGTATCATTATGCCCATTTTATAGTGAGGGAAGTGTTAGTTGAGCTTTCCAGGCTCTGCTCGGGCACTACTTTCTTTGCATGTGTTTAGAATTGTTGCTAGGACTTATGTTCACTCTACCCTTTCAGATGTCTAATTTATTGACAGTTAGTTGGTAGCTGTTGGAATGAGGTTTTAAAAATGGAAACTATTGTTCATTAAATGACTTGTCTGGTATGAATGCAAAGCATGTTGCTACTTAATGCTGTAGGAAAGAGCTTCACCATGTTGAATGTAATACACAGTATTCATTCCTTGAGAATGTTTTCCCTTCTCTATTTCACTATAGGGACTAGTCTGGTGCCATCATTTGCTCTTTCAGTAAATACCTATGGTTGAAATAAGGTTATTAAGCTGGGTCTAAACCAATATTTTATCATCATGTCAACAGTTATTCAATGTACATTTATTGAGTGCCTATTTATGTGCCAGTCACTGTCCTCATTGCTGGCATTACAGCAGTAAACAGGACAAAGTCCCTATCTACATTCTAGGGGGATGAATATATATATAGTCCCAAAAATGTATACAAACACTTTAAACAATTACAAAGGCAGTGTTTATTAAAATACATTTCATTTTCAAACATGAGCTATCAGCTGGTAAAGTATGTATACATTTTGGGGGGATACCCTGTATATATAAAACAAATTAAATTAGATATAGATATAGACATAGATATAGATAGATAGACAGATAGATTGATAACAAATCACAAATACTATGACTTCACATAGCGAGTAGTAAAGTTATGGGGTGATGTGGAGAAAGGCTAGATCAGGGGTCCTCAAACTATGGCCCGCAGGCCACATGCAAATACAAATATTGTATTTGTTCCCGTTTTGTTTTTTTACTTCAAAATAAGATATGTGCAGTGTGCACAGGAATTTGTTCATAGTTTTTTTTAACTATAGTCCGGCCCTCCAACGGTCTGAGGGACAGTGAACTGGCCCCCTGTTTAAAAAGTTTGAGGACCCCTGGTCTAGATATTCAGAGAAAGAGTATTCCAAGCCAAGGGAACAGTAAGTGCAAAGGCTCCCAAGGCTGGGATGAGCTTTGTGTGTCTTATTGGAGTAAAGTGTGCAAGGGAGAGAGTGACGGGAGATGAGGCTGGAGAGGTGGCAGGGCTAGATCACGTAGGCCATGGCAAGAAATTAGATTTTATCTTAAGCATAAGGGGGAAACTTTGGAGAGTGTGATTTACTGTCACAAAAGATCACTATAGTTGCTGAGTGAAGAATGGGCAAGCATAGAAGCAGCAGATTAGAAGATATTGCAGGGTCGGAGGGGAAAGATGAGGGTAGCCTAGGCTAGGTGTTGGCAATGGAAGTAGTAAGAACTGGTCTGATGTGAGATATATTTTGAAGATAGAATTGATAGCACTAGCTGATGGATGCTTTTTTGTGGAGATGTGGGGGAAATTGAAAATTCAAGCATAACGCAAGATTTTTGGCTTCAGCCAACTAACTGAATGCTGGATCCATTTACTGTGTACATGATAGAGAAATTTGTGAGGAGAGCTGGCTTTAATGTAAAGGTGAGAACTTCAGTTTTGAACATAAGTTTGAGATGCCTATTAGATATCCCAGTAGAGATGTTAAATAGGTAGCTGTATACATGAATCTGGAGTTTAAGAGAGGTCTGGGCTGGAGTTAGAATTTTGGGAGTCCTTGGCATGTGAATGGATTTAAAGCACTAAGACGTAAAGAAAGTGCTCATGCATATGAGCATGACCAATGGACACAAGACACTGGGAAGGGGTGAGTGCATGAGGAAGTTCAATTGGAAAAAAAAGGAGACATATGTACTTTATTGTTTAAAGTACTACTATTTGTAATACTTTAAACAATAAAAAAATGACAAAAAAGAGGAAAAGAAAAGAAAGTGCTCATAAAGTGAGGGAGATAAAGAGGACAAAAGGCTGACCCCTGGGGCACACCAGTGTGTAGAGACCTCAGAGATAAGGTAATCCACCATCTCCATGTAAAAATAGAGCAGAGAAGTAAGAAAAAGACAGCAAAGGAGTAATTTACCCTGTTTTAGGAATACAATATTATGTTTTCCAAAATTATTAATAGCAAGCTTCCATCTGATCTATGAAAATTAAAGCATTATTATTATTAAATGATAGGATATCACACACACAATCGTAACTGTGTGAGGTGATGAATGTTAGCTAGATTGATTGTGGTGCTCATTTCACAATATATACATATATCAAAGCATCGCATTGTATATACACCTCAAATATATACAATTATTTGTCAAGTATATCTCAATAAAGCTGTAAAAATTTTTAAATGGTAGGGTAGGGTATGAGTAAGTTTGCTTATCCTGAAAGTCTCCGTTCTCCACCCATACTTGGTCCTATTTAGTCATTGATTTCTAAGCTTGTTTTAGAAATTTCTTCACAACTGCTCTATCACTATAGATCATTTGCATACCATGTGTTCAGTCCAAGCCTTTTTTTTAAAAAAAAAATATGTTTTTACTGATTTCAGAGAGAGAAAGGGAGAAGGAGAGAGGGATAGAAACATCAATGGTGAGAGAGAATCATTGATCGGCTGCCTCCTGCACGCCCCCTGCTGGGGTCTGAGCGTGCAACCTGGGCATGTACCCTGATGGGGATGGAACCATGACCTCCTGATTCATGGCTCGACACTCAACCATTGAACCACACTAGCCAGGCTGTCCAAGCCTTCTTTTAATATGCTGTATTTAAGTATGATGTTCCTATGGGGTGAAAGATTTGGTAAAAAATGTCTCTGTTTTCTTAAAGGCTCAAGATCATTATATTCCCTCCAATTCCTGATCCTGGCAAGATTTTTAAAGAAATGTTTGGAGACCAAAATGATGACACCCTGGTAAGCTCCGATTCCATGAGATTCAAAATTAGTTTTTTGAGGGGAGGCTGTGGGATTTGTTTTAACTTTGAGATGTTATATATTATATATATATATATCATATATATATTTATAATAAAATTTATGATTTTAACCATTTTTAAATGTACAATTCAATTGCATTAAGTACATTTATAATGTTGTGCAACCATCATCACTATTTCCAGAACTTTTTCATCATCCCAAACAGAAACTGTGCCCATTAAACCATAATTCTCCATTCCCCACAGCCCGTCCTAGTAACCTCTATTTTACTTTCTGTGTTTCTGAATTTGCCTATTCTAGGCACCTCATATAAGTGGAATCCTTCATTATTTGCCCTTTTGTGTCTGGCTTCTTCCACTTAGCATAATGTTTTCAAGGTGCATCCATGTTGTAGCATGTTTCAGAATTACATTTCTTTTTAAAAATATATTTTTATTGCTTTTTAGAGAGGAAGGGAAAGGGATAGAGAGATAGAAGCATTGATTAGAAAGAAACATCATTGATCGGCTGCCTCCTGCATGCCCCCCACTGAGGACCAAGTTCGAAACCCGGGCATATGCCCTGACTGGGAATCAAACCAGCAACCTCTTGGTTCATGGGTCAATGCTCAACCAGTGAGCCACACCAGCTGGGCTAGAGTTACATTTTAAAACTGGTTATTTGAAATTACTTTTTTGTTTAAAATATTAATGAAGAGCTTATTGAAAATGTATCTCAGTCCACACATAGCATTTAAGAAGTCCCGAGAATACTCTGTCCATCTCATATCATTTGGCTTCATTCTCTCTCTGGGATAGGGGGCATATTTGGTCCAAACCTGCGGGGGCTGCGGGGAGAGCCTCTGTTATGAAACTAGCCTAATAGGCAAGGCTCTGACTCGTGGATAATTTTTACAGCTTGATTTGTGGAAATAGAAAAATAGGGTAAACAATTGAAATAGATTTTGCTCATGCTGTTGTCTGGAAAATTGGCCTCTGAAGGCATGGAAATAAAGCAAACCTCCCCAACTGTTATAGTTAGTTTGCTGCAAACTCTCATGTTAGCATTTGTGGCTAGAAAACATAGGACCTTATGGGATCAAGGGGGCTTAAAGTTCCTCTGATAAATATATTCACCCAAAGAAAATAAGACATTAAATGAAATAAATATCAATATTATATTATCATGTGTATCTTAAATTAGTAATATCAGGGATAAAGCAGTTAATTTAGGGAAGCAGTTCAGCATAGTAGATAATAGCCTGGGCTCTGGAATCAGATTGTCTGGATTCAAATCTCTGTTGTGGCATTTACTGTCTACTTGACCTTAGATAACTTCCTTAACCTCCCTGTGCCTCCGTTTTTCCATTTATAAACAGGAGGTAACGATAACACCTGCCTCATGGCGTTATGTGGTTTAAATTTTTTTTAATATATTTTATTGAACTTTTTACAGAGAGGAAGGGAGAGAGATAGAGAGCCAGAAACATCGATGAGAGAGAAACATCGATCAGCTGCCTCCTGCACAGCCCCTACCGGGGATGTGCCCGCAACCCAGGTACATGCCCTTGACCGGAATCGAACCCGGGACCCTTCAGTCCGCAGGCCGACGCTCTATCCACTGAGCCAAACCGGTTTTGGCAGTGGTTTAAATTAATTTAATACATAAAGACCACTAAGTGTGCCTGACACATTATAGATGCTTAGTAAGTATTAGTGATAATATTTTCATAATACTTTGCGTTTATCTTTAGCCCCCAAACAATTTTTGTAATAATGAGTGATTCACAGTGGCAGCGAAGATATGTGGCTAGGGAAGGAAGGTCAGGAAGGCTGACATGCTAGCTGAGGACAATTCATTTGGATCACTTTTCCACCAAGTCATGGTCATAGACAGTGGGTAACTCTGCCAGGCCCTGAGGGGTAGAGCACCACAGGTAGGTCCAGAGTTAGCTACCTGAGAAGGAGATTGTACACTGTAATTGAGGTGAATATGGCAATCAATGGTTCTTCAACCTTAGTTGGGTCCCAATCAACCAGAACTAGTAACAACATAGAATCCTGGGCCCTGGCTCTATAAATTCTGATTCAGCAGGTCTGGGATGGGGCCCAGGAGTTTGTATATTTGATAGGAGCCCACAGATGATTCCTATCCTGGCAAGATAGTCTGTGGGCTAGACTTTGAAAATCACTGTTACCATTTATTATGTGCCAGGTAGTGTACTAAGTGCTTTGCTTACATTCCCTTATTGAATGCTCATAACCACTCTGTGGTGTAGGTGCTGTTAATACCATTTTACAGATGAGGAAATGGAGCCTCAGCAAGGTTAAGTAACTTTACTGAAGTCACACAGCTAGTAGGTAAAGGTTTGGTGGGATTTGACCCAGGACTATCTCATTCCAGAGTTCTCTCTTTCCACTGTGCTGCATTGCCTCTTGTAAGATAGAATGCTTGTCCTCAAGAACATCACCCTCTTCAAAGAGTTCTCTATGATAGAAGTAGAAGGTTGTGATAGGGGAGTACTGAGAAAAAGATGTAGAGTCACATTATGGCTGGCCTTATATGGGAAGGTATTAGGAATGTCATTCTGACAATAGTCAGGAGAGAATGGATTAAAGAGGGGAGGCACTAGCATGGGAACCTAGTCCTAAATTTGCCCCATAGATGTTTTGTTTGGCCAGTGTGATGTATTTAAATTTTTTCAAATTGGAATCTTAAGCAGGGCACACACTCTCCAATTTATCTTGGGCCCTACCATTCCTAATTCCCAGTGTGGTTTCACACGATGACCTAACATGCCAAATCCCTAAAATGCATTTGAGTCTGCTACCCCTGTTATCAGAATGAAGACCAGTCAAAGTGCCATAACACAAATGCCCAATATCTGTGAAAACATGTTTGGACTCACTAATACATACAAGTTATGCCAACCAAAGCATAGATGAGATATAAATTTATAGCCTTATAAATTTCTAAAAAGTGATAATAGCCAGTGTTAACAAGAGGATGGGGAAATGGACTTTTAATGCACTGTTGGGGATCCTGTAAAATAGTATATATTCCTGCTCGAGAACAACTTGGTAAATTTCAACAAGAATCTTTGATCTTGTAATTATACTATTAAGAATCCATTTTAAGGAAATAATCCAGCAATGGCCAAGGAGTGTCAATGCAGCATTTGTTTCTAACATGAAAAATTAGAAACGAATAAAACATCAGCAGTGAAATTAGTTTTTTAGAAGTTAGGTTTTCAAAGCATTTAATGTCATAGCAAAATATTTATGATATAAAAGTAAGAAACATAAATGTGTACTGTATTATAATCCTAATTTTTATTTTTGTTTTTTATTTTTTTAAATATATTTTATTGATTTTTTTTTTTACAGAGAGGAAGGGAGAGGGATAGAGAGTTAGAAACATCGATCAGCTGCCTCCTGCACACTCCCTACTGGGGATGTGCCCGCAACCAAGGTACATGCCCTTGACCGGAATTGAACCTGGGGCCCTTGAGTCCGCAGGCCGGCGCTCTATCCACTGAGCCAAACTGGTTAGGGCTATAATCCTGATTTTTTAAAATGAATGAATATATAGAGAGAGCAATGAGTGGTGGGAAATGGGTCAAAATGATCAACTCTGTCAAAGGGACTGTGGATATCATTCCCTCTACCTTTCTGAAATTTCCAAATTGCCAGTAATGAACATGTATTACTTTTATGATAAAAAGAAACCCTGTATAAGTTATTAAGGCAACAGAGAGTATTGTAGTCATCCAGGTCTGAGAGATAATAGGGACTTGAGCCAGGGTTGTAGCAGAGGAAATTGATGCAAGACATTAAAGGAAACTCATTAGACTTGGTGACTCTGTGGGTGATGAAAGACGGGAGAGAGTAAAAAATAATTTCAAGATCTCAAGCCTGGGTGGTAGAGTGAATGATGATAACATTGACAACAAAATCAGATCAATTATCTTTCTCAGAAATGGGAAATTGTTTTTTTTTTCAATTTGCTGTCTAGAGGATAATATGTTGTCCCAATGAGTCAGATAATGCTATAATTTAGTGAAGCGGATGCACGGACAAGATGGACTACTTAAAGCATATGATGTTTTTTTGTTTGTGATGGTTGCAGACCATTAAATAAAATCCATATTTAAAACTAATAAAAATGCCAGACTGGGGATAGGGTAAAGAACAAATTTTCATGTTTCCTTTTTAACCAAATGAACAATTTTCTTTCTTTACATGGCAATAATCTTCCCAAAATGAACTGCATATCTAACAGAAATACTAATCTTTTTATTTCCAGAATCATCAAATTCTAGAATGAATGTGGCCCTAGAGGTCACCTAATGAGTTGGATGTTTACATGGTTAATTATATTTCTTTAATTATAAAATTTTAAAACTCTAGATTCTAGTCCTACCCCTTCACTTGAGAGATGGAGACATTAGGGGCTACAGCTAAATTTCTAAGGATTAGTCCATAGATAATTACAGAACCTGAATGAGAAGCCATTATAACCTAAATTACTGACTCATAATCCAAAGAAATATTCCATGCCCTTTCTAAATATGTTTTTTTTCCACACTACACCATCAATAGTTCTTTTTAAAAGTCATTTAGGCCCTAGCTGGTTTGGCTCAGTGGATAGAGCATCAGCCGTGGACTGAAGGGTCCCAGGTTTGATTCCAGTAAGGGCACATGCCTGGGTTGTAGGCTCGATCCCCAGTAGGGGGCATGCAGGAGGCAACCGATCAATGATTCTCTCACCATTGATGTTTATATATCTCTCTCCCTCTCCCTTTCTCTCTGAAGTCAATAAAAATATATTTTTAAAAACCTAATATTGCTGATATTAGTTTATTTAAAAAAAATCATTTAGGTGTGGCCACAAATAAATTAAATTTGTGTCATTTTCCTTAAGGCTTATAGTGTTTTGATAATGTTTTGTTCATCACCTTAGTAACATTTTGGCCAACAGCATTTCTTCCTGTTCATTGCTGTTTGTCTTTTCTCTGTGACTAATTGGGCTGTGGGCCATATTGTGGGGATACACACAGGGGATTGATTGCTTCTCCTTTGTGTCTTTTTCATCCACAAAAATTATCTATTCTTCCTCTACTTCTTGGAAACCAATGATGTTTTAAATATTGTGCCAATTTTGCATTCTTAATTGGAAAGCAGCTTTTTAACTTGGGAGTTGACTTCAAAATATTGCTGATTTTTTTTAACCTCAGTAGATATCTTTAAAAACTAAGAATATTATCCTGTACTAGAGGCCCGATGCACAAAATTTGTGCACTCAGGGTGGGTGGGGTCCCTCAGCCCAGCCTGCACCTTCTCGCAGTCCAGGAACCCTCAGGGGATGTTCCTGTAGGGAGTGGGTCTAAGCCAGCAGGCAGTCAGACATCCTTAGCGCTGCTGCGGAATCGTTGCTACACTCGCCTGCCGTTAGTCCGACTTCTGGCTGAGCGGTGCTCCCCCTATGGAGCATACTGACCACCAGGGGGAAGCTCCTGCATTGAGTGTCTGCCCCCTGGTGGTCAGTGTGCATCATAGCAACCAGTCATTTTGCTGTTTGGGCAATTAGCATATTAGCCTTTTATTATATAGGATGGTGAAAAATAGCATGATAACACTTTAAGAATTCTTTCTTTTACACCCCCTAATGGGGATTGAGCCCACAACCCAGGCATGTGCCCTTGATTGGAATCGAACCTGGGACCCTTTAGTTTGCAGGCCGATGCTCCATCCACTGAGCCAAACCAGCTAGGGCTAAGCATTATTTATTACTCAATATCATCTAATATTCAGTCCAATTTTAAAAATTTCCAACTGTCCCAATTGTCAAGAGGCAGATAATTAATATTCAGTTGTTCCACTGTTAGTGAAGCTAAGATTGACCACTGCATTTAAGACAACACCATGTTCCCTCCTGCCATCTACACTTACCCCCCCCCCCCAATGCCACCTGAAGATAGTCTGTGTGGTGGTATGCTTGCACCCCGTTAACTCTTCAGCTAGTGCTTTTTATGCCAGTTGATATCCTTGCTTGAATCACTAATTTCATTAGGGTTGTGAAATAATGCTTTTCCTCATCAGTTATTTAATCTACATTTGTAAGATGGTACATTTCTTTTCTATAAAGCACTGATTTCATTCATCAACTGGACTCTTTGGTTGTTCTGAAATTTAGTTGCTGCTCGAAAGGCAGTATACATGTTTAATTCTTCCTTTTAACTATCAATTTTTAAAGTGAGGGGTTGGATTATTAGCCACCTCAAATGGTCCCACAGTTCTTTTTGAAGCTGCAATGGTTTTAAGGAATGGGAACCTACAGTTCATATTGTACAACTTTCTATTGTGAATGTTGATCCAAAGAAGACTGGGGCATGTAATTGCTTGACTTGTATACAAAAGGCCTGTGTTTGGCATGATGCTTAGGTGCATGAAACCCACTTCATTTCTATGGAAAATTCACTGTGGGAAATAAACAAGTCTTGAAAGTACTCCTAAATTGAGAGTTGATGTTCCAGTATCCTATGGAATGTATTTATTATTTTAAAATATAAAAGCCTCTATAACACTATTTTTTCTGGGATTAGGTGACTTACAACTAAAAGTCAGTTGTGTTAGCCTCCTAAATACTGATTTTTTTCATGTATGCTGTTTTTCACCTTTGGCCATTGTTGATTACCTTGTTTTAAAAAATCGGCAGTGTGAGAATTGAACTATGAACTGGTAATTTTGTGGACTTATTTTTTCTACAGGTAATTTTTAGCATTTATCTTTATTGTTGAAATTGTCACAGATAGCCACTTTGTTTGTTTTTTTCCCCATTGACCCCCCTATACCACGCACCCGCCCTTCCCAGGCCTTCACCATAGCACTGTCTGCGTCCATGGGCCATGTATATATGTTAATTTTAAAATTAGACTGACATAATTTACAAAATTGAAGAATAAGTCAGAGCCTGTTCCTTTGTTCCTTTTACTGTACATGGCCATAGTCATAGAAACACTGCTCAGGAAAAGGACATGATGCTAATGGTCAGTGAAAATTAGAGTACCCAAGTTTCAGAAATGAGAACAGGCAATTGAAAAAATGAGTGGATCCTTAGAAGCCTTTTCTGCTGCATTGTTCACCTCACTGGAACAGATTGCTTTATTCCTGTCCAATACAGCGAAGCATTGGGTCTCGTGTCCAGAAACCAATGAAAGTATAATGTTCAGGGTACATTTAAAAAAATTAAAATGATTTCTTTTAAAACAATATATATTTATTATAGAGAAATTAGAAATACAGGTTGTCAAAATAGAAAAATAAAGTCACTCTTAATCCTACCACCCATACATAACTGAATTTAATGTTATGTGAAAAACATAGAGAAATGGCAATACCAACACTAGTAATAGTTCATACTTATAGAACTTTTACTGTGTATCAGACACTTCTTGAGGTACTTCACTCATTAATTTATCCTCATCTACAATACCTATTATCTCCATTATACAGATGATGAAAATGAGGCACCAGGGGTATTATGCACTGAGGTGGGGTGTCCCTCAGCCCAGCCTGCACCCTCTCCAATCTGGGACCCTTCAGCAGTCGGACATCCCTCTCACAATCCGGGACTGCTCGCTCCCAACCACTCGCCTGCCTGCCTGACTGACTGCCCCTAACCGTTTCTGCCTGCCAGCCTGATCACCACCTAACCGCCTGCCTGATCACCCTAACTGCCTCTGCCTGCTTGATCACCCCTAAGCACTCTGCTTGCCAGTCAGATTTCCCCCAACCACCTCTGCGGCCTGGTGCATGACATTCGTGCACTGCGGGGGCCGACAGCCTGGTCTCCACCCTCTTGCAGTCTGGGATCCTATGGGTGATGTCCCTGGGGAGCGGGCCTAAGCTGGCAGGCGGACATCCCCTGAGGGGTCCTTAGTGCAACCACAGAGGCACGAGAGGCTCCCACCACCGCTGCTGCACTTGCCAGCCATGAGCCTGGCTTCTGGCTGAGCGGTGCTCCCCCTGTGGGAGCACACTGACCATCAGAGGGCACCTCCTTCTTTGAGTATCTGCCCCCTGGTGGTCAGTGTGTATCATAGTGACCGGTCATTCTGCCATTCAGTTGATTGGCATAGTACGCTTTTATTATATAGGATTGTGGCTGTTATAGCCCTCATCTATGTGGTTATGTATTTGATGCTCACTACCAGTCTTTATGTCTCTCCAGTCATTTTGCTTGTTTAAAGCTCTAAAGTTTTCTCAGGAAGGATTCATAGGACCAACATTTCCCTAAAATATTTACACATTGATGGAGTTTGCTGCATTAATAATTGAAAATAATTTTAGCTAGATATAAAATCTATTGCTCATATATTCTTGCCTTGGGTATCTTAAATGTGTCATACGTTTTCTTCTGGCATAAAATGTTGCCAAAGTCTGCTGACAGTAAAAAATTTTTTCTGTATTAAAACACTTGGTGATTTTTGTCTAGTTGTCAAAAGATTTTTTTCTTCAAAATCCAATAATTTTACCAAAATATGACTTGATGTTGTTGGTCGTTTTGGGTTAATTGTTCAAGGCATATGGTGTGTCCTTTCAGTATGTAGTTTCAGATTTTTAAAATTTCAGTAGAAATTTCTTCACTTAGAGATTTTAGTTATTCTGTTCCCTTGTTTTCTTTGCCCATCTTGGATATTTGCCACATCCTTTGAATAATTTTTATCATCTTCCTTCCTTTTTCTTTAAATCCTCACCTGAGGATATATTTCATTTTAGAGAGAGAGAGAGAGAAACATCAATGTGAGAGAGAAACATTGATCAGTTGCCTCTCATATGTGCCCTGACCAGGTTTTCCTAGGTGCCCCAACCGGGGACGAAACCCACACCTAGGCATGTGCCCTGACCAGGAATCAAACCTGCAACCTTCCAGTGCGTGGGATAATGTTCCAACCATCTGAGCCATCCTGGCCAGGGCACCTTCATTTCTTTTTATTTATTATTATTTTTAAAAGTCCTCCTTTTTATCTTCTGTTTATTATAAGATATTATCTGTTGTGTTTATTTGCTCCTGTGTTTCTTCTAGCTTAGTCTTCATTTCTGAAATGATATTATTTTACTGTTCTTTCCTGCATTTTATCATGTCATGTCTGAGTTCTTACTCTGAATTTTTATATTCTTCCATATTATATATATGCTTTCATACCATATAACTTTTTCTTAATATGTTTTATGTAGTTTTGAAACATTAGATTTTAATTTTCATTATTTTTAGTGGATACATCTTTCTGACACGTTTTAATTCTGTAAGGATATTATTCTGTTGCTTATTTTTACATAAAATAAATTTCCCTGAAGTTTTAGGAGGCTTGATTTAGGATAGTGGTTTTTTTTTCTTATTGTATGGCTATAGAGTTCCATCTTTTATTGTATTATTTTAAAATATATTTTTAGTGATTTCAGAGAGGAAGGGAGAAGGAGAGAGAGATAGAAACATCAGAGATGAGAGAGAAAATCATTGATCAGCTGCCTCCTGCACAACCCACACTGGGGATCGAGCCTGCAACCTAGGCATATGCTCTGACCAGGAATCAAACCATGACCTCTTGGTTCATAGGTCGACGCTCAACCACTGAGCCATGCTGTCCAGGCAGTCTTCTATTATTTTTAAGAATTGTTCAAAATGATAGCTAATTCCTTTCTGCCTCTTCTACTTTTATCTGGATTTTCTATTTTATCTCTCTTGCCCCTTTCCTGGCCCATGTGAAGTCTATTCCCACCATTTTCTTCTCAGAATAGGACTTTGCCTTGAAGGGGGGTTTTAGATGGCTTTGAGAGTTCATGGGGCCCGGGCAACTCCTGGCTGTACCATGGACTCTTTGCACTCAGTCACTCTTTAAAGGTGCAGATCCCTGTCAGTCTTAGTTGTTGTTCATAAATTAGCTTGCTGAGGTTTGAGTGAGTTATTTCACAGTTCTCACATCTATTACATGCCCTGCTGATTCTTGCTGCAAACTCTTCCATAACTGATACCATTTTGCTCTTGTAGCTATCTCTAATTTGTCCCCATCTACTCATATTTTGGGGTTCACTGGGGAATAATTTTCATCTGATTTTGTTGTAGATTATGTACATGGATTTCAGTTTTGCTTCCCTACTTAACTTATTTACTTGCGATTTTTATGGTGGCATTTAGAGAGATTAAAAAACCCTGCTGCCCGGCTGGAGTGACTCAGCAATTGAGCAATGAACCATGAGTCAGGAGGTCATGGTTCAATTCCCAGTCAGGGCACATTCCCCAGTGTGGGACGTGCAGGAGGCAGCCGTTCAATGATCCTCTCTCATCATTGATGTTTTTATCTTTCTCTCTCCTTCTCCCTTCCTGTATCTGAAATCAATAAAAACATTAAAAAAAAACCACACAAATCCTGCCAACCACCACTTTTATTCGAGGATTTCTCTCTAAATGATACACCACAGGCCAAATGCTGCCTGCCACTTATTTGTGCACAGCCTGCAAACTAAGAATGCTATTTATACTTTTAAGTATTTGAGAAAAAATCTAAAAAAGAATCCTATCATGATACTTGAAAATGATATAAAATTGAAAATTTCAGTGTCTATAAATAAAATTTTGTTGGAACACAGTCACGCCTATTCATTTATATGTTATCTATGACTGTGTCCATACTACGATAGCAGAGGTGAGTTACTGGGACAGAGACTCTATAGCCTTCAAATCTGAAAATATTTATTATCTGGCCATTTACAGAAAAAGTTTGCCAACCCTGGTCCTGTATTATACTCTTCAATGGCTAAATAGCATTCCATTGTGTGAATATATTATAATGTACTTAACCAAGTCTCTATTATTGGGCTTTAAGATGAATTCTAAATTTCATTATTATAGGCATCATTCCACAGCTAAAATTACATATATATTCTATCACATTCTTGGAATATATTGTTACAAGTAGGATTGCTGGATCAAGGAAGATTATATGCTTTCAAACCCTTTGATTGATATTGACGAATTGTCATGCAGAGATTAAAGAAGATGAGGTGGATCTATTTTACTGATGTATAAAAATATATAATATATGCTATTGACACTCTGGTTATGTATGTAGGGAGTGATTCCTTCATAGTAAAGAAATGGGGGAACTAGAATACACACATTTAAACTTTTCATAAATTTAATTTATAGATTACAACTAGGTTGTACCAATTTATATACCTACCAGTGGTATGTCTGAATGATTGTTTTGCCATGCTTTTGCCTGAATATAATTTTTTTAAAAGCCTTGCCAATTTGATAGCTGAGGAAAGGATATCTTGTTTTAATTTTACATATCAATTTTTATATTTTTTCATGTTATTTAGCTTTAATTGATTCTTTTGTACAATTCTTGTTCATTGTACATTTTCCCTGAAATATTCATCTTTTCTTTGATGATTTGTAAAGCTTTCTTTATATATCAGATATTAATCCTTTGGCCTGTCATCTGTGTCCGCTTTTCTCATTAATGATGTACAAATTTCTTTCTTTTTTATGCAATCAAATTTTCCTTTATTTTTTATGTGTATAAATCCCTTTCCTACCTCAGATTTATATAATTGTTGTCCAATATATTTTTCTATTACTTACTTGATTTTTAGATTTCAATCTCGATCCATAGGGAATTTATCCATGTAGGCTGTGAGGTAGGATTTAACTTTATTTTTCAAATGCTTAGCCAGTCATCTTCGTGCCATTTATTAAATAAGCCATTATTTCAAGGTTATATATTTTTTTTCAGATTTTTATTAGAAAGCTGTGTATTTCTCATTTTAAAAAATCAGGTTTGTTGATTTACATACAATAAAGCTTACTTTTTAAAAGTTTATAGTTGGAAGAGTTTTAGGAAATATACAGTTTTATAACCACAACTCTAATCAAGATATAGGATATTTCCATCATCCCCCCCGAACTTCCCTTTAGCCCCTTTACAGTCAATCCTCAGTCCCTGACCCTATACTCTTGCAATCACTAATCTGTTTTCTGCCCCAAAGTGTTACCTTTTTTCAGAATGTGATATAAATGAAATCATGCAGTAGGTAGTTTTTGAGTCTGCCTTTTTAATTAGCATAATGCACTTAAGAGACGTCCATGTTGTTGTGTGTAGCAATAGTTTATTTCTTTTTATTACTGAGCAGTATTTCATGATATGGCTGTACCACAGTTTATTTAACCATTCATTTATTCAGGGACATTTGGGGTTGTCTTCCGTTTTTAACTTTTATTAATAAAGCTGCTATAAACATGTATGTAGAGGTCTTTGTGTGGACATATTTCTCGTGGTTAGACACTAGGGGTTGGGATTTCTGAGTCATGCAGTAAGCATGTGTTTTGCTTTATAAGAAACATTGAGACTGTTTTCCATAGTGGCTGTACTATTTTACATTTTCACCAACAATGTATAAAAGATTCATTCAGTTATCCCAGATCCTTGTCAGCACTTGGAATTGTCAGTATTTCTTATTTCAGGAGCATCGGGGTTAAATAATTTGTTTAGACTAGTTTGGATGTTTTAAGCACTGTTTCCCAACTTATCCCTCCATAGGCTTTCTATGACTGGATGGTTTTTACTTGCTCAGTCCATCCCCAATTGCTCAGCCTGAGACAGCTAAATGGCCACTGTTACTCTTGTTTCTGTTTTTCTTTTTCCATTTTCTTTCCGAGGCTTGTAGAACCATAAAACGTAAAACCAGAAAAGGAGCCTAGAAATAATCTAGGAAGCTGGATGGCAAACTATTTCTTTAAAGGACCAGGTAGTACAGTTGTCCATGGAGGATTGGTTCCAGGGCCCCCCACAGATACCAAACTCTGGGACGCACAAGTCCCTTATATAAGATCGCGTAGAACATTGCATTGGCCCTGCACATGCATGGATTATCAACCTTGTGTTGAAAATACTGTTTTTGATCCTGTGTTGGTTAAATCTGTGGATGTGAAACCTGTGGATAAAGAGGGTTGAGTAAAATATTTTGGGCTTAGCAAGCCATTTTGTGTCTGTCACAGCAACTCAACTCTGCTGTTGTAGCATGAAAGCAGACATAGATAATATAGGAAAAAGTAGGTGTGACTATGTTCCAATAAAATTTAATAAAACAGGTGGCCTACTGGCTTTGGCTCTTAGACCATAGTTTGCTGAGCCTTGGTTTAGTCTAACAACTTTCTTTTACAGATGAGGGTACTGAGCTTAGGTATTACCCTTTTCCTTGATTTATATGTAAAGATGGCAAGGACCAGGATATTGGTTTTCACCATAGGAGACACACTTAAATTGAGTTCAAGATGAGCTTAACTTATGCATAATTCCCTGCTCTAGCCAATGGTGTTATGTGGAACTGTTAATACAAGGTCTTTCAAAAGTTTTAACTGCACTGAAACTTTTGGTACATTTAATATTGTCATTTACTAAAATGCTAGTTGACTTTTTGAACCCAATATGTCTCTGGAGCAATGGCCAAGTTTGAGTGGTAAGAAAACAAAGGTTAAAACACTTGAAGTAATAAAGGTATGCCACCCTTTTATTCTTCTTTAAAAGACTTTGTTTTTAATTTTGGGTATGTCTAAATTTGTTTCTCTTTTAAGATGGCCATTCAATATCACATAACAGCCCCATGCTTTTTTCTCTCTCTAAGGTTAATTCCTGATTGTTTTGTTTCATTAATTGGTCAAATGTATGAAGATTCTTAGGTCAAAAAAGAAAACAACAACACATAACAGGAAACACACACTCGTGGGTCTATGCACGTAAAGTTAAAAATAAGCATTGGCTGTGAGTACTCAGGGAAAGAACATTATTTAGAAAAGTCATCGTGTCTGTGTTTTTTCCTTCCTTCCAGCACTGGAAGAAGTATGACATCTATGAGAAGCAAATCAAAGAAGAAACCGATTCTGTCGTGCTGATAGAAAACCTGAAGAGAACCTCTCAGTGATGGGGATCATTTAACATTCAATCTGAGAACTTGTTAAATGGAAACTGAAACTACTGGACCATTTAAAAACAGGCAGCTCATAAGAGCCATAGGCTTTTATGTTGAGTCACTCACCGAAAAACTAAAAATAATGGGCTTCTTGGAGAAGAGAGGGGAGTTATTCTCATTGAATTGTAAAAGCAGGCATCTTTTGTGAAGTTTTCAAACTAGGGGACAAAGCAAAAAGCAATGATGCCAACAGAATTAATCTTATCAAGAGTTGTGACAACTTTCTTAGGGATCTATGCCTGCTTTGTATTCGTTTTGTCAAACAATACCAACAAATTTTATTTGTGGGGATACTCATTTTGGGGTGCAAATGCTAATGCCAAACTTGAGTCACAGAGACCATTTAGCAAACAAAATTTTTTTAAAAAATCTGTTATTTGTTGTTTGGGACCCCATTAAGTAATGTTTGTGACTATCAAAATGTAAGGGTCCGGAATCATTATCCCTTCAGCAGCATTTTCCTCTACTTTGAAAGGCCCGGACATTAGTGTTGACCATGATGGTGACAACCACAGAAAAAACAGTGGCAGCTTCTTTTACCAATACCTTTCAAAGCCATTGCAGGCTTTTAAGGGCAGCAGAGGCAGAATGACTTGCTGGGTATTAGTATTTGAACCACTGCATTCTCCAATGATATACTGTTTTTCTTCACCTCTACTGCTCAAATCAAGTATTTACTATGTGTCCAGATTGTGCTAGGCTCCCAGGTGTGAGGCACCTCCATCTAAGGGTTGACAACCTGGTTGCCACTTCTCAGTTCTTACCACTTTCTTTTTCTTCACCAGTCCTTTCTCAGACCTTTTAATTCCGTAGTTCCCACACCTGATTTCCCCTTTCAATGGATATTAGAATATAAATCTGCTCAGATACCTAGAAGAGCAGGGAGTGATTTGTATCTCAGGTAAAGTGTGAGTTGACTGAGAAACAATGACAAGTTCTTGCATATTTTGTAAGTTCTGTGTGGGTCTGCATTTATTTGAAGGTTTTCAGCATTTACTATTTCTCTACATAGTTTCTAAATAGAAAGGAGATATTATCTTCACTTAGAACTTGGCTATTTGCTTGATAAAAAGAATAGTTGTGTTTCCCTCTTTTCCCTTACTGTCACAAATAGTTATTAGGTTTTGTCTTGTATAGCTAGCCAGCATCAAGGTTCCAATGTTTGTATGCATTTTTTTGCATATGTTAGGGTTCCATTCTCACCCATCCCCACAACATATATTCCCCCTACTCCTACTTCCTCCAAATTTAAAGAAGTATGGAAATGATATTGCCTTCCTAGTGTTTCTCTCCTTACAAAGATAGACTTAGATTACTAGTAGCAACTTGAGAAATTTGTATCACCAATTCTCCAAAGGTTCAACCATTTGTATTAACCAGATGGTGCTACTTGTAATTTCTGTTCTGTTAGGGAAAGGAAGATCAGAGATCCCCGCTCCTCACAAGTTTGGGGAAAAGTAGCAACCTGCTTGCACTACAGAAGAGGAGCACTGTGTCCCCAGCTTTTCTGAGAAAAAATTGGGGTTCAGAGCAAGGGTAGATGCCAAGCTGTTGCCTCCCTGTGCTTTTATTTTTGAGGTCAGATTGAGCCTGGAAGACAGGCATGGATGTTCCACTTTGTTCTACTGTTTTCTAAAAAAAAAAAACAAACAAAAAAAATCACAAAAAAAACAAAAAACAAACAAACAAAAAAACTTGGTTTTCCCTTGTAGGAATGAGATTATTTCCTAGCCAGGTCTTTTATAATTCTGGGAAGCAGAACACTGAAATGCCTCACCCAAAGCCATTTTTCCTCTTATCCTACTTAGATGGCAATGCAGTGAGGGTGTGCTTTGATATTCTTATTACCCAAGGAGCTACTGATGCTGATAGTCATGCATCCTGGGAGTGGGGAAATTGTATTTTGTTTTCATCCTCCCTTTTTAGCAGTAAAATAGTATTTTGGGGGTAGTGAAATAGTTGAGGGAAAAGGGGACAGTGAGTTATGGGATTAGCTAGCTATGGCTGTTTTTTAATTGTTGAGGAGTGATCCCCAGGACTTGGGAGCTCTTGGAGACTTTAATACGGGGTGGGGCAAAAGTAGGTTTACAGTTGTTCATATGAAAAATAATACAATAATAATACAAAAATAAACTGTGTTTTGTGTACTCATAACTGTAAATGTACTTTTGCCCCATCCTGTACATCAGTGGGATTCTCATCACCTGTAGGAAACTAGTAGGTTCATTACTGTTTTATGTCTGACCTATATGGATTTTTCCCCCCCGCATACCTAAGTAAACCTACTGTAAGAATGTACATTCTTTTTCTTTCATTCTGATAAGTGTTTTCTTCATCTGGGCACTAAAGGGATATGTGAAACAATGTTAACATTTTTTGTAATGCCTTCAACTAGGGGTCATTGTGTTTAACTTCTTATAGAAAAGCTTGAATAAAATAAATATTGTCTTTTTATATGTCACTCAAATGTTTTCCTTTGGTATTATTTTGGGGAAAGTATTATGAATAGTGGGTGGCAGGAAAGACTGGAGTTAAATGAATAAACGTGAAATTTTCTCAGCTATTTTATCTTACAATCATTTATCATTAGTGACCTGGTGCACAAAATTGGTGCACTTTAAAAGGGAATTAATTAGAGGAAATATTTTAATATTGCTATTTGCCCTTTCTCTGTAATAGAGTGTCAAGAGATGAAAGAAAATTAGTAAAATGTACATGAAAGTCTTCCTCCTGTCAGAGACTGGGATGCGCCACAGGAACCAGAGTCAAGTCCCCACCCACCCATGTGTGCCTCGAAATTGTGCAAGACCCAGACCTGGCCTGCCCCACTCCCATTGGGTTAGATCCAGACCTGGACAGTCCCACCCCTGTCAAGCCCCACTGGGTGAGGGGGTTCAGCTTCAGGTCGCCTGGCCCTGCGCTGGGGCGGGAGGCGCAGCCTGAGGTTCCCTGGCCCAGGCCAGGGCAGGGGGCATGCCTTGAGGTTCCCTGTCAAGCCCCGTGGGCGGGGGCCATGGCCTGAGGTTCCCTATTAAGCCCCGCATGGAGGCGGTTGCAGCCTCAGGTTCCCCCCGCCTGGCCCCAGGGGGGGGGG
>NW_006289818.1:132933-140768 GCF_000327345.1 Myotis davidii | reverse complement strand
GCCCCCATCCCCGTCAAGCCTCTCTGGTTGGGGGGCACAGTCTCAGGTCACCCAGCCCAGCACCAGGGCAGGGGGTGCGGCCTGAGGTCCCCTGTCAAGCCCCACCAGGTGCAGGGGCACAGCCTCGGGTCCCCTGCCCTGGCCCAGGGCCACACAGCCTCAGGTCCCTGCTGATTGCTTGTTAAGGCTCATTATGGGAACTTGGCCTCTGCTATGGACGCAGCCATCTTGTGTTATGGAAACCTCCACCTCTGCTGTGGGAGCAGCCATTTTGACCATTACTGTGTGATGTTCAATTTGCATATTCCCTCTTTATTAGATAAGATAAGCTTCCCTGCTGTTCTCAGTATGGCTATTTTTCTGATAAGGCCATGCACTTAGTTTAATATTAGTACAGCCTTTGCAAATGGTGGTTGTGCTAATTAAAGGAAATGGAAAACTGGTCCTTTCTAATATTAAGCTTAAAATAGAGTATACTTAAGGAAGCTGTCATGGTACACATGAAGGGGGACCTCATAGTTATAAATTAACCACATTAGCATGTTAGATTTGAGACTAAGAAAATCAGTTCTCAATAACTGTGTTCTTAAGAAATGGTGATGTAGTTTTATGTTTTCTATACATACAGCAAAATGGTTTAAATGTTACAGAAGATTTTTTTTCTCATTTGTGTTAAGCTCTAGGGTTGGGTCTTGAGCCAGACCACATATGTTAATTACTCTGAATTTCCATAGAATTCAAACCCAAGGAAGTGTGTAGGGGATGCTGATCTTGGTCAAGTTAGTTCTGTTATCTAGAATGCTCCAAGAAGATTCTGGAAATCTAGCTTCAGATTGGTGTAGCTTTGTTTTTAACAACAAACCTCCTTTTAATTCTTAGTATACCAAAACGCTGAGTACTATGACCGAAAACTTTGAACTAAAAATGCTTGTATGTATGAGAGCTATGGAAACAAATTCTTCCAGCCACAAACACAGTCACCTTATCTCAGGGGGAAAGGAGCCAGAATGAGCTAAGCAAGTTGATTTCCAGAGTCTCTTTCCTTTTAAACCCTAATAATTATATCAGCAATAACTATTTTTTTTTTGTAAATACTGTAGCTAAATCTTGGCATGGTTTCACTTCAAGGGAGGAGTTTTACTGACATTTGGATGTGCTAGCTATTTTTTATATCAATCCCCAAAATGATTTCTTCCTGAAGGTTCTTTGGCCCCTTTCCTAATGGCCACTCTTTTCATTTACTAGCAATAGCAATAGGAACATATTACACTCCTAGTTTACTACACACTAGGAAAACCATTATATAAAAAGAGAAAATTAATAGTTATTGAGTGGCTGCTGTGTGCCAAGTTACATGTATTATTTTACTAAACCCTCATGTGAGTTCCATGAGATAGATTGCATTATTATCTTCATTTTATAGATGAAGAGGCAGACATAAACTGATTGATGTATGAGTGCAAGATCACACAGCTAGTAACTGATTGAAACAGAATTGGAAAATGTCAGCCCAGATTTTGAGCTTATATAATACAGCCCTATCTCTCATCATTGATCTCTCTCTCTCTCTCTTCCCGTCCTCTCTGAAATCAACAAAAATATATATATTTTAAAAATTATGATGGGGGGAGGTTGGGGGTTAATGGGGGGGATGAGGACACATTTGTAATACCTTAACTAATAAAAAAAGTGGAAAAAATTATGCAAATAAAAACAAAACCCTCTTAATTAAAAAAAAGATTACAAAGAAAAAGAAGATTGTGCATTCATTCTTCTATGAGCCAGGCAGTGTGCTAGGTACTAGGAACTTAGTGAATAAGATTTAGCTTAGTATCAGGTGGTTAGTCAGGAGGGGGCTCCTTAGTTCAGAGATTAGAATTTAGGAGTTCCAAATGACCTTGGACGGTATTTCTTCCTGTCTGCATCTGCTTTCCCATCTATAAAATGCAGAGGCCGTAAGTTGTGGCGCTCATTTAGAAGTGAGGATCTTTGCTGTACAATGGGCAGGTCCCTCCCTCTTTCCGGGGGCATCTGTCGAAAATGAGGTTGGACTAGGTTAGCTCTATTTTGACATCCAGCAAAAAAATAAGGTGACTTCTGTTTTACATATCAAGAAAAAATATATATAGTCATCTCCTACTCTTGCTGCATGAAAGAGCTATCTATTAGCAGTAACTGCAAAAAATAAGCAGCGTAGGTCCTTTGATAAAGGTAATTGATACATTGGATGAATGCTGTGGTCCATCCAAATCAGAATTTCCACAAGAGCCCAGACATGGTTGTGCCTAGCAAATATTTCTTTACAAGCTTTGTGGATCGTAGGTTATTTCACCTAGAAACACAAAAATTGATTTTGTATAATATAGATTGCTTGTATAATGGCTACATTTGATACATTACCTAAAATACAGTCCATATGATTTCAATACTTGTAAATTTGGTCATTGAATTTAATTTACTGGTTTTTATTTGATCAAAACAAAAACATACATAATTTAAAAAGTCAGATTACCACAGGGTTTATTAAAAAACAAACAGCAGTCCTGCCCGACTAGCATAGCTCTGTGGTTGAGAGTCAACCTATGAACCAGGAGGTCATGGTTTGATTCCCAGTCACGGCACTGCCCAGGTTGCAGGCTCAATCCCCAGTGTGGGGCGTGCAGGAGGAAGCTGATCAGTGATTCTCTGTCATCATTGATGTTTCTACCTCTTTCTCTCTCCTTCTCTGAAATCAATAAAAATATACTTAAATTAAATAAAAACCAGCATTCCTCTGCCCTACCCCTCCTTAGTCCTAATCTCTGATTCCAGAAAAGATGTCCACACCCTAATCTGTGAAAAAGTTACTTTAATGACAAATGGGACTTTGCAGGTGTGATTAAGATTGCAGACCTTAAAATGGAGAGATTATCCTGGGTTATTTGGGTGAGCCCGATTTAATCACTTGAGCTCATAAAAGTAGAGAAATTTCTCTGACTGGAAGCAGAAGAGGCTGAGAGATTCAAAGTATTAAAAAGACTCATTGATGATGGGAGGAGACTTTGCCTTGGGGTGGGGAACATACAGTACAAAGTACAGATGGTGTGTTTTAGACTTGTGGACCTGAAACCTGTGTAATTTCATTAATCACTGACAACCCAATAAATTCAATAAAAATGGGGAGGGGAATGAAAATACGGAAAGGACTCAATGTGTTGTTGCTGCCTTGAGGATTGAAAAGGCCACGTAGAAAAAAAAAAGGAGACATATGTAATACTTTAAACAATAAATTATTTAAAAAAAAAACAACTAAAAAAAAAAGTGTTAAGAGGAACCGGATCCTGCCAATAACCAGAATGAGCCTGGAAGCAGAATCTGTCCCAGTGCCTCCAGGTAGGAGTCCAGGCTTGTCAACCCCCTGGTTTTGGCCACATGAGAATCACTGATCAGCTGCCTCCTGCACGCCCCACACTGGGGATTGAGCCTGCAACCTGGGCAGAAAATTCAGTCATTTACTTTTTTCTTAATTGAATTGTTATTGGCCAGATTGGGAAGATAAAAATCTATTTGAAAAAAAAAGTATGTAAAATATAATATGTGCACAAACTAACATTCTTCAATATTTTCATGGTTTTTTTTTTTGCATTGACTGCAATAGTATATATATTTAAATATACTTTTATTGATTTCAGAGAGGAAGGGAGAGGGAGAGAGAGATAGAAACATGAATGATAAGAGAGAATCATGGATTGGCTGCCTCCTACACATCCAACTCTGGGGATCAAGCCAGCAACCCAGGCATATGCCCTGACCAGGAATTGAACTGTGACCTCCTGGTTCATACACTCAACCACTGAGCAACACCGGCTGGGCTACAATTATATATATTTAATATCTTAGCAAATAAGCAGTATTTGGTATGGTTTTATAAAGTAAAAATAGTATTTGATTTGACCACATCCCTGAGAGGTAAGAAATGTGAGAGAATGAGAAATGAATAATTTACAAAAGCATCTTTATTAGTGTGGAAAGAATGTAATTTGGACTGTGCTAGACTTCTGACAGCACAGAAGTGTGGGATAATAAGTGTGGGATAATGCATTTGTGTTATTTTAAACTACTTTTTAACCTTTTAGCTGTTTCTTTTAGTATATTCCTCTTTACTTTCTCAGTAACATCCTTATACTTAATGATATTTTTATTTAGGATTAGAAATGATCTATTTATAAATTTCTTCTATGAAAGATGAGGAACTAGCTTTCTTATCCAACACACACACACACACACACACACCCCACATGAACTCACACTTCTCTTCCACAAACACAAAACTCTTGGTTAAAATATTCAATATTTGCATTATACCATATAATTATTGCTCACAGTTGATTCATGTAGAGGACCATTAATTATATTTATTTTATTTTTCCCAAATTATCTCTTTTTTGGTTTGATTTGTTCTTCTATGTACTTGTCATGAGTTCAGCCCCAAACTTTCCGGCAGAATCATAAAACTCCACTCAGTATGGTCAAATGTATTAGGTAATCTATGAATTCCATTTCTTTTTTTTGGAGGCAAACCTCACCCTCCTGATCCATTCTGGAATGGTTGCCCTCTAGACTTGCCATCCGGCTGTCATCCTGGGAATTCCCCTTGCTTCTCTTCTGTGTTAGATTCTCTTTCCTAGATCTCAGGTTGTCCTCTTTCTTGTTTTAATGTCCTAGTTTTGCTGGACAACACCCTGAACTAAGTTCCTTAGAAAGCAGTAATTTTAATAAAACCCTCTGACTACATATATTTTCACATGTAGTTAACATTTTCGCTAGGTGAAGAATTCCTAATTAGAAACAATTTCCTTTCAGAATTTTGAAAACATTATTCCAATAAGTTCTTGCTTCTAGTGTTGCTTTTTGAGAAGGCTGATTCCCTATTGATTTCCAGTTTTCTGTGTGTAACTCTTTCTTTTTGCAAGCTTCAAAGGTTTTCTTTTGGTCTATAGTGTTTTAAAATCTAACGATGATATGTCTTCTTGTGCATCTCCTTTCATTTACTGTGCTGAGCTTTTGTGAGCCCTTTCAGTTTAAAAACTCATCTTTTATTTTTGAAACATTATCATATATTATTTCTTACATAACATTAGCCTTTCTATTGTCTCTCATTTTTCAAACTCCTATTAGCTGGATATTGAATGTCCTGGACTGATTCTCTAATTTTCATATATTTTCTCTCATGTTCCATTTAATTGTTTTTGATTCTACTTTTTGGGAGGTTTCCTTATCTTGATCTTAACTTTCCTTAATTTGAGCCTCAGTTCTCATCTGTAAAATGGTGATAAAAGGACCTTCCTCATAGGGTTATTGCATGATATCATTGAAATAAACCATGCAAAGTGAACTTCAATAAATGGTAGCTGTGATTGCACACTGTTATTCTGGCACTGACTCCTTCTTTCTTCTGTGAAAATGACAATCTTGGTGGCAGCAATATAACTACCTTTTACAATATTATACTATTAACCTTCTTTGTACTGAATTTGTAATGAAATGATATTTTCCAATTGCACTGTTTTTAGGGGGGAAATTCTATTGTATAAATCTAGTTAGCAATATTAGAATGTTAGAATTTGAATCTCAACTTTTATTTATGCGTCTAAAAACTTAAAATAAAAAAAACTAAAAGTAGTTTTTCCCCTTCCATTTTTAAAAATTTCTCAGGGAAAAAAGATTCGCTCTCTCCCCTCCCCTCCCCGGGGTAGATAAAAACTAGAAAAAAATAATGCTGGAAAGCTGCTCTTTACAGGAAGATAGCTAGTTTGAAACCCAAACTAACCATTTTCTCTGGATAGGAGAGCAGTGCACACCTTTAATGTATGAGGATTAATGTACATTCTTCCATGTGGCTCAAAATAAGGCTGAGCAGTACCTAGGGCCACTGAGGAGGCTATTTATTTATTTGTTCATATTTTAGTATATGTGCTGCCAAAGTGAGCACCATTCACTTTTTTTTCTAACCAGGGGTGATATTAAAACTATACAACATGGGCACGAACCAATCAGATCTGATGTTAGCTGTAATTTCTTTATTAAAAATATATTTTATTTATTTTTACAGAGAGGAAAGGAGAGAGATAGAGAGGTAGAAACATCGATGAGAGAGAAACATCGATCAGCTGCCTCCTGCACACCTCCTACTGGGGATGTGCCCGCAACCAAGGTACATGCCCTTGACCGGAATCAAACCTGGGACCTTTCAGTCCACAGGCCTACGCTCTATCCACTGAGCCAAACCGGTTAAGGCTAGCTGTAATTTCTTGGTGGGGATACTAGTATGTATCAATCCAGAATTCAACAGGTATTTCTTAAGTGCCTACCCTGGGCCTGCACTGTACAATGCTGGGCGAGTCCATTTCTTTCTCTTAGTTTCAGTTTTCTCGCTTGTGGAAAAGGAATACATGCTCTACAAGGGCCCCTTCAGTTCTAACATTCACAATCAAATAGTATTTTTTTTGTTTTTAGAAAGACAATGGAAGCAGATATAGAAAAAGAGCTGCTCACCCAAAACTTGTAGATTTGAAAATATGGGGAAAAAACCAGAAAATGATTTATGAATTATTGTTTGGTTTGAGAATTGGACTAAGAATGAATTATAAATGTCTTCTCTCCTTGATGTCTTATAGCTATGCCATTCAAGCTGCATCCTGGTAACCCCACAAACATGCATAGACAAGGTGCCTTCCCCCTTCCTGATCTACTACATTCTTTTAGCAGCTGGTTTCAGTGGCTGGAAGTGACTTGTCCATTCTGGCAAGAGTCCATGTTCCAGGACTTTCTGAACTTCCTCTCTTAGTCTTGTTCTGACTCATCTCTTCTTCCTTTTGGCCTCTGCCTCCTTATAATTCATTTGGTCAGTTTATCCTTGCTAATGTGGTCAAGGAAGGCTAAGATGTTTGTGGGTTATTATTCCTGGATAAGGTTCATATTACAAGGAGCCTCCCCCAAACCATGCTACCAATTTCATGATGGATTTTGGAAAATCTTTTATTATAGAAAAGTTCAAACATAAAAGTAGAGAGACTATTATGGTGAATGACCAACCACATACCCATCATTCAGCTTCAACAATTATCAGTATGTTCAATCTTGTTTCATTTATATCTCCACCCATTCTTTATCTCCCAATGAATGATTTTGAAGCAAATCTCAGATATCATTTTATCTGTAAATACTTCAGTAAACATTTGTAAAAACTAAGGACCCCCTTTTATTAAAAAACTAGAAGCCCGGTGCATGAAAATTCATGTACTGGAGGGGGGGATCCCTCAGCCCAGCCTGCCCCCTCTCAGAGTTCGGGAGCCCTCAGGGGCAGGAGGTGACCTGGTGATCAGGTGAATGCAACACCTCATCACACCTCTGCTGCTGCCACTGCCGGCAGGGCAAGCCTCAGCAGACCCTGGTTACCTGAGCCTCAGGCGGCCAGGCAGCCACCATCTGAGGCTTTTCTGTGCCTTGGGCTGGCCCTGGGTGGCTGGGGGGCTGAGGGGACTGGGGGGCTCTAGAGGCAGATGTGCAGAGTGGCCAGGCCTGGCTTTGCCGCACGCCTGATGCCCTGGCGGGGCTGAGCGGACTGGGTGCCACCATCTTGTGGCTGTGGGCGCCGCCATCTTTGAGGGCATGGCAGTCAATTAGCATATTCCCACCTTATTGGCTGTGGGCACTGCCATCTTTGAGGGCGAGGCAGTCAATTAGCATATTCTCTCCTTATTGGCTGTTGGTGCTGCCATCTTTGCCACAGCGTGAGGGTCAATTAGCATATTACCACTTTAGTAGATAGGATACTAGATGTCCGGTGCACGAAG
>NW_006289818.1:129596-130776 GCF_000327345.1 Myotis davidii | reverse complement strand
ATCTTTGTTAAACTATATTATCACATAAGCATTGCTGCTATTAGGACAAACAGTGACAGTTGATTCGGGTCATTTGAATGTCCACTGTTTTAATTTGTATGTTCGTTTTGACACTGTCATATGCTCAAACTTCTGTGGAAGTCATGAGAACCTATTATTTTTGCCTGCTCTCTCCTTTACGTTGGAAATACTCTTTTTTACTCAGAGGGACCTCAACTTTAATGTAAGGGATTGTTTCCCTTGCCAACGTTTTTCTTCCTTGCCAAGTGAGTGAGATCATGTGATGCTTGCCTTTCTCTGACTGGCTCGTTTCACTTAGCATAATACTCTTTAAAAAATTCACAGTAATTGCTTAATATTATAAAATATCCAGTGTTCATATTTCCAAAATTGTCTCATAAATGTTTTTGTTGTATAACTTGTTTGAATCAGGACCTAATGAGGCTCATGATAGGTTTTTGGATACTGATACTTTGTGATATAAAAGGGTAAGGATTTGGGAGAAAACAATTGTTTGGCCTTCAAAACCATGCTACATTGGCCTCTAGTAATGAATATGGCCCTGTCACCACAAAGTAGCTTTTTTCCCCCTTCTAGATTGCTGTGACTAAACATTAGTTTAGTATTTCATTGGACTCCGGAAATTATAAGAACAGTAAGCCAGCTGTGAAAGAAGAAAAAAGTCAAGTTTAGCCTTGAAATTTGAAAATTGTTACACAGCCAACACATAGTTTTCCTAGGGGAAAAAAAAACTGCATGCACACATGCACATACACATACACAATCAAATGACAACTTTTGATATACCTAGGAATGTTTTTACAAATGGCAGTACAAAGCATATTTGTGTTATATCATTTCACCTCAGGATAAGGACCAACATTAGTACATTGGAAATGTGATATTGAAAGAGCACTTCAGCATAGGTTAATTAAGACCAAAATGGTACAACTCCTTTATGATATTTTTAATGCACTGAAAATTGGAAAGCAGGATGGAAAAGCAGGCTTATGACTGAATGTTAGGTTGAGAAAAAATGGTGGGTGGTTAGACATGTGCTCTTTAAACCTGCTGAGCGTATACTGAGTCATGCAGCTTTCGGTAAGTTGCTGTCTTCAATATCATTGGGAAATATTGATATAAGCCATGTGAGTATCACCAACCAGATATAGTGGATATA
>NW_006289818.1:121212-129559 GCF_000327345.1 Myotis davidii | reverse complement strand
CTGATTTATTCTTCTTTACTTTTTAATTTATTCATTCAAGAAGCCTTTAAACGAGTACAGATTATGTGCAAGATGCTCTGATGAATTCAGAGAAGACTAGGACATGTTTTCTATCTTATTGTTTCTTATAGTCAAAGGCAGGGATGAAAAATTTGTTTCATCTTGTGGATCAGGTCTGCCTAGAGTACTGTTTCGAGAATGATCTTGAGATTGAGTTTTGTGTTCAGTAGGAAGACAGCTAAGATTTATTAGTCATGTCTTTTATTGGTTGCTTGTTGGGGGATGACTTGAAGCATTTGTTCCACATATTGCCATCCTGGGCTAAGGAATGGAGGGAGATATTCATGCATACAAATAATAATCTGCAAGGCAGAATGTTAAAAATTAGAGCTGTGCTCTAGCTGGTTTGGCTCAGTAGATAGAGCGTCAGCCTGCGGACCGAAGGGTCCTGGGTTTGATTCCGGTCAAGGGCACATGCCTGGGTTGCGGGCTCAATCCCCAGTAGGGGGCATGCAGGAGGCAGCCGATCAATGATTCTCTCTCATTGATGTTTTGATCTCTCTCTCTCTCTCTCTCTCTTCCTCTCTGAAATCAATAAAAATATATTTTAAAAAATATATTTGTAAAAGGAGGTCCAAATAAAGTGCTGTAGACAGGCAGTAGAAAGAATGATGGGGGTGTCAAGGCGGGGAGGAGACCCATAAAAATTTCTTGAAGGTGCTAGTTAATCTGCACCTTGAAGTATTAAATACAATCTCACTAGATTATCGTTGGAGGAGTTTGAGTAAAAGCATAGATGGTGGTGGCAGGGTGGATTGTGGGAGAAAGATGATGGAGATAAGCAGATGAGTTAGGAGCTTTGTCAGGAACTGGTGAGGATCTGCTGTACCAGACAAATTGGAGAGAAGGGTGTAGGTCTGGAATATTTTAGAGATGCCTTCAAGATGATGTTGAGAAGCAAAGGATTGAGGGAGGGGGTGAAGATGAGGTATATGAGAAATATGAATTCTGTTTTGGACATGTTGACTATGGATTGTTGGAGGGGACTATTGGGTCATGATTTCCAACAGGGTTGGGAGGTACTCCCAATGAGAGGAGAGCAACTACAAGAGTCAGGGTCATGGGAACCAGCTACCAAGAAAGACATATGGGATTACTCCCAGAAGAAGACACATTACAAAGCCTTCTCAGAATAGAGTGAAGAAAACCCAAATCCAAGCCTGCTATGGGGTAGTCATGGGAGGGCAAGCAAGACGTTGTCAGTGCAAAGCACTTCTTAGGAACTTGCAGTTCAAGAGTAACACACTGCTGCCACCTAGGGGCTGCATGTAGAAATGAAATGGCAGCATTGTGAAATCCACTTGCAGTGGTTCTCAACCTTCCTAATGCCGCGACCCTTTAATACAGTTCCTCATGTTGTGGTGACCTCCAACCATAAAATTATTTTCGTTGCTACTTCATAACTGTAATTTTGCTACTGTTATGAATCGTAATGTAAATATCTGATATGCAGGATGTATTTTCATTGTTTGCGACCCACAGGTTGAGAACCGCTGAGAGAGGACATTATTCTGGAGCCAGCAAAACCCCTTCTCTGAAAAGCCTTTTATAATTTTCCCTTGAGCTCTTTTTAGCCTAGCTCTATTTTTCTGTCCCCAGTGAAGAAAACCATGGAGGCATGTGTTCTGTAGTACCCTTTCTTTCTAGAAGGATTTAAACCTTAACGCCAGACTAATTCCCATCAGCTATGCATGGTAACACTGAATTGAGATCTTTCATGCTGCTCCTACTGCCCTTCAGCTACAGAGCAGGGGTCTGACCTGGAGCACAACTCCCTGCTGGATGCACCAAACCCCTGGTTTTGACTTCACTGGCTGGCTCTGACTTTTGAAAACAGAATATCTTACTTTTTGCCTCTGGGGGCACTGCTTACTCATTGTTTTCTTGGTCAATCTCCTTTTCTGGAGTGGAACTGAATCTTCATACTTTTGTTCAGTCACTCAACAAACATTTCTTGAGTGTGCTAAGTACTGAGGATACATTGGGGAACAAAAACAGGTGGGGTCCCTCAAAAATTGTGTTACAGTAACACAAAGACAAAACAATCATATGGAATGTGATAATTGCTATGAAGTAAAGGTTATGTATGACTCAGTGAGAATAGGTTAACAGGGAAATCTGACCTAGTCTTGAAGGGTAGCAAAAACTTTTCTGAGAATGTGACATTTAAGTTGAAATTTGAAGGGTTCGTAGGAATTCACTAGGAATGAACTGCTCTGAAAAAAAGCATGTAATCCACAGGAAAATAAGGAGCCACCCTTCAGGTTTCTCTGTCTTTTAGGATGATAGTGCAGTAGAGAAATTCAACAGTTTACACAGTCTGTAGGAGAATCCTTGTTTTCAAAAAACCTTTAAAAAATGTATTGATTTTTTTTTAGAAGGAGGGAGAGAGAGAAGCATCGATTTGTTGTTCACTTATTTATGCTTTCAATCTTGGCGTATCAGCACAATGCTCTAACCAACTGAGCTATCTGGCCAGGGCCAGGTGAATCCTTAATCCTGAGTTGGCATGTGTGTTAAATACAAATAATAATTATAACAACAACAACAACAACAAAAAGTCAGGACACATAGAAATAGAAAACCAAAAAAGAAATAACCCCAAATTAGACTGCCCCTTTTGGAAAGGAATAGATATCAATCAATAGATAAGGAAATACTCGTTTTCTTGAAGTCTTGAAATACTGTGTTTTGGTTTCTTTTTCATTTTTCTTTTTCTTTCTGAGAATTGAACCAATTTTTAAAATCTCCATATACATTCATTTCAACTGGAACATAATGTCTTAAATATCTTAACAACTTGAACCTGAACCAAACCAACATATCAAAATCTACCTGAACTTCAGATTCTTCATTGATAAAATAGAGATAATAATAACAGCTATATCCTGAGGTTTTTGGAGACATAATGAGTTAGCACTTGCAAAGCACTTAAACCAGTTCCTGATCAATAGTAAGCACATAATATATGTTAGTATTATTATTTCAGGGCTGACCTGATTATAAAATATGTCAGGGTAAATACAGGCTAATGGAGCATCTTCAATGCCATCAAAAGGCTGGTTACTCCAACTACACAAGGGGCCAACCCTTACACTAGAAATGGTAAGTGATAAAAAGAATCAAGCCCAGTACACTGCATGTGAGTTACCTGGTTTGCAGGAGTACACAAAGAGAGAAGCTTATTATATAGCTCATGTTCATAAGGGACCTCCTCTTCCTTCATTCCTAACAGGTAATCTAGTCTCTACCCAAATACCTCCAGAAACAGGGAGTTTCCTATTTTTGAAGAAAGGTAATTTCATTTATTGGTAGATAATTCTAATTTTCAGGTCAATCTTTAGATTGCATAGTCCAAAATCATATTCCTCATATGTTCACCTGTTAATCTTCCTTCTGCCCTGAGGAACCAAACAGAACCAAAAAATTTCCCTCACAATTGGCAAAATTGGAATAAGGACTATAGGCTGCACTAGTGTATCCCTGTCAAACTTACTGAATTTTACAACTGTACTGTGGTTATCCATGAGAATGTCCTTGTCCTGGGAAATTATGCTGTGAATATTAAGGAGAAAAGTGCCATGATGTATGCAACATACTTTCAAATAATTCAGGGAAAAGAGAACATTAATATATAAGTAGTAACAAAAAGAGTGATAAGACAAATGCCAAAATATTTAAAATTGGTGGGATCTGGATAGATGGTATATGAAAATTCTTTGTAGTATTCTCTTTTTTTCTTTCTTTGTAGTATTTTTGCAACTATTCTGTAACTAAAATTATTTCAAAATAAAAAGTTAATTTAAAAATCCTCCCTCTTTCATAAGACAGTTCCCCAAAGGCTTGAGAACAATTACCACATTTTTATTCTATTTTTCTCTTTCCTCCCTCCCTCCCTCCCTCCCTTCTTTCCTTCTTTCCTTCTTTCCTTCCTTCCTTCCTTCCTTCTTTCCTTCCTTCCTTCCTTCCTTCCTTCCTTTCTCAATAAATATTGATCGAGCATCTGCTTTGTGCCATCTGTTTTTGTGGAAATTGGGGGCACTTAGGGAAGATCAAATTACACACAAATAATTCTATTCTCCCTTTGATAGAATTACAATGGAAGAATGGGGTGGATGGTATGAGAAAGCCTACCATAAGGTTCTAAACCTAGCAATTGGCTGCAGCCTAAGGTTGTAAGGATGCAAAGGGCAGTGAGCCAGAGAGATTAGCACTCCTTTATGAAAAATCTGTTGGCTGAGGGGAAGAATTTGTGGGCCCAGGTGAGCAGCTTTGGACAAGCAGTTGACAAGTTGTTCCATCTGCTTCCTTAAATGTCACAGAGTGTTGAAAAGAGATTACCCAGATTTGAATGACAGCTGCTGTGTCCCAGCGATGTAATTGTGAAACAAATAGAAGAGCCTTGGTGCCTTGGTGCTGTTTGGAATCAATCAACGGTAGGAGTCCTTAGCTGACCTCTCAGACTGTTTTGGACTTCCTTAGGAACCAGACCCCAAGTTCTCCTCTGCCAGTGCTCCTGCCCCCATCAATCACAACCATGCCTAATGGCACAGCTATGGCAGTTGGGCCCTTTGCCACAAATGTCAAGCTTGGGTTTCAGTTAGGCTACAAGAGTCCTGGGGACAGAAATTCTAACAGGAGCCATGCCAGTTTCTGCAGCAGGATTTGCCTTACAGCCTAGATGAGAAAACTTAAGCTTCAGAGCCATCAACGTGTACTTTGTTCTGAGAAAAAAAAGCCATTAAATATTGAAGATCAAGGTGAGGGTGTACATGTAAAGCCAAGTGCTGAGAATATAAGCTCTTAATGAATAGTAGCCATCCTTCTTGTCATGATTGGTGCCAAATGGGCCAGGTAAGGGAAAATGGTAGCATGAAGATGTTGGATATTTAATACCTACAGGGCACCTCTCTGTCAAGGGACAAGGGACAGGGCTCCAGGTGGAAAGGTACAAGTTACTTTTGCCTGTCTCATAGTTTTGCTTAACACACACACCTAGTATTCTAAAAGTCAATACTCAAAATCTAGTACACATTTTATTCATTCATTCATTCATTCATTCAATGAATGAATTGAGTACTTGCTATGTACCAGACACTATCCTAGATGCCAGGGATATTCACATAAAGGAAATAAGTAAATACAAATCTCATATTTCTATATACCATGAGAGATTTCACAGTGCTTTCATATACATGGTTTAATTTGATCTTCATGACAATCAAATGACATCGATACTATTGTGATTTATCTCCATTTTCTAGATGAGGAAACTAACATACTCAGAGAATAATGAATTGTTCCAAGAATGGCAGAGCTGACATTTAAGCCCAGGCCTCCAGGCTGTGTTAGTGTTTCCTTCATTGCACAGATAGCCGCCAGCCTTATCTACTCTCCAGCCTCCCTTTTCCAGTTGGGCACCCAGGGTTTTCCTGCCTGCCTTCCACCTCTGCACTCCACCATCCTCCCTCTCATGCTCTAGATCTGGTTTATGCCGCAGCAATCCAGTCCATCAGTCAGTCAGCAGGGATTTTTCCAAGTACTCAGCACTGTTACTTCACAGTAAATAGATACCAAAGGACCACTTGGGCCTCAATTACAGTGGGGCCTTGACTTACGAGTGTCCCGACTAACGAGTTTTTTGAGATACCAGCTGTCTCCCGGCGGATTTTTTGCATTGAGTTGATAGAGTAATTTGAGTTAACGAGCTCCTTAACGAGCTCGGTCTCAGAAGGAATTAAACTCATAAGTCAAGGCCCCACTGTACCTCAGTGGATGCAGACTAGCAGGGAGGGGCTAGTCTATATTTCCTGAGGTGTTGCAGTTGTGCAAATGTGGTTGAACATTTAGCTGGGCCCCTCTATGGTGGTGGCCTGGGGGAGCACTCTCCTATGTTCAGAGACCTGGGGCAGAGCGAGAAGAACTTGTCAAATAACAGTTTCAGATGCCAGGGCCCTCATCAGAGTTTGGCACTGGGCTCCCTCAGATTTGGTGGCCTGTGCTCTCCTGTGGTTAAAACACTCCCCTTGGAAATCCTACCACTGTAATCTGGGTTTTAGACAGACTGCTAGATTGTTGCAATTAAAGCAACTTCTAGGGACACCTATTTGAGGAGCACTACATTTAGGTCTGCTCTGAAATGATACACTTGCACTCTATGAACTTTTCCAGAATGCGAAGCACTAAGGCTTTTGAACAGGCTTTCTCCATACTAAGACATATAAATAACTCAACAAAGCAGCATTTCTTTTCAAAATTATTTGAATCCCTTGTAGATTAATGGTTCTGGTCAACTCCATGCCAACACAGTGCGGTGGGAAGTGTAAGGGCTTGAAGTAGATGGACCTTTTTCCAAAAAATGACCTCACCTCTTCCAAGCTGTGCAACTTTAGGCTTCTTACGTAACCTCTCTGAGTCTCAATTTCTACTAAATGTAGCAATCCATAGGGTAGGTTTGAGAATTAAGGGAGTTGGAATATGTAAAGCACCTGACACAATGCCTAGCACATTGGAACATTCAATAAATATTTATTCCTTCAACCTCTTTTTGGGCTAATTGAAGAGACAGAACCAGTCTAAAAGAGTGAGAAGTAAAAAAATGTAGTTGCTTAAAAATGCAATTTTAATATTTTCATGTAGCTACACAAATAGAAAATAGAACAATAGCAGACATACTACAAGAGGGACTCAGAATTAATTTTTTATTTTATTTTATTTTTTATTTTGTTTTTTATTTTGTTTTATTGCTTAAAGTATTACAAAGAGTATTACATGTCTCCTTTTTTCCCCCTTGCAGAATTAATTTAATGTACCTTATAAAGAGCTGTAGAAAGAGGTAATAACAGATGATAGTTATTAAGCAATTATGTGTCAAAAACCATTCTCAAGACTTTACAAGGACTATCCCCTTTAATCTTCACAATAACATTTGAGCTAGATGTGATTATAAACGTCATTCACAGATGTGAAAACTGAGGCACAGGAGGATTAAGAACCTAAGAACTAAGTGGCAGATGCAGAATTCAAACTAAGTTGGTTGGGCTGCTGAGCTTGTGTACTTCACCATTATTACCCCATCTTTTTAAAAAATATACTTTTATTGATTTCAGAGAGGAAGGGAGAGGGAGAGAGAAGTAGAAACATCAATGATGAGAATCATTGATCGGCTGCCACCAGCACGCCCCCCACCAGGGATTGAGCCTGCAACCTGGGCATGTGCCCTTACCAGGAACCAAACCCTGGTCTCCAGGTTCACAGGTCAATGCACAACCACTCAGCAACACTGGCCAGTCTGCCCCATCTATTTTTAAAGTATAAAACAAAACATAGCCTTTAATTATAGTATGCGTCATTTTCCCTTAGGTCTAATGAATGTAGTACTGAGTCAGAAAAAGAGTGTCAACTATAATTTTGTCCAGGGATCCAGCATTTATTCTTTATCTCTCCCAGAGAGTCAAAGTGTGAATACCTATTATTAAATAGTCAAATACTGATGAAACATATGGAAGTGGTTACTCTTAATATTGATTGACAGGGCCAGATATTGAACATACTTTATGAAATGTATAACCAGTGAAAAAGGTCATATAAAATTTTTTACAGAAATTAATTAAGGGTAACAACATTCAGTGAACAACTATGTACAATCTTACACACTATTCCAAAATTAACATTTTACAAAGAGATTTTTAATGAAATATACAAATTGGATAAATTATTTTAATTATAATTATTAAAAAACAATTTTTGTTAAGTGGTACTATTTTGGAACTCAATGGTAAGTCTCACTGAATAATCACAATGTTTAAAATAATATAACTATACATTAAATGCTTTCAATCACAACCTTTTATTTTAATACAAAGAATACTACACTGATACAAAGAGTATTTAAATTTCTCCTTATTAGTTCTCACAATATACCATTGTTGAAAAGCAAATTTTTCTTACTCAAAAAAAGAATGCAAAGAAAAGTATTATAACCTGATATTGGGTTTACTATTACCCCATCGTTAGTGCTTAGCTAAATCAACCCAATAAACACTTCTTTTCGAAAGTCAAATCTTCCTCCTCCCTACTATACTCCTTCTCCACCCCTATTTCCTCTTTTAATCTCATGGATATTTATTTTAGCAACTCTTTCCTCTAAATATCTGAAATAAATAGTCTGGCTCAGTCCAATATTTTAACAATTCCATGTAGTCCACCTAAACTTATGTGACTGAGTTTAATTTAATTTTATTGTTTTATTGGAGATAGAACATATGTGCATAAAGCATGTGTGTAC
>NW_006289818.1:118973-119955 GCF_000327345.1 Myotis davidii | reverse complement strand
ACAGGTGAAGGGATTTTGGAATAGTTTTAGGTTTACAGGAACATTGTAAGAGAAGTACAGAAAAGTTTCTGATGTAGGAGTCTTACACTTAAAAATTTTACTCATAAATATTTTGTTTTTGATACTCTTATAAAGTGGAATTGTTTTTTGAATTTCATTTTTGAAACTAAAAGCTATCCACTGAGCCAAACCGGTTTCGGCACATGTGTGTACATTTTAACAAAAGTTGAAAACACACCCATGTAACCATTAATCAAGATCAGAAATAAAACATTGGGGCACCACAAAAGCCCTGTGTAGGTCTCTTTTCAATCAAAACTCCTCCCTCACCAGCAGGGTAACCACTCTCCTGACTTTATGGTAATATTTCCTTGCTTTATTTTAGCTTTATCATCTCTATATGCATGTCTGAACAATGTAGTTTAGTCTCACCTGTGTTTGAGCTTTATATAAATGGATCCATATCAGAAGTATTCTTTTTTATAAAACAGCTTTATTGTAATATAGTGCACTTCCATAAAATCCGTCCTTTTTTTTACATATAAACATTTTATTTTGGAAAAGATTTTTTGTTTTTTAATTTTATTTTCCAATTACAGTTTACATTCAATATTATTTTACATTAGTTGCAGGTATATAACATAGTGATTAGACAATGATATAATTTACAAAGAGATCCCCCTGATAATTCAGGTATCCACCTAGCACCATACATAGTTATACTTTACATCCCGTGACTATTTTGTAACTATGCAGTTGTACTTTTTCCTTAAATTTTTATTTTTTGTTGAAGTTATTGGGGTGACATTGGTTAATAAAACCATACATGTTTCAAATGCACAATCATCTGCTTACTGCATTTTGTGCTCATTATCCAAAGTCAAGTCTCCTTCCGCCACTATTCATCTCCGCTTTGCCCTCTTCCACCTCCCTCCACACCCCTTTCCCTCTGGCAATCTGTGTCTTTTTCTTCCTCTTAATC
>NW_006289818.1:116491-118877 GCF_000327345.1 Myotis davidii | reverse complement strand
GTGGAAACAGCCTAAGTGCCCATCAACAGATGAGTGGATTAAAAAACTGTGGTACTTCTACACAATGGAATCCTATGCTGATATAAAAAAGAAGAAACTTTTACCATTTGCAACAGCTTGGATGGACCTGGAGAGCATTATGCTAAGTGAAAAAAGCCAGTCAGAGAAAGATAAATATCACATTATCTCACTCATCTGTGGAATATAATGAACAACATAAACTGATGAACAAAAATAGATCCAGAGACAAAGAAGCATCGAACAGACTGTCAAACCTCAGAGGGGAGGAGGGGGTGGGTATGAGATCAACCAAAGGACTTGTATGCATGCATATAAGCATAACCAATGGACATAAGACACTGGGGGATAGGGGAGGCCAGGGGATTGTCAAGGGCGGGGGAAAAAAAAAGGAGACATATGTAATACTCTTTGTAATACTTTAAGCAATAAAAAAAAATTCATTTTTGAATTGTTCATTGCTAGTGTGTAGAAATACAAGAGGATTTTTATATATTAATCTTGTATCTTATAATCATGCTGAACTAATTTATTCATTTCAGCAGTTTTTTAGTGATTTCCTTAGGAATTTCTACATATAAAATCATGTCATCTACAGAGAAAATTTTACTTCTTTTTTTCCAATCTGGATGGCATTTATTTATTTTTCGTGTCTAATTTCTGTCTAATGTTGAATAGAAATGTCAAGAGAGGAAATTTTCAACTTATTTTTTATTGCTTTCTATGTCATTTCTGTTCCTACCTTTATGATTTGTTTTCCTAAATTTTTTGTACTTGTTTGTTTTCTTATATCTTGAGGTGAATGCTTAATTCACAAAACTTTGGCCTTTCATCATTGATAAGAGATACTTTTTCCTTCTAAGCCCTGCTTTAGCTGCATTCCCAAGTGTTGATATGAGTATTTTCATTATTGTTCTGCCACAAATATTTTCAATTCCACTATCATTTTTCTTTGACACATCAGTTCCTTCAGAGTGTCTTAATTTTGGGATATACAGATATTATCTAGTTATCTTTTAGTTATTGATTTATAAATTATTTGTATTTTTAGATTTCAATTTATTTATTTATTTTAAATATATTTTTATTGATTTCAGAGAGGAAGGGAGATGGAGAGAGAGATACCTTCAATGATGAGAATCATTGATCAGCTGCCTCCTGCATGCTCCACAATGGGGATTGAGCCTGCAACCTGGGCATATGCCCTGACTGGAAATTAAATTGTGACCTCCTGGTTCATAGGTGGACACTCAACTACTGAACCACGCTAGCTGAGCCAGATTTCATTTTTTAAAAAATGTGTTGAAACTTGCTGTTTGGCCTAGTACATGGTCAAGTTTTATAAGCGTTCTGTATGTGTATTCCATAGTTGTTGGTTAGTTCAAGTTATTAATAATATTGTACAAAAATTCTATAACCTTAGAGACATTTTTTTTGCCTCCTTGATCAGCTACTGGGAGAAGTATGGTAAGACCTCTCTATACATAATAAAATATATACTCTGATTACATATTTATTTCTCCTTTTAGTAAGTTAATTTTTACTTTATATATTTGTAAGTACAAGGTCATTTCTGGTGAATTGAACCATTTATCATTGTGAAATAACCTATGTCTCTAATAATGCTTTGCTTTTAAATGTATTTTGTCTGATATGGATACAGCTATACAAGTTTTCTGTCACATATATTATTTGTGTGATTTAGCAACCTATCTGCATTCTTATATTTTGGATTTGTCTCTCTTAAATAGGGGTGCACTTATTAATCCCCCTTGATAATATTTGTTTTTTTAAATCTGATCATTTACCTCATAAACATCTAATAAAATTATTGATATATTTGAGACTCAAGCTATAATTTTATTTTGTGTTTGTATTGGTCCAACCTATGTTTCTTTCACCTCTTCTTGAATATTTTTTTTGAGAATTTTCATTTTTCTTCAATTATTTTCCTTCTCTACTAGTTTGGAAATTTACATCCTGTTACTATCATTTTATTTTATTTATTTATTTTTTAAATAAATCTTTATTGTTCAGATTATTACAGATGTTTCTCTTTTTTCCCCCCATAGCTCCCCTCCACCCGGTTCCTACCCCACCCTCTGTCCTTACCCCCCCCCAACTGTTCTCATCCATAGGTGTACGATTTTTGTCCAGTCTCTTCCCACACCCCCACACTCCTTTACCCACGAGAATTGTCAGTCCACTCCCTTTCTATGCCCCTGATTCGATTCTATTCACCAGTTTATTCTGTTCATCAGGTTTTTTATTCACTTGATTTTTAGATTCATTTGTTGATAGATATGTGTTTGTTGTCACTTTGTTGTTCATAATTTTTATCTTTACCTTTTTCTTCTTCCTCTTGTTA
>NW_006289818.1:114339-115470 GCF_000327345.1 Myotis davidii | reverse complement strand
TCTGAGTCTGCCTCTTGAGTGGGTCACTTGTGGATGTGAGAAGTTGAAATCTGGTATCTGAGCACTGGGTACACTGGCTCCTGGATCTCCAATGAGGTGCAAAATTAGCTGCTGCATGAGTCCACCCAGCAGGAGCTACAGTGAGATCTGCAGATTTCTCCTCTTTGTTTGGGGTTTGGAAGTTTTGGAGCTCTCTGACCCAGCTGCAGTTTGTTAGGTTAGGCTGCGAAAGAAAGGCAATTGATATGCAAAGGCCAATGTGCACAGCTTGGATGGGGTTGTAAATTGGGTGGGGCGGGGTCTGAGGGGGTCACCAGGGCAGAGCAAATAGCGATGGCTGTCAGTCAGCTGTCTCCACGTCTCTGGGTCTCCGCATCTCTGCCTCTCCGAGTCCCTCGCCCCCACAGTAACAATGATCCCTGTGGGCAGCTCTGGAAAAAAGCCACCCTCACTTTCCAACCTGATGCCAGACAGTCCAGTTTCTCCCCGTAGAAGTCTGGTTCCCCAGAGTCCCGCCAGAAACTGGAGTTCAGAGCAGTTGGGAGCTTATATCTCCCTTCCAATTGAAAAAAACAGCACACCCAGTTGCCAGCCCATTTCGCGCGCCTCCATACCTCTGCTCTTGTTGCCTCCGCACCTCCTACCCAGTCTCAATGCACTTTTTTCTTTCCTTCTAGTTGTAGAACTTCTACTCAGCCAGCTTCCCCGTGGTTCTAGATGATAGCCATTTTGTCTTTTAGTTGTAGTTTTGGTGTGGTTGTGCGCGGTAGCACATATAAGTGTATACCTTATGCCACCATCTTGGTTCTCCCTGTTACTATTATTTTAATTAAATCCTATTAATTCCTATATACAGAATTACCTTATAAAAGGGTAATCACTTCTGATATGATACAAGGCCTTAGAAAAGTTCAACTCCATTTATGTCCTTCCTAACATCTTTTCTTATTGTACAGTATTTTATTTTTTAAACACAGAATAGGCTCTGGCTGGTTTGGCTCAATGGATAGAGCATCGGCATGGGGACCAAAAAGTCTCAGGTTCAATTCCAGTCAAGGGTACATACCTTGGTTGCAGGATACTCCCTGGCCAGGGCCCTGGTTGGAGTTCCTGTGGGAGGCAACCAATCGT
>NW_006289818.1:112685-114250 GCF_000327345.1 Myotis davidii | reverse complement strand
GCATGCCTGGGTTTGGGGCTCCATCCCTAGTCGGGGGAGGGGGAGATGCAGGAGGCAGCCAATGGGTATTTCTCACTCATGGACGTTTCTATCTCTTTCTCCCTCTTCCTTTCTCTCTCTCTAAAAAATATCCTCTGGTGAGGATTAAAAAATAATAAAAATAAAAAGTTACTAAAAACAAAACAAAACAAAAAAACAGAATAGATGTTTTTACGAATCCTTCTTCAGTCAACATTCACTTACATTGCCCATGCATTATTACTTTCCTTGTTCTTTATTCCTTCTAGGTTTTCATTCTTCTAAGACCATTTTCCTCTTGAAGTACATCCTTTAGAATTTCCATTAGTTCAGTCTATTGGTGACAAACCCTCTTAGATTTGTATGTCTAAAATTATATTTATAATGAACAACATAAACTGATGAACAAAAACAGATCCAGAGATAGAGAAGCATCAATCCAACTGTCAAACCTCATAGAGAAGGCAGGGGAGGGTGGGGGGAGGGGGAGAGATCAATATAAGCATAACCAATGGACACAGACATTAGGGGGTGAAGGCACAAGCCGGGGGGGACGACAATGGGGGGATAAGGACACATGTGTAATACCTTAATCAATAAAGAAAAAAAGTGTGGCGATTACAGGGGTAGAGGGGGATGGGTGGAGGTGGTAGAGGGCATAGAGGGGATAAAAGGTGATGGAAAAAAAATGAAATTTAATTTAAAAATTGAAAAAAAATTATATTTATTTCACTCTCCTATTGAATATTTTCAAGAAAGATACTGTTCTTGGGTTATGAGGTTAGTGTGGGCAGGATCTCACATAAGTATCACCATCTGGACTCTGACTTCCAATGAGCCTAAGCCCTAGTGTGAAGAGCCTGCATGGTCTCAGCTCCTTCAGTGGGAGAACAATGTCTATCTCATCAGGGTTGCCAGAGATGCCTAAAATAGATAATGGATGGGAAATTCCTGGCACAGAGGAGGAGGGCAACTAAAGGTAGCTATTTGTGTTTCAACTGAAAGCTTTAACTCCTAAATTTCAGATTTTTTAAGGTGAGTAAGTGAAAATGAGGAGGTTAGGGTGGGTTCTAATCCAGTTTGACTGGGGTGCTTATAAGAAGAGGAAATTTAAATATCAGGAGTGGGCACACAGAGGAAAGACCTTGTGAAGAGGCAGCAAGAGGGTGGCCATCTGCAAGCCAAGTAGAGAGGTCCCAGGAGAAACCAATCCTGTAGGCAACTTTAATTGGATTCTAGCCTCCAGAACTGTGAGAAAAGTAATTCCTATTGTTTAAGCCCCACAGTCTATGGTACTTTGTCATGGCAGCCCGAGCTAAGACATGGAGCCACTGGCTTCATAGCCCATTCACTCCAGACAGCTCTGCATACTGTTTTCATGGAGTTTTTCCTTCTCTGGGTCCAAGTCCAGCAGAGGCAAAGTCTTTTCCAGAGCTCAAGAAATAACCACCTAGCAACTTATCCTTGAACCAGGAAATGGAAGAGCTACGTTATGGCAGAAAACTGTGGTTCAGAGCTCTAGTAAAATTGTGTTTAATTTCTCACAC
>NW_006289818.1:107315-112656 GCF_000327345.1 Myotis davidii | reverse complement strand
TCAAGGAGGAAGATAGTAATGAAGAAATATCGCAGGGGAGTGGTTTTTAACAATTACTGAGCCACTGACCCATTTTAAAATTGATAAAGCTATGGATTCAGAAAAATACAATTTGCATTAGTTTCCCTTTGCTGCCGTGACAAATTACCACAAACTTGGTCGCTGGAAAGAAGAGACATTTATTTTTTCATAGTTCTAGAGACCAGAAGTTCAATATAAGTTCCTCTGGACTGAATTCAAGGTGTGGGCAGAGTTGTACTTTGCTCCTTGTCTCTTCTGGTTTCTGGTGGTTGCCAGCTGTTGGGGACAGGGTGTAAGCTGACAAGGTCCTTGCACCTGAAGGGACTAGCTAAGCTGGGACCCTTACCCACACAGTTTTCCCAGACTTGTTTGGATGGCGATTATCAGTAGAATGAGAGCAATCTTTGTAGAATGAGAACAGCCTTTCATGGCTTACCAAGAAGTTTGTAACTATTTACTGAGGTTTGCTGTGCCGAGAATTTGTCCTGCTCTGTCTCTCCCTTAGAGATTAAGAGGAACAAAGAATACATTCCTCTTGACAGACCTCCTATTCAGTGTGTTGTGTATAAATAGCATTGTGTAGTTAATAAACTTGCTTCAGTTCCTCGAGAGCTGTAGTCCTCACGATGCCGCTTTCCTGTCTTTCTTTCTTTTCTCAATTCCCACCTCCCTACCTCAGCCCGGCTCAACCTGTCAGGCTGGCCCTGACAGCCAGCATTCCTTTGTTTGTGGCCACATCACTCCATTCTCTGCCTCTGTCTTCACATCCCTCTCTCCTTTTCTGTGTCAGCTCTCTTGTCTTCCTTCTTATAATGACACCTGTGATTGGATTTAGGGTCCATTCAGATACTCTCCCCATGTCAAAATCCTCAATCACATCTGTCAAAGCTCTTTTATTTTATAAGGTTACATTTACAGGTTCCAGGGATTAAGACTTAATATATATGTGTGGCCATTATTCAGCCTCCTACAGATTCCAAACTCTTCCCATACAATTTCAGGAAGATATGGACACAGGTAAGAACATGTGTTCTGGAGATGCATGTCACCACAGATATACTGTGAACAGATACATTGGAGACAGGTGCATTTACTTACCATCTTCTCTACACCTCAGAATCAACTACAGTGCTGGTTAAAAACCTAAAATCATACCTCAGCCCTATTCCTAAATCAGAATCCCCCAGAGGCCAGATCCAGTAATCTACATTTCTAACAAGCTCCCCAAAATGATTCTGTTGCAGTCAGCCTTGTACCCATAGTTTAGTAATTGGTTAACAGCCTGGGTGCCTAAGTCCTCTCGCTGTTAACTGGACATATTGCCACCTCCTTTACACTGAAAGATGCCTGTGCAAGCCTGTTTGCAGTAAGAAAACTCTAGTGTTCTTATCCCTACCCCCCTTCCCACCACACAAAGGTGAAGTCCTTCTATGGTTTATTTGTTTTTTTATTCCACCTCGTGTTTAATGCACTTGCCCTCAAGGCACGGGATTTGGTCAAGGGAGAAAGAGGGAGAAGGGAAGAGTAGCAAATTTGCAGTCCATGCAACCAAACCGCAATTGAAGCCCAGCAGACCTGCGGCCCAGTCCCCTGTCCCCTCCCCCACCCCCTACTCCCTGTTCGGTTAAAACTTGCCTAGGATGGAGGCTGTGCTGGGCGTCGCACTCCCCCCCTCCCTGCCACAGGCCTCTTTGATTGGCCGCGCCGGCCAGCACGTCACGCTCTTTTGTCTCAGAGGACTGAGGATAAAAGCAGCTGCTGCTGCCTTGGGAACCGTGCTGACAGGACTCTACTCCCCCTGGCTGGGCGGCAGTGCTGAGCAGTTCGGTTCGGGCAGCCCCGAGTAGCTTAGCGGCCGAGGAGGCGTCCATCCTTTCCCTGCCCAAACCTACATCCTGAGCTGTCTCGCCGCTGCCCACCCGCGGAGCACAGGTAAATAAAGGGGGCGCGATTGCCGGGCGGGGAGAGAGGAGGGAAAGCCCCACCGGGACTGGGCGGCTCCCCGCTTGGAAAATCCAGAACTAGGAGGCTGGGCAAGGAGCACCCATATGGCCTGGCTGCGCTGAGGGAGGAGATGGGGTGCCATTGGATGCTGCCTAGTGGGTAGGGTTTGCCTGGATTGAGAGAGGGGAGTTTTCAGAGAGGTTGGGGAGGCAAGGGAAGAGAATCGCAAGCTGTCTGTTTTGACATCCCTTTGCATCCCCTCATCTCATCCTGGTGAGGGATATGTGGGTGTGTGTGTCCAACTCCTATTCTCTTTCTCAGCGGCAGGCCATCTAAGACGAATCCGGACTTGAATTCTGTGCGGCTGATTGCAGAGCTGGTAGGCCGAGGATTTCCAAGGGGAAATGTAACGGGGCGGGGCGGGGGTCGCTTTGGCTTGTATTCAAAAGGTCGCTAAGGGAATTTTCAGCTTGGCTACAGCGGAGGGAGCAAGGGGGTGTGGGATGAAGAGGGAGCGAGCGGGATGAGGGATGGGGCTGTTTCTGACCCTTCCTTTCCCTGTCCTTCCTGGCGAAGGCTCAGTCTTGACACCCAGAGGTCCGGGATCAGGGACTCCCCCGGTGGACAAAGATCGACTGGACCCTGGAGACAAGCTTCCTCATGGAGGCCACCAATTGCAGAGGCTGATAGTGAAATTGGGGGGGGGGGGGAGACACTTTGAGAAGGGATGTGGTTGAGACCTGAGACCACGAGGTTAATGAGATCTGACCACTGTGCTCTATTTTGAGAGCCCAACATCAGCTCCATACACTATTACACTTAGAATTAGAAGCAACAGTTGCCGTCGCTCTTGAAAGACTGGAGGAATGGATGTGGCTGTCCAAAGCTCCCCGCTAACAGGGAGACACCGGCTGGCTCCCTGAGTTGTAACTGCCAGTCTTCTGGAGGATATTTTTAGGACAGCAGGCAGATATAAAATGTACTGCAGGATATTCAGGAAGGGAGAGAAAACAGCTGCAGCCCTATTAATCTCCTCTTACACACCCCTCCCGTTCTTTTTTCTTTTTCTTTTTCTTTTTTTAACAGGAGGAAGGCAGAGGCTCCCGGCACGCCTGCAGATTAGTCTTTTCCAAAAAGCCCAAACATCTTGATAATATTCAGATACCCAATCAGCATCCATCATGGCTAGCATCATTGCACACATGGGTAACAGCCGGCGGCAGAACGCTCGCTTGCCGCCTTGGGCCCATTCCATGCTGAGGTCCCTGGGGAGGAGTCTTGGTCCTTTAATGGCCAACATGGCAGAAAGAAACATGAAGTTGTTCTCAGGGAGGGGCGTGCCAGCCCAGGGGGAAGAAACCTTTGAAAACTGGCTAATCCAAGTCAATGGGGTCCTGCCAGATTGGAATATGTCTGAGGAAGAAAAGCTCAAGCGCTTGCTGAAAACCCTTAGGGGCCCTGCCCGGGAGGTCATGCACTTGCTCCAGGCAGCCAACCCCAACCTAAGTGTGGCAGATTTCTTGCACGCAATGAAACTGGTGTTTGGGGAGACTGAAAACAATGTGACTGCCCACGGTAAATTTTTTAACACCCTGCAGGCACAAGGGGAGAAAGCCTCCCTTTATGTGATCCGTTTAGAGGTGCAGCTCCAGAACGCTATTCAGGCAGGGATCATAGCCGAGAAAGATGCAAACCAGACTCGCCTACACCAGCTCCTTTTAGGGGCTGAGCTGAATGGGGACCTGCACTATAGGCTGAAGCATCTTCTCAGGATGTATGCAAATGAGCAGGAGCGTCTTCCCAATTTCCTGGAGTTAATCAAGATGATAAGGGAGGAGGAGGATTGGGATGACACTTTCATTAATAGGAAGCGGGCCAGGAGATCCGAGTCAATGGTGGAGAGGGCAACCAGCCCAGTGGCATTTCAGGGTTCCCTACGGATAGTGATCGGCAGTGCTGACTGCAATGTGATAGAGCTAAATGATATCATCAATGACTCAGATGAGGATGTGATCCTGGTAGACCCTCCACTTCCATACATAGGTGCCCCTCCCCTCAGAGAAAGGCTCCCACCTCAGGATCAGACATTGGTCATTGATTCCCCCAACAGTTCGCAGGTCCAGTCTCCTTCCATCAGTGGTGGTTCCGGGTATAAGAATGATGGTTCTAAGGATATGTGTAGAGCCAGGAAGTGAAAATACACAACCCACTGTTCATATTGTAGAAAAGAGGGCCACTCCAAGGAAACTTGTGACAATGAGAGCAACAAGGCCCAGGAACCTGATCATCACCTTGCATGAGCTGATACCTACAGAGTAGGAGGGGTCAAAAGAGGTACCCAGTAAAAACAATGACCTCTGAGCCACAGTAAGGTGATAGACCCAGCCCTAAGTAAATCCTTAGATATACTAAAAAACTGGTGATGAGGAAAAATGGGAGTATATTTCTATCTGCATGAATTAATCCATGGAAGAGGAGGTGTTGGATGCCAGCAAAGTGGAGGGGATGGCCTGACCTCTGTCCCTGCTCCCTCTTCTGTCTCCCTAAGGGTCTATTCTCTGTGCATCTATTTCCTTGCTGACTTTGTTTTATGAAAGGAGTAGAACACTTTGTTAAACCTTTAAAAATGTAGGAAAATAGAAAAACTAAAGTACAAATCACCTGAAACTCTCCACTCATATAGCCATTGTCAGCCCTTTGATGAATGTCCTTTTGTATATTTCCTTTTAATTGTGTACCCAGATAAATATATGTATACATAAAAGTGATCAAATATAACTGCTGTTCTATACTGTGTATTTTTTCACCAAGCACTATATATGGTGACCTTCTATGTCAATGAATATATATAAGCATCAAGTTTAATGTCTGTGTGTGGTATTAATTTTAGGAATATAGAGGAAAAAGAGGAAAACTAAATATAGAAGCTATAATGAGGAGGGTCATACTCCAAAGTAGAATTTTTAGACATGAAGAAAAGGGAAGCTGAAAAAGACTTTCATTTTTTTGCATGTATCTGTCCAATTTTCCCAACACCATTTATTGAAGGGACTGTCTTGACTCCATTGTATGTTCATGCCTCCTTTGTTGAATATTAATTGAGCATAGTGGTTGGGTTGATTTCTATTAGTTCAGGTTGATTCCTGGGTTCTCTATTCTATTCCATTGATCTATATGTCTGTTCTTGTGCCAGTACCAGGCGTTTTGAGAACAGTGGCTTTGTAATACAGCTTGATATCTGGTATTGAGATCCCACCTACTTTGTTCTTCTTTCTCAGGATTGCTGCAGCTATTCGGGGTCTTTTTTTATTCCAGGTGAATTTTTGGGAAGTTCGTTCTAGGACTGTGAAATATGCCATTGGTATTTTAATTAGGA
>NW_006289818.1:104174-107272 GCF_000327345.1 Myotis davidii | reverse complement strand
GGGAAGGTAGTGGTGGGTAGGGGTAAGGGGGAGAGATCAACCAAAGGACTTGTATGCATGCATATAAGCCTAACCAATAGACACAGAAAACAGGGGGATGAGGGCATGAGTGGGGAGGGGGGGTAATGGGGGAATAAGGATATATATGTAATACCTTAATCAATAAAGAAATTTTTTAAAAAGACTGAATACCACCCAAAGAGCTCCTTATCACAATTGATCTGTCTCTTAAGTCACTGAGTCAAGTCCCCATCCACTTGTTAATAATGTCCCAATGCTTCTCTAATGCATCTGAGAAATCTGATGATGGGACAGGGGTGGGGGCAAAAATGGTAAATGGGTACTTCAGGGGCTCCATTCCTGTTCACTTTGGGAAGGGGCAGCTCTTCCTTTCCTGGGTAGATTTCATAGATTGCTGCTACTGCTGTTTCTAGACAATGCCTGGAAGCAGCAACAAGACTGTCCTTTGGGCTGACACTATCATCTCTGCCTCCTCCCTAATTACACAGAAACTAGCTACTCTTAGGATTGTGGTACCTGGAGGCTCAGGCCTTCCAAGCCTCACCCTAGCTGCATGCTAGAGGACACTAGCAGCCCAAGAATTCCAAGCTTACTTCACCTCCACCCAAGAATGGGAATAGCCAGGGCAGGATGAAAAGCAATCTGGATGTCAGGGCATGTAAAAAAAAAATAAGGGAATTAGAAAAGTCACATGCCATTTTAGAATTAAGGGCATTAATAGGAGAGAGAAGACGCAGAAGGACCTTCCTGACATCCATTTCATGGCCTCAGATTGGAGGGCAATAAATAATTATGTGTGCTCTGGCCACATGGCTCAGTTTGTTGGAGTGTCATCCTGTACATGAAAAAGTTGTGGGTTTGATTTCGGGTCAGGTATATACCTAGGTTCAGGTTTGGTCCCAGGTCAGTGCGAGTATGGGGGACAGCCAATCAATGTTTCTCATGTCTGTGTGTGTCTCTCTCTCTCCCTCATCCCCACTTCCCCTTCTTCTTTCTCTAAAACCAATGGAAATGTATCCTAGGGTGATAATTAAAAAGAAAATGGTATGTGACCTCAGTCCCTAAGGGTTCCATGTTTCTTGCAGTTTTATCAGTACCTATCCTTGTGAGCAACACAAGGTTGGTAGGGAGATGATTTCATTTAACATAGGGAGTGGAGTGAAATAAATCCAGACCTGAGAGAGCTTGTCAGGAAGGAAATACGGGCTCCAACTAAGCTGAGAGGACAGGGTGCTGCAGTGGGAGAAGGTGTGTGAAGAGGAAGCATAGATGTATGAGTAGGAGAGAGGAGGAGGAGGGTGGGGGCAGATGACCAGGCTGGGGACTCACATTTAGATCGACAGGAAGCCTGGTAGGAACTGCAGACCCAGAGGTTTCACACAGAACTCTGGGCCCTGTGGTCCTGAGGGGAGCGAGGTGTTGGGGCTCTAGTTAGCTAGCAGTTGGTGGCCCACTTAATAGGGGCAAAGAGGGTTGAGGCCCAGAGGGAGGGGGAGAAGCCAGGCACTGCAAGAAGCCCACGCAGCCTTTCCTGGACTGCTGCACCCAGAACCTGACTTAAAGGGCTCCTCCTTCCAGAATCACCCCTCAGCTCCTCCCTGGCTTTTTACTCTTGCTCCATCCAGGATCCCACAATCTCATTTTACAACCCCCCACCTCAAGCCACACACTCACACTCTCTCTTGGTGGAGGGGGTAGAGGCTCAGCCTCCCCTGCTGTGCCATCACTCCTCCCCCACCCCACATTCCATGTTTGCTGTAAGCCCCACCTCCTCACCCCTTGACCAGGAGACTGTGAGGGCCCCTCTGCCTGGAACCCTTTAGCTGAGCACTGGCCAGGAGCAAAGGCTAAAGAGGCCCACTCCTTGCATCCCTCTGGGGCCCTGGCAGTGACCTCCATTTCTCCAAAGCCAAAGGGACACCTTCCTCACTCCAGGCAGGAGGTAGCTCCACTCAGGCTCCTAAAGCCACAGGGCCTCCTAATATTCCACAGCTGTCCTCCCAAGGGACCTTTTCCCCAACTTTTACCCGCATCTAAATAAAGATGAGTGATGAGCCCTGGCTAGTTTTTCTCAGTGGTTTGAGTGTCAGCCAGAGGATTGAAGGGTTGAGGGTTTTCATTTCTGGTCAAGGGCAAGTACCTGGGTTGTGGATTTGATCCCTGGACCTGGTAATTAAATAACAAATTTTAAAAAAAGGTAAGTAGTGAGGGAAATGCTGCTCCACTCTTCTACTTCAAAGTGCAATGACTTTCCACATCCTTCCCACATTGAATGACTTACTCAGATAAGCAATCCATGCTGTCATAATTTCTTTCTGGGCTCAGGTAGAGTAAAAGGAAAAATAAATAAATGCTACACTTTCTACCACCCTCCTTTCCATTGGAGCTGCTTTAGGGTTCAGTATAGATTGCTGCTTTGAAAACTTCTAATGCATCCCCTTTCGGCCCTCCTCCATCCTCTTTGTTGTGTAAACTTGAAATTGTCTAAATTTTTATTTCACCAAAATGACGAAAACCAGAAACTTTATTTCACTTTGTGTGACACTGGCTTTTCCTTTATTCAAGAAATATGTATTTTCTTTATTTGGAAGACATGGCACAATAGGGCATTCTGATCAGATTAAGAGTTAGCCAATGTACGGCTTTTAGAGAATTTTATGTTTGATACCCTTCATATAGGTCTTTTCCTTCCTTTCTTTCTTTATTCTCATTAGTTGCTCAGAGATGAAATGAGTCTTTTGACAGGAGAAACTTGTTAGGTCAGAGAGAACCCAGGATCGGATACACGCAGACATGTGATGAGACAATGGACTTCGCCTGGAATTTCTCACAGATCAAGGTGCCAGACACAGATACTGGCTTCTTCTCCCTTAATCCACATACCCCCGCCCATCCCCTGCAGCAGAGAATTCCTCAGCTCATGTCCCCGCCCCTCACCCAACCGCAGTATAAAAAAAGCGCCCCCCTCCCTGTTGGGTGAATCCACGTGCCCTCTCCTTGGGGTACGTGGGTCTCCCGGGGACGCAGAATAAACCTTTTCCTTTCCTTTCTTTTCTGATTCACTGGAGCCTCTATTT
>NW_006289818.1:95071-99219 GCF_000327345.1 Myotis davidii | reverse complement strand
GCCGGAGAGAGCCCAGGAACGGATACATGCAGACATGTGACAAGATAATGGACTCCCCCTGGAATTTCTCACAGATCAAGGAGCCAGACACAGATACCGGCTTCTTCTCCCTTAATCCACATACCCCTGCCCATCCCCTACAGCAGAGAACTCCTCAGCTCAGGCCCCCGCCCCTCACCCAACCGCAGTATAAAAAAAGCGCCCCCCTCCCTGTTGGCGTGAATCCACGTGCCCTCTCCTTGGGGTACGTGGGTCTCCCGGGGACGCAGAATAAACCTTTTCCTTTCCTTTCTTTTCTGATTCACTGGAGTCTCTATTTCTTGCGCCGCCTCCTGAGCCACCTAACCTAACAAAACTAACGTTTGAATAACCTTTTGCATTATATCCTTCCTTCTAAACACTTTCCCCCCTTGGTTTCCAAGACACCCATCTCATAGTTTCCCCACCCAGACCTTTTTGTGCCTGGTTCTCAGTCTTCTTTGCTGAACCTTCTTTCTCTTCCTGATCCTTCCATAATAGGGACAAAAATTAAAATCACCACAATACTACTGTGATTTATTGAAAGCTTACTTATGTGCCAGTCGCCTTTCAAATGCAGTATCTCTTTAATTCTCATAGCAATTCCATAAGATAGTTATTATTTTATAATTACTATTAATATTATTATTAGTTGCCACATATTCAGATGAGGAAACAGGCTGGAAAATTAGTAAACTACCTAGGACCAGTTAGTAGTAGAGCCAGGGATGAGAAGCTTGGCTCACTGACTCCAAAGCATGTGCTCCTTGCTTGGGTTAGGTCTCAGGTACACAGTACCCTGTGATGTAGGTACTATCACTATCTGCACATGATGCATGAGGAGCCTGAGGTCTACACACATGGAGTGATTAACCAAACATCATAAGAGCAAGTATGTCACACACAAGAATGGATTCTTTAAGGAACACTTGTTTGACAGAATGGAGGCTTTTTTCTACCTTCTACTTCTTTTACTCTGCGTTGCAACTTGCTGACCTACTGCCTGGCAACCATCTGCCTCCACCCCAACCCCCCCTACCCTCCCACACCTCCTTCAGTTGCATTATCACATTCCATTTGAGCACTAGGTTGTTTCCTGTCTTTGCTTTTAGGTGCAAATGGTTGTGAATTTAACACCTGTAAGAGGAGATAGCAGCAAAAGTCAGAGGGGAAGGGATGAATTGTTCAATTAGTGGTGCTAGGGGAACTTCATTATCTGATTGTTAAAAAGATGTTTACTTTGTCTCATGACACTAAATATGGATTCCAGATCAATTTGAGAAATGGAGATTTTATACAAGTATGTACTAATTCTTTAATAAAATATTTTATTGTTATGAAAGTAATAAAAAGAATCAAATGTTCAAAAGCAACCCTTTTTAAAACTGCAAGAAAACAAATATTTATTAAATTTCTAGATTGGAGAAGGCTTTCTCTGATTAAGAGTGATGAAAGTGTTAGGTTTGATGGAACAATTGAGTTGATACCCTTCCCCCAGGAACTGGCTTTTCAGGTCATTTCACTATGGATATTCCCTTTGCTGAAGACCACTTTTTGCTTGTGGGTGACCACATTCCATTCTTTCCTCTCTGGGTATGCATAAAGAAGTCTCCGCCCAGAAAAATACCACCAAAAGTCCTTTAAAAGCCACTGACGCCCCTCACTGGGTACTGGAGCCATCCAGGCTCAGCCACCTGGTGTGTGGATGATCGAATAAATTCGTAATCCCTCACCACTCTGGCCTCGTGTGTTCCTCCTTCGGCGACCTAACATAAGTAAATTACAAAGAAAAGACCAATGTAAAACAGAATTAATTTTAGACTGTAATAAAGAATAAAAAGCATTTATTTGAGCAAAAAAGGAGCTCATTCAGGTAGCAACCTAAATTGTGATGCATGGAGACAAAGAGGAGACCATCCTTTATCAATTAGGTCCATCTTATGTAAATGAGCTGTCCAAATTGTGCAATTCTGATTAGACAGAGCCAGTCTCAGTCTGTTGGTAAAAAGTTGAAGTGCAGGTGGTCTGGAGGTGAATGGTGACGCAGAGATGAGCTCGGCAAGCAGGACTGAGTTTAGAGAAGCAGAGGGCTACTGCTCCCTCAGGCAAGTAGCAAAACCCCCAAAGTTCTCATGGCTTTTATTGGGGAGTACAGCAAATAACAATGGAGTACAGCAAGTGACAATGAAAAACAGGCATACCGGCCAGTTAGCTTTAAACTCAGGAAAACCTCTAATCTCATTCACAGGGGAGAAGAAACAATAGTAGTAGCTAGTTATACAAAGACCCTTTCAACCTGCAGCAGTGTACCCTCTCTTGTACTTTCCATGGCCTCAAGGAAATTCTGCCTCTGAACAACAAATCTTGCGTGCAAGACTTTGTTCTCACGTGGCCCACTTGCAGGCCCCCATCTGTTCTTGGTAGAACATTCCTCTTTTAGTTAACTTCTCATTCCACTTGACCGGCTACATAGAAGCCAATGTTTCCTTCAGTGGTTGACTCAGACAGCATACTGTGAGAAGCCAAGAGTTCAGTTTGAGGTTCTTCTCAGTATACAAAGTACATGAGGAGCCCCTGTCAGCAAATGGCCACTAGAGTCTTATTATTTATACAATTTGGGCCCTCAGTTGACCATAAGGAATTCATTTCAACAGATAAATTTCTTCTCAGGGTACACATTAAATGAATCTTTCTTTTCAGGTTCCACACCATAAACCCAAAAGACAGCATTAACAGATTTAAAAGACAAACAGCAAGCTGAGAAGTATTGGCAACAAATAAGAAAAACAAGCCCTGGCCGGTTTGGCTCAGTGGATAGAGTGTCAGCCTGTGGACTGAAGGGTCCCAGGTTCAGTTCCGGTCAAGGGCATGTACCTTGGTTGCGGGCACATCCCCAGTAGGGGGTGTGCAAGAGGCGGCTTATCGATGTTTCTCTCTCATTGATGTTTCTGGCTCTCTATCCCTCTCCCTTCCTCTCTGTAAAAAAATCAATAAAAAATATATTTAAAAAAAAACAAATAAAAACAATAACAATAGCAAACTTTTATTGTGTTTACATAGCTAATGTTAGGTCAAGCTGAAAGGAGCCAGGACAAGAGACACTGTGAGATGACATTGACAAATATGTTCTCCCAGGCAGTGGACTTTCTTGTTGTTTTGTTGATGGTTTCTTTTGCTGTGCAGATGCTTTTTATTTTGATGCAGTTTCATATGTTTATTTTCTCCTTAGTTTCCATTGCCCCAGGAGCTGCATTAGTAAAGATATTGCTTCAGCATGTGTCTGAGATTTTGCTGCCTGTGGATTCCTCTAATAATTTTATGGTTTCCCATCTTACGTTTAAGTCCTTTATCCATTTTGAGTTTATTTCTGTGTGTGGTGTAAGTTGATGTTCTAGTTTCACTTTTTTGCATGTATCTGTCCAATTTTCCCAACACCATTTATTGAAGAGACTGTCTTTACTCCGTTATATGCTCTTGCCTCCTTTGTCAAATATTAATTGAGCATAATGGTTTGGGTCGATTTCTGGGTTCTCTGTTCTGTTCCATTGGTCTATATGTCTGTTCTTGTTCCAGTAACAGGCAGTTTTGAGAACCATGGCTTTATAGAATAGCTTGATATCTGATATTGTGACCCTTCAACTTTGTTCTTCTTTCTCAGGATTGCTGCAGCTATTCGGGGTCTTTTTTATTCCAGATGAAATTTTGGAGAGTTCATTCTCGGTTTGTGATATATGCCATTGGTATTTTAATGGGGATTGCATTGAATCTATAGATTGCTTTGGGTAGTAAGAACATTTTAATGATGTTGATTTTACCAATCCATGAACACGGTATGTCCTTATATCTGTTTATGTCTTCCTCTATCTATTTTTCCAGTGTCCTGTAGTTTTCTGAGTACAGGTCTTTTACCTCCTTAGTTAAGTTTATTCCTAGGTATCTTAATTTTTTTGGTGCAATGGTAAATGGGAATTTTTTAAATTTCTCTTTCTGTAAGTTCACTATTGGTGTTTAAAAATGCCATAGATTTCTTGGTGTTAATTTTGTATCCTGCTACATTGCCAAATTCATTTATTAAGTCTAATAATTTTTTGATGTAGTCTTTAGTGTTATCTGTGATAAGGATTTAATCT
>NW_006289818.1:88773-94481 GCF_000327345.1 Myotis davidii | reverse complement strand
AGGTAGGGGAGGGTGGGGGCAAGGGGGAAAGATCAACCAAAGGACTTGTATGTATGCATATAAGCCTAACCAATGGATGCAGACTCCAGGGGGTGTGAGGGCATGAGCAAGGGTGTGGGGGGACAATGGGGGGTGGTAAGGATACATATATAATACCTTAATCAATAAGGAAAAAAAGAGAGACATTATGAGTGTTGAAGAAGTGAAAGGTGAACATAATGTATGATGCACGTGGGTAGGCTAAATCAGACGGTGATTAAAGAAAATTGAATTTATTTAGGGAAAGGAGATGGAGGATGGGATATCCAAAGGGAATGGCTGCACTGCACCCAGCCACCAGGATTCTGTGTCCATGATGGCAGCACTCAGGAGCTGGAGTTTCATCCTTATATGCAGTCACTGGCAGGAAACTTTTGTCAGTGGGTCTGGAGGCTGAACTGGTGGGCTTGGAATGCAGATGGAATGCAAGTGTGTGATTGTTAGTGACAGAAATATAATATTGGGGACAAGCTACAATTAAAGAAATATTACTCATGCTCTGTTAACCATGGTCGTTCTGTTCTGATTAGAGAAAGCACATTCTAACCTGGCTGAGAGTTGTATGCCCTGGGGCATGGGAGCTAACATCGGAATGCAGTCCATACTCCAGTCCTGAGAACTGCCTATCATTATGGAAAGGTTTACAACCTCATGGCTGAAACAATCTAGTCCTGGAGGCACCCACTCTTTACAACCCTCAGTCCCTATTGCCTGTAATCTGGTCCCGGGGCTCCAGGAGGCATCCACCCTCTGTGAACCCCATGCCCAATCCACATGACTTGTAACCTGCAATGATTATACTGTGCCTGCTTTCCCAGGCCTGTGATTCCTACTTTCCCACATAATCTTTGTCCTTCAACACAATATAAGCAGCTGGCTTATGGGGAAAGACAGAGCAGGTTTTTGTGGGTGACCTGCTGCTCTCCCATACTGCTGGCATTATTGATTGAATCCTGTCTCTGCTTAATTGGCTCAAGTAGTGACAGGCAGCCCAGACCCCTTGGTTGTCTGGTTGGTTACATGATCAGGTGCCTTCAGGACAGTCTCCATTCCTTATGTGGTCTGAGATGCAAATCAAAATGACAAGTTTTTCCCACAAATGGCCATTAAGGATTGTATTGCCCTACAGTCCTAACAGTTATCATTTCTTAAGATCTTACAAAGTGCCAGAAATATTCCAAGTGCTCTACATGATTTCATTTCCTTCTTACAATAACCCTGAGGTAGATCCTAATATTATCTCCAGGATCTAAAACATTCTTATTTAAGGGGAAAACAAATAATGCATAAAATGTAAATATACAGCATAACAAGTTATTATAAAGGAAACTACCATAAAGATCAAGAGATAGAACTCCTGAGATCCCTGTGGGCTCCAGCTCAATCACCTCTCTCCTCTAAAGGAAAACCCTGGTGATAGTTATGACTTTTACTTGTTTACCTTTCTTTAGAGCTTTACCACTCAAATATGAATCCCCAGACACTATTTTTGTTTTTTAATTTTTTTTTACATTTCCAGATACTTTCAATGGCCATAAAAAGATACTATTATAGAAACTGGCATTGCTTTAGTAATGGGAACATTATAAGACACAGGGTGACGTAACAAAGAAATGTTTGGAGCCAGACTGGGCCATCTGAATCCCAGCTCTCCTGCATACTCGCTGTACAACCCTGGGCAAGTCACACAGCATCAGTCTGTTTCCTTGTCTATAAAATAGGACAACATAAGTTTAACTTCACAAAGTTGTTTAAAGGATTAGTTAATGTAGAAAATAGGCGCATCAAGTATTGAAGAAATGGTAGCTATTAGTATTAATGATGATATCACACTCCATTTCAAGATTGCTGCTAAGTCAGAGAATGAGTTCTATAGAATTTAAATATGGCTTCAAGTCCACATTTTGTGCAAGTTCCCCATTTTTCAACATATATCAAATTTTCAACATGTGCAGTGTTTTATCTATCAGCAAGCCTTCTTCCAGTGGGTCTGAGCCTGTGAACGCTGCCCATTCTGAAATGCAGGAGAATGGCACCCTTGTTTCTCACATTGATTTTGATTATTTTTACTTCAGTCACCAACCAGAGTATGGTACAATATTAAACAAGTTTAAAAATACTTTACACATATCACTGCCCTCTAGTGACTAGAATTAATTCTTTCAAGTAATCCATTAACTTATCCCCTCAATGTAAAAAACTAAAATAAAAATGTAGTCACTGATCTACTAGGAGAAAAAACCTTTTTCCAGGAAATGTGGGTTGAACCAACCAATTACACTTGATCTTACTTTCCTGATCAAAGCATCTAGCTATGGTCAGAGCCATTCAGGTGGGCCACATGCATGTTCTGTTACAGATTGTCTTAAAAGGGTTAGCTGTGTTGAGGATGACCATTGAATACTAACACAGTAGGCACATTTTCTCTTTAATGTCCCCCAACTCTGAAGAACTTGGCCTCCACGGTGTTCCTTATACTTTTTATTTCTTATAAAATTTTTTACAATATGTATATAGTATTTACATACAGGAGGGAACCCACATTATCAAGGAAGGGAGAAAATAATCTGGATTGCTAAAATAGAAATTTTGCACTCAAGAGCTATTCCAGATTTAAAATATCAAGAGATTGGTTGACATCCTGAAAGACTGGATGTCACCTGCGGGCCAGTTAGCTTTAAACTCAGGAAAACCTCTAATCTCATTCACAGGGGAGAAGAAACAATAGTAGTAGCTAGTGTTTACAGGCTAGGCCTTGTGCTTTGCTATTTGTATCTACAACAATCCTGTGGTAGGTGTCATTACCCCCATTTTATAGATTAGACCAAGAGTTTACATAACTGAGTTTAAATCTTTCTCTGATAACAAGAAACCATCTGAGAGGCACGTTCCACTTGAAGGTTAAGCAAGATGCCATCTTGGTATAAACAGTAACAAATTACAAAACACTCTGACCCAGAAACTACTGAAGAACAGTATCTAAGAATATTTATGGTAAAAGACAGGTATTCAAAGATGACCCAACTTCTATTCTAATTGCCATCAAAAATTAAATGCTGCCTAGCTAAAAGTTCACTGAGAAATTTATTCTATACAGCTATAGGTAAGTTTGTGTTATCAAAATGCAAATTTAACTTGGTTTGAAATCCTTAAATTAGAACCTTGAGCTAAATGATAACTTTCCCCCTATTTTTTTCAAATTTACAAACTTAGATGATAGACTCATTTGTATGAAGCATAAGGCCAAATTAGAAAGTGGACATATGGACACCTTGCTACCTGCTGCCCTCCCCCACTGTGGGCTGCTGGGTCTGCTGGCCACTCCTTGTTGAAGAGCAGCAATCTGTTTTCCTCAGAGGCTCTTCAATAACCGTAACACTGATGCCTGAACTTGCATCTTTAAACACATTTTTCAGGGGTTGGGAGCTTCTGGGACCATAACTTTAACGCAGCCTTCCATAACAGTCTTTTCACTTTCTTTTACAAAGCCTGACACAGCAATAACAGCAATGAACCGCTTCAGCCTTTTCACTTCTGCAGAAGCTACAACTTCTCCAACATATAAAGAGGCTGGAAAGTGAATTTCCTGGGAAATAAATACACAGCCTGGGCCTGGCATTTTAGTCCCAGGAGAGCTGAAATAAGTCCATTGATCAAAACTCTATGCACAATTGTCTTTCCAAACTTGGTATGTTTTGCAAAATCTTCATTTAAATGCAAAGGATTGACATCCCCTGTTAGTTCTGAGAAGGCAACTCTTTGTGTGAAGGCTCTGCTGAATTCTGCCTGGTCTCCAACTTGGATGCGCATATGCTGAAAGTGCTGCCTGCTTACAACTGTTTGGTTCAGGCAGATTCTCCTCCAAAGGTTACACCACCAAAGACAATGGCTGGAAATTACGGGGAACATCTTAGGCACCCTCAAATTCCATCAACAGGAGCACTGAGCCTGTTTCAGTCATCAAGCATTATGCTGGCACCAAAAGATAGTTTTGAGAGCAGAGGAATGTTGCTGAAATTGAAGACTATTCAATCCAACACTAGTTCCCTACTATTACCAGATAATTCAAGGAGAAATGGAGAAACCTGAATCACCCTGAAGACACATTTCTTGCCTTTATACTATAAAGGTTCTCAACCTGTGGGTCACGACCATCGGAAAACACATATAGCATATCAGATATTTACATTACGATTCATAACAGTAGCAAAATTACAGTTATGAAGTAGCAACAAAAATAATTTTATGGCTGGGGATCACCACAACATGAGGAACTGTATTAAAGGTTGCGGCATTAGGAAGGTTGAGAACCACTGCAAGTTTATAGGATCTTAACAGGTTCAAAGAGCTCCACAATCTGACAACAGCACTCCCCAAACAGGTCCTCCAGGGCTGAAATAAGCAGCTGTTAGAACTGTGCAGCATTCAGTCCAACCCCATGTTCTTGAAATTCTAGGCAGACTTTCATGTAGTGGTGCTCAGAGGGATTTTTGTAAACTATTCTCTCATATGTGGCAGCTGGGGCTGGCATCTTTTCCAATCCTGATTGCACCTGAAGCCCAGCGCATGTGCTCTGTACCCCGGGTCCCCCTGGGCCCTCAAAGCCAACCACCACTTCCTCAGCTGGCTGCGTTGTACAGAGGCCCCGGGGGGCCCGCTCCAGTTCTCCGGCCCTGCCTCGCCCACTACCCGCCCATCCTGTGCAGAGGTGGAGAGGTACTTCCTGTTTTTTAATTTTATATAAATAGAAATACCGTGTATGTATCCTTCTGTATCTGGCTCATTTCCCTTACAATAATATTTCTGAGGTTCAACTTTGTATGTAGCATTAGTTCATCATTTTCAGTGTTGAGTAACAGCATTCCATTCTATGAATTTACAAGAAATTATTTATCCACCCTACTGTTGATGCACATTTGGGTCATTTCCAGTTTGGGACAATTAGGAAAAATGTTATTATAAACATCTTTTTTTGTCCAGCCTGCGTTGCTCAACAGTTGAGCATTGACCTATGAACCAGGACGTCAGGGTTCAATTCCTGGGCAGGGCTCAATCCCCAGTGTAGGGCATGCAGGAGGCAGCCAATCAATGATTCTCTCTCATCATTGAAGTTTCTGTCGCTCTCTTCCTCTCCCTTTCTCTCTGAAATCAATAAAAATATATTTTAAAAAATAAACTTTTTTGTCTCCTGATGCACATATGCTCACATAGAGTACATATATAGGAGTGGAATTGCTGGTTCATAGAGCATGTGTTTTTGCAACCTTATTAGATACTACCAAACTGTCTACCAAAGTTTTACCAACTGCCACTTCTACCATCAGTGTTCCTGTTGTTCCACCTCCACAAAAACACGTGGTATTGTCAATAAAGTTTTAAAATTTTTGCTGAAGGTTTGTTAATGTAAGAAACATTCAAACCTGTGAGGAATTTTTTGTGAGTTTATTTGTGTTAGGGGCGCTGGAGGAATACACGAGGCCAAAGTGGTAAGGGTTTATAAATTTATTAGGTCATCTGGATACCAGATGGGTTGATCCCCAAAATGGCGCCAGCACCCAGGGATGAGGAGTCAGAGATTTTAAAGGACTCTAGGCAGGCTTTTGGTAGGTGGAGAATTCTCTGGGCAAGTCCAGATCCTAGGAAGGTCCTGAGGGGAAGGATAATGGTCT
>NW_006289818.1:87094-88670 GCF_000327345.1 Myotis davidii | reverse complement strand
TGCCTGCTGAGGGGGGACGTGGAGATCAGAGGGGGGTGGACTTTGATTGTAGTCGGCTGGAACACTATATAGATAATTCATGGTTGGAGCGAGAGGTTGCAGCAGCATGATTTCCCTGAGAGACTGGTTGGTGAAGGCTCAAAAGTGGTCCTGAAGGAAAGATAAAAAAATAGCACAGAATGCCGGTACATGGGCCAAAAATGAGAATGAGGAACAGGAATGTTAATGGTCCTATGAAGGGAAGTAGCCAGGTATACCAATTTACATTCTTTAGCCAGTAGTCCTATGAATTTGATTGACGTTCTCTAATCTTTGCAGTCCTTTCTGTTAATTTTTGGGCAGCATCTCTGACAAGGCCAGATTGATTGACATAAAAACAACCTTCTTCTTTCAGAACAGAAAGAGGCATAGATCCCCTTTCTTCACCTTTAGGAGGTCTAGCTAGTCCTTCCAATTATGAAGGGTGACAGCTGCTAGCGAGTCTATCTGATCCTGAATTTGAACTAAACTTTTGGCAATGTCATTTAGGGTTTCTTGTAGATCCTGAGACAGATTTTCAAAATATGATAGAACAGTGGTTAAGCCCCCGCTATGTGCTTGTTCTAACCCCTGCTGTGATGCCCAGGGTTATGAGAAGAGGGATTATCTGGAATGCCCTTTTGTGTCACATATGATAGTTATGGGGACAGGTAAAGACTGATTATGGGAGGCTACATTTACATTGGGTGAAAGATAGAAGAGAGTACATGTTCCTATCTAGTTGGTTGGAGAGAGATATATGTGTTTTCCCCACAGAGGAAGAAAAATCCCTGGTCACAAAAACAAGCTGAAATATGTAGAGAGAAGAGGTGGACTAATGGGTATGAGGTTCCTTTTCCCAGTTCCATGTTCCAAGCTGAGAGAGTAGTCACCATGGTACTACCTATAAGGGGTGACAGATGAGTAGTTGAGATTCTACTGCAGTGAAAGTAGGCAGGAACACTAGTGCAGTGGGCTGTTATCCAAGGGAAAAGCAAAAGGGAAAAAAAGGAGCAGTTGAAGCCTCAGGCCTGAATGGTTGGATAAGAAGTAAAACAGATTGGTTGTAGGAAACAACCAATGGCTTCGGGGGAGATCCGGTAGTCAACGCTTTGGGACCAATGGCAGTTCAGTAGTTCTAGGTTAACTGGTGTTGCAAGTTGATGATGGGAGATGGCCTGTAGTTATATTGCCCTGTAACCATGAAAAGCATAAAGGGGCTTGGACAATTAGTGGAGTGTGGAGAGTGATAGACACTGTGATGGGGCTAGAGGTTGGAGTTCTCTTATTAAAAACTAGTAGCCCAGTGCACAAAATTTATGCACATTAAAAGGGAATTAATTGCCCTAACCGGTTTTGCTCAGTGGATAGAGCATCAGCCTGCAGACTCAAGGGTCCCAGGTTCAATTCCAGTCAAGGGCATGTACCTTGCTTGCAGGCACATCCCCAGTGGGGAGTGTGCAGGAGACAGCTGATCGATGTTTCTCTCTCATCAATGTTTCTAACTCTCTAACCCTCTCTCTTCCTCTCTGTAAAAAATCAATAAAATATATATATT
>NW_006289818.1:78352-85961 GCF_000327345.1 Myotis davidii | reverse complement strand
TCTTTTCTAAGCCTTTCAGCCGCCCCAACTCAGGTTCACCCTTGGCTGTGCTGGCATGGCATAGTTTAGAAAGATCTGCCTGCATGCTCCCAGGGTGGGTTCCTGCCTCAAACCCTGCACTTACAGGAAACAGTTTGGGGGAGGGGGCAGCCATTGCCAAGACAACCCCTGCAGGACTGACTTCCTTCCGCTTGGTCGCAGTTCTGGTGGTCATGATGAACACCACCCAGGGTTTTTATATAAGTAGATATAAACTGAAAAGAAGGGAGGCTTGGTTTGCCTGTGCTGTGGGATAATTACCTAGAAGTGCGTTTGAAGGGCTAGGGGTAGAAGTGTAGTTTAAGGTTCTTTAGTTTCAAGAATTAATTTTGTTAGATGAGACTTAAGGAATTTGCCTTTTCTACCTTGCCTGAAGATTGGGGCCAATAGGGGGTGTGTAAGTTTCACAGGATATTTAGAGTTGAGGAGACCTGTTGAGTTATTTGAGATATTAAAGCAGGTCCATTATCTGATTGTAATGAGGTGGGTAGGCCGAATCTGGAAATGATATGCTGAATGAGAGAATTCTAGTGGGTAATGCTTCTACCCAGCCTGAGAAGGTATTTACTAAGTTTAAGAGGTATTTTATTTTTTTAATGGGGGACATGTGAGTGAAGTCAATCTGCCAGTCTTGGCCAGAGATTTGGCCCCTAGACTGATGAGTGGGGAAAGGAGGAGGTCTAATATAACTTGTCCTTGGGGAGATACTGAGTAACAAGTAGAACAGGTTTTGGTGATATCTTGCAGTAGGGAGGCTAGGCTAGGACATGTGATGAGGGGTTTTAGGAATTGTAAATGTATCCTGTATGTAGGGAGTTGTAAATAGCCCACAAGATATCGCGGTCCTGTCCCTGGAGAAGAATATATTTTCCCCGAAATTTTAACCATGGATCTTCCTGAGTAGCTGCAAGAGCTAATAGAGACTGAAGTTCCTCAGGGGTGTATTTGGGTGTTATACAAAGTATAGCTAAGAGTTGGGGAGATGGAGGCTTCCTCTGAGCCACTGTCTTGGCCATTTAGTCTGCTTTGTTATTTCCCTATATTACAGCATCGTATGGACTTAGGGCCCTATGCAGTGTATAACTTTTAAGAAGGCTAGAAAAGGGAAGAGAAGTTCTTAAATGCTAAGCAGGAAGACTTGTTGAAGTTTTCAATGATAAGGTCAAGGACTGTGAATGAGCGGCGGAAATAAAGAAAGTCTAGACTTCAACCTAAGGATGTAAGCAACAGGAGAGAGCCTGTACGGGTTGCTTTAGCTTACTAGGAGAGAGGGGTCCCTTCAGACATCAGGGGTGATCAGGTTCTAACTCACTGGACAAACTTTTCTACAACTTTCACAAACCTTTCTACCCACTCACAAATAACCAGCTTTAGATAAAAATAAAAAAACAGCATTTCTTAGAGTGACATTTATGAACACATTTTAAACACACTCTTACTTTAAAACAAATAGAGAGTAGTGGGACCACTCGGTCAAATGGGAGTTATCCCAAGAAATGAGAAACACCAATCAGAAAGGATATATACACCCCTATGTTCAAAGCAGCACAATTTACCATAACTAAGATTTGGAAACAGCCTAAGTGCCCATCAGCAGATCAGTGGGTACATTTAATTATATATGAAAACTAGAGGTCTGATGCACCAGTGCACAAAATTCGTGCATGGAGAGGAGGGTCCCTCAGCCCGGTCTGCACCCTCTTGCAATCCGGGACACCCTGGTGGATGTCTGAGGACAGCCCTCTTCTAATCCAGGACCCCTGACTCCTAACTGCCCACCTGTTGCTCCTAACCGCCCACCTGCTCGCTCTTTATTGCTTGGCTCACCACTCCTAAGCACTGTGTTTGCCAGCCCTGAGCCTGGCTTCTGGCAGAGTGGCCCTCCCACTGTGGGAGTGCACTGACCACCAGGGGGCAGCTCCTGCATTGAGCATCTTCCCCCTGGTGGTCAGTGCATGTCACAGCGATCAGTCATTCTGGTCATTCTGCAGTAATGGTCACTGGGCTTTTATTATACAGATGCTAGAGACCCAATGCATGGAAATTCATGCAAGAGTAGGCCTTCCTTCCTCCGGCTGCTGGCACTGGATTCCCTCCAGCACCTGGGACCTGGACTTCCCTCCTCCGGACCACCCGCAGGCACCTGGGACCTGGTCTGGCTTCCCTCTGGCGCCAGCTTCGTCATGAGGGACGTCCAGAATGACGTCTGGAAGACATCCGGTCTAATTAGCATATTACCCTTTTATTATTATAGATAATTAAGTATATTTGTTATGATTTGGTAGATTATTTTTTTGTGTCTTGAAATGCTCAATTTTTTTTTCCCAAAGAAATGAATGGTGCCTAACCAGTGTGGCTCAGTGAACATCAACCTATGAACCAGGAGGTCACAGTTCGATTCTTGGTCAGGGCACCTGCTCGGGTTTTGGGCTCGATCCCCAGTAGAGGGGGTGTAGGAGGCAGGTAATCAATAATTATCTCTTATTGTTGATGTTTCTATCTCTTTTTCCCTCTACCTTCTCTGAAATCAATAAAAATATATATTTTTTAAAAAATAATGGTAATAGCCGAAACCGGTTTGGCTCAGTGGATAGAGCGTCGGCCTGGGGACTGAAAGGTCCCAGGTTTGATTCCGGTCAAGGGCATGTACCTGGGTTGCGGGCATATCCCCAGTGGGAGATGTGCAGGAGGCAGCTGATTGATGTCTCTCTCTCATTGATGTTTCTAACTCTCTATCTCTCTCCCTTCCTCTCTGTAAAAAATCAATAAAATATATTTAAAAAAAATAATGGTAATAGCTTCCCTTTATTCCTTTTGGGCTTAGGAAAGGTGAAGTAGGAATTATCTACTTTTGGATAATGGGGGAAACCTGTATTTGATTTTATATTATTGTAAATGTAATATTTACTTAAATTTCATTTAAATGCTCACTGATGGTATATAAAGTATAATTGAGCTTTTGATACTGATTTTTGTATACTGATTTTGCTAATTTCTCTTAATTGTAAATTTTTATCTATAGCTTCTTTAGGATTTTCTAAATACACAAATATATCATCTGCAAATACTATAATAAGTTTTATTTATCCTTTTCCAATCCATGTTCATTTCATTTTTTTCTTGCCTTACTGCACTGGCTAGGACAGGGGTGGGCAAACTTTTTGACTCGAGGGCCACAATGGGTTCTTAAACTGGACCGGAGGGCCAGAACAAAAGCATGGATGGAGTGTTTGTGTGAACTAATATAAATTCAAAGTAAACATCATTACATAAAAGGGTACGGTCTTTTTTTTTTTTTAGTTTTATTCATTTCAAACGGGCCGGATTCGGCCCACGGGCCGTAGTTTGCCCACGGCTGGGCTAGGACTTAGAGTAAAAAAAGTGGTGAGGGGGGCATCTTTGTCTTATTCCTGAACTCAAGGGAACCACTTTCAATAATTCAACATTAAATATGACTCCAGCTACAGGTTTTTGGTTTACCATCCTATATAATAAAAGTCTAATATGCAAATAGACCAGTGGAATGACTGGTTGCTATGATGTGCACTGACCACCAGGGGGCAGATGCACAAAACAGGAGCTGCCCCCTGATGGTCAGTGCACTCTCACAGGTGGAATGCTGCTCAGCCAGAAGCCCTGAGCTGGGCTCACGGCTGGCAAGACCAGCGGTGCTCCAGCCTCTGTAGCAGCACTAAGGATGTCCAATTGCTGGCTTAGGCCCACTTCCTGCGTGGAGTGGGCCTAAGCCATCAGTCAGACATCACCCGAAGGCTCCCAGAATGTGAGAGCGAGCAGGTCCGGCTGAGGGACCCCCCCCTCCCGGTCCCCCCTCCCCAAGTGCATGAATTTCATGCACCGGGCCTCTAGTTTATCATATTAAAGATATGATATATTAAAGATGTTTCCTTCCATTCCTAATTTACTAAAAGTTTAAAATTTTTTCAATGGATGTTGAATTTTACCAAATTATTTTTCTTTGTCTATCATGACAATCATGTTTTTCTTATTATCTTTTTTTTCAAACCATTTGTCACAATTAAGGGGTCTTTTTTTTATTATTTTTTTATCAATTATTATTTTTTTAAAATATGTTTTATTGATTTTTTACAGAGAGGAAGAGGGATAGAGAATTAGAAACGTCAATCAGCTGCCTCCTGCACACTCCCCACTGGGGATGTGCCCGCAACCAAGGTACATGCCCTTGACCGGAATCGAACCTGGGACCCTTGAGTCTGCAGGCCAACGCTCTATCCACTGAGCCAAACTGGTTAGGGCTGTTATTATCTCAATATATTAAATCACATTGTTTGGTTTTCTAACAAACCAACCATGCATACCTGGAATAAACCCAATTTGGTCCTGGTTTATTATAATCATTACTGGAGGCCCAGTGCACAAAAATTTGTGCACTCGGGGGCGGGGGGTCCCTCAGCCCAGCCTGTGCCCTTTCTCAGCCTGGGAAGATCCTGGTGCTGGGAGGCATATTACCCTTTTACTATATAGGATAGATGCTGGTGCATGGGTGGGGGCCAGCTGGTTTGCCCTGAAGGGTGTCCTAGATCAGGGTGGGGGTCCCACTTGGGTGCCTGGCCAGCCTGGGTGAGGGGCTGAGGGCTGTTTCAGGCTGGCCACACCTGCTTTGGGGTGAGGGTCCCCATTAAGGTGCCTAGCCAGCCTAGGTGAGGGGCTGATAGCTGTTTGCAGGCTGGCCAAGCCCCCCAGTGGGGACCCTCACCCCATGGGGGTGTGGCCAGCCTGGATGAGGGACTGAGGGCGGTTTTCAGGCTGACCACAGCCCCTTCAGGGTGGGGGTCCCTAGTGCGGTGCCTGGCCAGCCTGGGTGAGGGTCTGAGGGCCGTTTTCAGGCTGGCCATGCCCCCCAGCAACCCAAGCTCCCAGCCTCTCCTTTTTTTCTTTTTCTTTTTTTTTCCAGTGCCTCCTTGAGTGGAGGCCAGGGCGGGCTGGAAGCAGGTATGTAGGATGTATTTATCTTCTATAATGGAAACTTTGTAGACTTGAGCATAGCCCAGGGCCAGCCAGGGAAGGTGGGAAGCTTGGCTTCCTCCATCACCAGGGGTCACCCAAGCCTCCTGCTCGCACCAGCTCTGTGGCTGCTGCCATCTTAGTTGGGTTAATTTGCATACTCGCTCCTGATTGGTTGGTAGGCATGGCTTGTGGGTGTAGCGGAGTGGAGGAGTGATAGTTAATTTGCATGTTTCTCTTTCATTAGTGTAGATATATTGCTGCATTCAATTTGCTAATATTTTGTTTAGGATTTTTATATCTATGTCCATAAGATATATTACCCTGTATTTTCCCTTTCTTGTAATGTCCTTGACATATTTTGGTGTCAAGGATTTTCTAGCCTCATAAGACTAATTTAGGATTAAAACCTCTTTTTCTTTCTTTCCTTCTCTCTCTCTCTCTCTCTCTCTCTTTCTCTCTTCCTTTCCTTTCTTTTAAAGAGAGAGGGAGAAACATTGACTGGTTGCCTCTCTTAAGCACCCCAAGCTAGGTATGTGCCCCACTTGGACCCATAACCTTTTGGTGTATTAGATGACACTCCATCCGAGCCACACCAGCCAAGACAAACCACTTTTTTCTATCCTTCTCCACTTACAAACTTTTGAGGTCAAAGGTATTTAAATAGATTATTTTTTCATATTTTCATTATATCCAATTATTTGCTTATAACCCATGCTTGAATGAAGCTTATCTAACACAAGTATTGTTTTCTGTAGGTGCCAGCGAGAGCTCTGGGATGAGATGGGCCATACCTGAATAGGTGTTGGTGAGGGCTCTGGGATGGGGGTAGGCCACACCTGGGCACGTGCAGGTAAGGGCTCTGGGATAGGGGTGGGCCACACCTGGGTAAGTGCCGGTGAGGAGTATGGGATGTGGTGAGCTACACCTGGGCAGGTGCCAGTGAGTGTGATGGGATGTGGTGGGCCACACCTGAGCAGGTGCTGGTGAGGGCTATGGACTGAAGTTGGCCACACCTGGGAAGGTGCCAGTGAGGGTTCTGAGATGGGGGGGGCCACACCTGGGTAGGTTCCAGTAAAGGCTCTGGGATGGAATGGGATGGGCCACACCTGGTCAGGTTCCAGTGAGGGTTCTGAGATGGGATGGGCAACACCTGCGCAGGTGTAGGTGAGGGCTATGGGATGTAGTGGGCCATACCTAGGCAGGTGCTGGTAAGGGATCTGGGATAGGGGTGGGCCACACATGGGTAAGTGCCAGTGAGGGGTATGGGATGTGGTGAGCTACACCTGGGCAGGTGCCAGTGAGGGTGATGGGATGTGGTGGGCCACACCTGGGCAGGTGCTGGTGAGGGCTATGGGCTGGAGTTGGCCATACCTGGGCAGGTGCCAGTGACGGCTCTGGGATGGGGTGGGCCACACCTGGGCAGGTGTCGGTGAGGACTATGGAATGTGGTGGGCCACACCTGGGCAGATGTGGGTGAGAGGTATGGGATGTGGTGAGCTACCCCTGGGTAGGTGAGGGTGAGGGCTATGGGATGTGGTGTGTCACACCTGGGCAGGTGTAGCTGAGGGCTATGGGATGTGGTGGGCCATACCTGGGCAGGTGCTGATGAGGGATCTGGGGTGTGATGGGCCACACCTGGGCAGGTCCCGGTGAGGACTATGGGCTGGAGTTGGCCAGCCCACACCTGGGTAATTTGATAATTTTGTATGGTGCAGGAATGTTATAAATATCACAGCCTTTTTCCTGTGTCAGTTACTGACTCTTATTCACTGCCTCATATTCATTGTGGAATATGGCACCTCAATTAATCTCCTCTTTTCCATCCCAAGTTTTTTCATTATTTTACGTGACTTCAAGTTCCACATTTTTATTCATCCAACAACCGGCCTCTTATTCCCTTGATCATCTTATCTCCAATGACCTTCTTTCATGGTCATACCTTGAACTTAGTGATCACCTATAACTCTTTATGCTTGAAACACTAAACTTTAGTCTACTACTGTCTCTCCAGCCCATTCTCTCTCTTATTCTCACTGCACCAACACTTCAACCTTATCAAGACCTCCTTGATCCTTCCATTTTTCTCCCAGCACAGCTTCCTATTTAGTCTACATCTTCTAATTAATCACTTCAACCTCTCTGAGCAATATTCTCATCAAACCTCGTCCCCAAGATATCAGTTCTGAATCCACTCAAGTGTCACTGAATTCAAGGAGTTCACAGTTTGGGGTGTTCTATTAAAGAACGAGTTATGGTTATCATTAGGTGGTTTTATTTACTTGCAACCAGTAAAGGAGACAAGGTATTAACATCCAAAGTGTTGTTTCCCCATAGGAAGGTTCGGCCATTGCTTATATGCACTATTTGGTTAACTACATGTTGATTTCTTCTTTGCAGTTGGCTAAACTTAAGTTGGGTTCTGGTCAAACTCATCTGATTACAACTGCATCTGCAAAATAGTACATTTTAACATTTGGCAAGAATAGCATTTAATAAGAACTGCCTCTCTAACAATTCCACCTGAGATTTTTCAGTTCTCATTCTTGAGGGAATGAGAATGAGGGGCATACTTCTAACTGCTTCC
>NW_006289818.1:60285-78329 GCF_000327345.1 Myotis davidii | reverse complement strand
CATGGACAGCATACATCTTTGAGTTAGAGGAGTGAAATTATCTGGCTGTCTGGCTTAACGTCTTGGGATCCCCTGGTTCAGAAGTGGGGAATATCCAGACCTTGGATAAGGCCCGTGAAATCATTTGGACTGGCCCTGCCAAGGCATTAGGGGTAAGTTAATGTTTGACCAAATATAGCAGGATAATTTTTATTTGATAATTTTGTATGGCCCAGGAATGTTATAAATATCCAAATGTCCTCTGGCAGAAAAAGGTTACCCACCCCTGACCTAGATTCTGAGATTCCTGAAAACAGAAGTGATATAGCATCTTGAGGTCAGACAGAGGTTCACAGCCAAGGCATTAGGGGTAAGTTAATGTTTGACCAAATATAGCAGGATAATTTTTATTTGATAATTTTGTATGGCCCAGGAATGTTATAAATATCCAAATGTCCTCTGGCAGAAAAAGGTTACCCACCCCTGACCTAGATTCTTAGATTCCTGAAAACAGAAGTGATATCGCATCTTGAGGTCAGACAGAGGTTCACAGTACTGTAAATTTGGTTCCTTGGTCTCACTGGATGATACAGCTGGCTTCACTTAAGAGTTTTGTATCCAGGAAGCTATATCTTGTAGTTTAAAAGAGGAATGAGTTTGCTAATAACACCAAATGAGGACCTGTACATATTGGGTTCAGTTGATCTTGCAGGGATCCTGATTTCCAGGTTTTTAAATATACCCAGTTTCCTAGATTAATGAGTGTAGCTTAGTGTGGGCAAAATCAGATTAGTATATTTATTTAAGTTTTCAGTTACCTTTCCTCATTGGATGCCAAAAATCACATGTAAGATTATAGCTGTGAGAAATCCTAGGAATGGGAAAAACCAAGTTATATTGGGGAGGGCCAATTTTACTGAGTTCCTCTTGCCAACCCCAAAATTGCCCCCATGATTTAAACTACTTCAGCAACATAAGTCCTATTCCTCTTTTCCCCTTCTTTATAATTGAAATATAGGCTTTGACTGGGATGTTTCAGCAAAGATAGAAATAGTATTCTATATTGAGTTTGCTTAGGCCAAATCCAAAGGTTATTTTGCCCTCTTTTTAACATTATGTGTAAAGCAGTTCCTCTGGTATGGCAGCACCAGTTCCATTTTAAAGTGGCTCCAGTTATATTACTGCTTATATTTTCCCTCTTTTGATCAAGATCTTTCCTTGAAATAATTGTTCCGTTCTCAGAAAGCAGTACCAGTTATTCACTTAACCAAAGTGACAACCAAAGATTTTGCAGACAAACACAGAAAGTCAAATAGTTGTTAAAGCTTAAACTTTAATTTTAGTAAAATCAAATTTATGAATCATTTTATAACCTCTAGAAATATAGTTTGATTGGCAAATATATTTTATAATTTTAGAAGCATGTATTTCCTTAACATAGAATAACACATTTTTATTAGCAGACCCAAACATCTTTAGTTTTTCTGAATTAAAAAGCCAAAGTAGCCCTAACCGGTTTGGCTCAGTGGATAGAGTGCGACGGCCTGTGGACTAAGTAATCCCAGGTTCGATTCCGGTCAAGGGCATGTACCTTGGTTTCAGGCACATCCCCAGTGGGGAGTGTGCAGGAGGCAGCTGATCGATGTTTCTCTCTCATCGATGTTTTTAACTCGCTATCCCTCTCCCTTCCTCTCTGTAAAAAACCAATAAAATATAAATAAATAAATAAATAAATAAATAAAAAGCCAAAGTAGGTAACAGAGATAGTCATGAACTTATTTTTGTTAACTGAGTTAAAACCTGAGAAACTTAAATCAGTTTTTGCATTAACTAATTTCCTAGACCATGTGATCCTGAAAAAACATTTGTTATATTTCTTTTTGTTTTGTTTTGTTAATCCTCACCTGAGGAAATTTTTCCATTGATTTTTAGAGAGTGGAAGGGAGGGAGAGAGACACAGAAAGAGGAACATCGATGTGAAAAAGACACATTGATTGGCTACATCCTGCATAAGCCCTGACCAGAACCAGGGATTGAGCCTGAAACTGAGGTATGTGCCCTTGACCGGAATTGAACCTGGGACCCTTCAGTCCACGGGCCCACGCTCTATCCACTGAGCCAAACTCGCTAGGGCTATATTTCTTAATTTATGTAAGTGCTTAATTTCTTTAAGTCAAATAAACACAGCTCTTTTTATTAAAAAAACACAATTTTAATAATTTCCTCTGGAGGTAGACAAACACACACAGAGGGACAAAACCAGAGACCTGAAGTTTTCATTTAAAATTTCCTTTAGCCATGAGACAGGTATGGAAAAACCAGTTGGAATAAGTCAAGTCTATTTGCTAATCAAATCTAGTACCCAGCTCTAAATTGAGGCAAAACAAGTTTCAAGTGTTGTCACTGGTAAAGGGGTTCTTGCCTCACCTCACTTCAAGACATGCATCAAGAAAGGAAGCAAAACAGTTTCAAAGAAGAGGTTTACTGAAAACAAGGTAGAGGGAACAGAGAAAGGGAGGGAAGCTTGATGCATCAAGGAAGCACACACTAATGAAGAATATGGCTCTTTGAACTGCTGCTGATGTCTGGCTTATACAGGGCTGGGTTCTTCATGCAAGTGCAGAGATTTCTTGGCTTTCCAGGTTCCTGCCATGGGCTGGTATCTACCGTGCAAGTGCAGAGTCTAGCTCTTTGCTTTCCAGGTTCCTGTGGTGGGCTGCTACCAACCAGCAGAAATGCAGAGTGGAGCTCTTTGGGGAGTGTCTGAAGAGAAACTTTAAACATATCTAGGAGAGGCTTAAAAAAATAACAAGCCCTGGCTGGTTTTGCTCAGTGGATAGAGCGTCAGCCTGTGGACTGAAGGGTCCCAGGTTAGATTCCAGTTGAGGGCACATGCCCTGGTTGTGGGCTCGATCCTCAGTAGGGGGCGTGCAAGGGGCAGCCAATCAATGATTCCCTCTCATCATTGATGTTTTTTTCTCTCTCTACCTCTCCCTTCCTCTCTGAAATCAATAAAAATATATTTAAAAAATAATTGAAGAACATTCCCATCCATTTAAGAGAGGGACAACCTGTCTCATTCCTCCGTGGGAGATTTGATCCTTCTTAATATTAAAGGATAAGGGCCAAAAGTCTCTTCTAAAATTACTACCTGCTGAGGAGTGCAGGTAGTCCTAAAACAGTTCAAGGTGCTGGCCTTTTAAGAGGAGCAGGTGGGTCTCTAGCAGCCTGTGTGTCGCTCAGCCCCAAACCACACTGGTTTTTACAGTCTGTAGTTCGTATTGCCCATAGGGAATTCTTTCCCCAGCTTTGCGACTCTGGTCTGGGGTTTGGTGTGGGGCTGGGATCCCTAGCTCCTCCGGGCAGCCTCTGCAGAGGCGATCTCCCTCCTGATTAAAAAAGCAGCACACCTGGGTGCCAGACCAGCCCATTCCACGACTCTGCACCTCCTACCAGTCTCAGTGTGTTTTCTTCTTTACCTCTCTAGTTGTAGTACTTCCATTCAGCCAGATTTCTTGCGGTTCTGGATGGTAGTTGTTGTGTATTTTAGTTGTAATTTTGATGTGGTTATGGGAGGCAGCAAGTACAGGCTATGCCGCTATCTTGGTTCTCTCTTAATTAGAAATCTTAACTCTTAGGAACCTTAATTTCTAGTGACAACTAAAAGGTAAGCAGTTAGTATTCTTTAGCTTGATACCTTCCAAACACATTGAATAATTTCTAAAAATATATTTCCACATAACACAATTTTTAATGTGGTGGTACAAGACATGTTTACTAATGGACTCAAATATCTCTAGTTTCTCTCTAATACACAGAAAGTAGGTAAACCTATGCCCAGTAATTAATATTTCATTATTTTATCTTATTTGGAAATGGTCTAGATACTCGATGAATATCCATTATTTCATTTAGCTAGCAAATCTTTATTTTTAAAATTTATTTTCTAAAATATATTTTTATTGATTTTAGAGAAGGAGGGAGAGGGAGAGAGAAATAGAAACATTAATGATGAGAGAATCATTGATTGGCTAGCTACCTCCCATATGACCCCCATTGGGGATCGAGCCCACAACCCCAGTATGTGCCCTTGACCAGAACAGAGCCCGGGAACCTTCAGTCCACAGACCAAAGCTCTATCCACTGAGCAATACTGGCTATGGCTAGATAACAAATCTTTAAAGTTTCAAGTTACCAAAGAAATTTATAAAACCTCTTAAATACAATTATTGCTGGAGTTAACCTAAAAGAAACTTTTCATCCCATTTACATTTACTTAATTTACTTGCTCCTAACAAGTTTAGATTACTTATGAAAATTTTAGCATACCAAGTTATTTTTCTTGCTGACAAATTTTGTAACAAAGATAGCATGAACTCATTTAACAATTAAACTGAGGTAGAACAAAAGTATTATTTAATGCTGATTATTTTAAAGATATGTCTATTTAATTAAACCAAACTCAACCAGCTCAAATCATGTGATTCTGAAAAGCATTTGGGTTAGCCTACTTACTAATTTAAGATTTTGTTCATATGACCAAAGTTTTATATGTTGCAAGAAGTTTTAAACGCCATGTAAAATATATAATCAATCATAGAATGCATTCCATTTGTTATCCATGCAGGGGAGCTTTTGGGGTGCTGCAAGGATAAGAATTTTCTGAGGATCCCATGAGAGGATGGGGCTTTGTGGAAAGCTTTATTGATGACATAAAATTAAGGGGGTTCCCTTCAAGATCCCATCCATGTCCATCTCGCCATGGAAAAAGTCCAATCTTGTTTTCAGCAGGCCCAGAATTAAGGTCACTGCCCACAGTTTCTACTCTATATTAAAGTATAGTATAGTACAGCATGCAGATAACTTAGCTTCTGTTCCCAGCTGCAGTCCATTGGATGTGGGTTCGGCATGGCCATGGGCCATGTAGCTGTTTAAGGCCACATGGCTATGGAGATAGAACAGGTGAACACACGGGTGAGTGTGGGTCACGGAGCAAGAGAGAACCAGAGTGAACAAGCGAGCAAGAGGGAGAACAAGAGAGAGGGAACTCTTTGTCTGGGATTTTCTTTCCAATATTTTGCATGCTTCGATGAAGTTAACCCCCTAGCCCAGTGGTCAGCAAACTGCGGCTCGCGAGCCACATGTGGCTCTTTGGACCCTTGAGTGTGGCTCTTCCACAAAATACCACGTGCGGGCGCACATGTACAGTGCAATTGAAACTTCATGGCCCATGCGCAGAAGCCGCATCTTGCTCGCGAGCCACAGTTTGCTGACCACTGCCCTAGCCAATCCATTGTTCCTTAGACTGACAAGCACCTGGGACACCCTGACTTTACTGCACATGTCCTCATCTCCCCCTGCTCCCCAAACAAACCAGTACTAGAGGGGGGTTGGGAGGGGTATTAATCCCCTTGGAGGAACAATGCTGTGATTCCCTGGGGTGTGAAGCTGTGGCTTCCCCGTGAAACAAACAGGCTTATGGTTCCCAGGTAACCATGCTTACAATATCTGACTTCCCCTTTGCTCTCTTCCTGTTATCAATATTAATAAACTAGCTAATTATGACAATAACACATTGTCTCCATGAGACCTGACAAACACACACAACAGAAAATGGAAAGTGGGTGTGCACATAAAGTTGAAAAGCTCAGAAGGCAAGAAGAGTGGCTTCAGAAAGCCTGAATTTAAGGTGGCAGATTTCCTAGAGGAGGGTGGCACTGGGACAGAGCCTGTGCACAATAGGGCTGCTGCCAGGAGACAAAGAAGATGGGGAAGCGGAAGAAGCCTCAGATGCCATTTTACCCATGCTTGATACTCAAATGGGGGCAAACTTGCAAAAAGGAGAGGGCTTCTTCCCCTTCAGGGTAGCTGGAGCAAACAAGTCATGGTAAGGAGACAGAAGGAAGCTAGGTAGATAGGGGTGGGGCCATGGGAAAGGAAGTAGAACCCAGAACCCAACTAGGTGAAGTTACTAAGGCACCCCAACTGGATGGGGAAGGAAGGGCACTCACGAGAGAGGGATGAATTTTAAAATGTATGGATATTGCTAAGACAGGCAGCATGCAGATAACCAATCACAAGGTAGTAAGGCATATAAACCAATCCAAAGGATATTGCTAAGGCGGAATTCTTTGAAAAGACCAATTAGGAGCGAGCAAGACTACCTACCCCTAAATAAAAGGCGCACACTTCCTCTTGCTCTCTCTCTTCTCCCTGACATTCAAGGGGTTCCTGACATTCATTTCTGTGATGTGGGAGTACATCCCTGCGTCCATATGGTTTATGGCCATGTGGGCCTCCACACATAGACTATTAGACTTTAATTAGCTTGGATACTAAACCACTCCCGACTGTAACATGGAAAGGAAGATCCAGACATTGGCCTGCTCTTGGAACCCCAGCTACACCTTTTCTAGGACTAGCTTCTCTCAATAAACTTTGCTCCCATTCATTGTTTTTGTCCACAGCTTCATTTTTCAATTTTTGCAAGATAAGAACTCATACGCAAACAACATCCACATTTTTTGGTATCAATAGGGCAAGCTCTGACTGGGAACTGAACTTTGGCTGCTATAGTTAAATCATTTAAAACAAATATTATCACCAAACAACATATCTCACTCATACCCAAACATAGAACACTTTCAGATTTAATTTGCCAGCTCTAGGCCAAATTGAAAACCAGTTTAAAGTTAACAAAATTCCATGGCCAGGTTGAGATGAAGACTCAGCAAATAACAGATACAGTTCCAGTAATCAATTGCCTAATTTCCTCATTGTAAAATGAAAGCACTGCTGGTCAGTTATGCCTGGCCAGAGTTGAACACTGCAGATTCATCCCTGGGATAATGAGTCCAAACAGAACCTGGAGAGACAACCACTGGCCAGAGGTCACTGAACCATAGGTGGAAAGCTCACTCATAGCTAAACTACAGAAACTGTATTGCCATGTAAAATTTAAAGGGGGTGATTCGCCGCAGGGATGTAGGACTGGGAACAAAAACAGAAATGACCTGTGAGACAAAGGGGAGTTCCCTGTCCAAGGTCAGAAACTGGGAAGCTAGAAGAAATGGAAAGAATCAAGTGACTCCCAGATAGACAAGACAGCTTGAGACAACAAGATGATCTGTAGCGCCAATGGGATAAGAAGATTTGAAAATCTGGCCCACTAAAAGGGGCTGGCTGGAAGGATAATCGGAAATAGGAGAGCACTCCAACTAAGGGCAGAGTGTCAGGTGAAGGCTGCAGGGACAGAACAGAAGTGGGATGTTAGGGAGGCACCCCTAATTGCCCACAAGGTGTGCCACTGAGAGAAACCAGTCGGGTGAGGTCAGAGGAAAAGGGAATGGGATGACTAAGTCCATCCATTTCAGAGAGGCTCAGCCTATCTCAGTGTAACCAAACTTACTAAAAGAATCTCTCAAAGCATTTCTCCTAAGACAGTGGTTGGCAAACTGCGGCTCGCGAACCACATGTGGCTCTTTGGCCCCTTGAGTGTGGCTCTTCCACAAAATACCGACTTCTGCGCATGGGCCGTGAAGTTTCAATCGCACTGTACATTCAGAGATTGTCACCTGAGGATGTCTTGGGTTGCCCTATAGGTGTTCCTCAACCCGCCAACATTAAACCTAGGTCAGGCCCTGAATCTAGCTTCCCAAAGACACTTCCTGCCTGATCAACCTAATTAAAGTGACTACAGAGCCTGACTCATCTCCTTTCTGAAGTGCTCAATAAAACACGTTCAGGTGGCCATCACACTTCTGTCAAGTGGGCCAAGCAGCCATTCCAGTGGTCAACACCAACCTGGAGTTTCCTATAGAACAGAACCTCCCTCTAGTGGAGAAGCAGACAAGCAAGCCCACAAGGAAGTTGCTGCCACTGACTGTTTCACCAAGGGTCCATGCCAGGCAGAAAGTCCCTTTAGGAGAGTCCCATATGAGTTTGCCAGATTAGTTACCAAAATCAAGGGAGCCGCTGCTTGGAGCCTTCTATTCAAGAATGAGAAGTGGTTATTGTTACATAGTTTTATTTACTTGAACTAGTTTGGGAATTCACATCCAGAGCTCTGTCTCCCTTAAGGGAGGTTTTAGCAATTGAATTGGAGTTTCCCATAGCTGACACATTTACATCTGAGACAAACAAGGCAAATATAGCAAGCTGCATCTGGTTGCTATATTTTAACATTTAGCAATAACAGAATTTAATAAGAACTGCCCAAACTCTTGTCTTATCTAACACAAAGATTGTCTTCTCTATCTTATGCCATGGCTTCTAAGCCTTAATAAAGAACATACCATAGGTATGATAATTAGTACCATCCAATTTCTGTGGTTTTCAGCCTATAAATACTGCCTGGAAATCCTCCTACAAAACTCAATTCCTGCTTTCATTTCTCACGTCTCTTCCAAATCTTCATCACTATTCTCAAACGTGATACCTATTCCAGCTCCCAACATTCTCAGTAGACAGGATCAGTTCCTAGTTAACGGAGGAAAAATAGAACTATGGTTGTGAATTCCTGTTGCTTTCTGGTCTGGGTTAAGTGAATAAGACAGGGAAAGTGCCTCAGCCAATTCTTGGGAGATCCATTAGTGTCCAACTAACCTTCATATATTCCCGTAAGCCCAGTACATGGGAAAGCCTGACATTTTTAAAGATCCAGGGAGGGATGAAACTTTAGAGGTTGAAGTATCCCAGTACACCTTGTGTCCATGATCAGACCCTCCACTTAAGTTTAGATCTCATCCCTTTCCTTCTCAGAGACTTCACACATCAGCCATCTCCCTCTCTCCCTTCCTTCTTTTTTAATAAATTTTTATTGATTTCAGAAAGGGAGAGGGAGAGAGAGATAAAAACATCAATGATGACAGAAAATCATTGATCGGCTGCCTCCTGCATGCCCCCAACTGGGGATTGAGCCCACAACCCAGACATGTGCCCTGACTGGGAATCGAACCCTGACCTCCTGATTCATAGGTTCACTCAACCACTGAGCCATGCCAGCTGGGCAAGCCATCTCCTCTTTCTTCTGCATCTTCAACCTTCTTTCTCATAGCTCTTCCTCATTAGCATATAAACATTCTCAAGTCTCTACCATCTTTAAAGAAACCCTCCTTCAATCTTATGAGACCTTCCAGCTGCCATCTGATCTTTCCCTTTCTAAGCTTATTGGAAGTGTAACATACATGTACAGTCTCTATTACTTCAATGCCCAATGTTCCAGTTATTATTGCTATGTAATAAACTAGCCCAAAACTTGGGGGCTGCCAACAATAATCATTTTATTATATTCATGACTGCATTGGTGAAAAATTTGGGCAAGGCTCTCTGGACAATTCTTTTGTCCCATGTGGCATCTACTAGTCACTCTAGGCCCATGGTCGGCAAATTGCGGCTCACGAGCCACATGCGGCTCTTTGGCCCCTTGAGTGTGGCTCTTCCTAAGCCTTAGGAGTACCCTAATTAAGTTAATAACAATGTACCTACCTATATAGTTTAAGTTTAAAAAATTTGGCTCTCAAAAGAAATTTCAATCGTTGTACTGTTGATATTTGGCTCTGTTGACTAATGAGTTTGCCGACCACTGCTCTAGGCTGATCTGGAGGGTCAAAGATGGTTTCCTTCATGTCTAGGACCTTAGTGGGGATGTCTAGAACAGTGGGTGTAGCTAGGCTGCTCTCTCTTTCCATGTCATCTCATGATCTCTCCATGTGGTCTCTCTAGCAGGGTGATCGGATTTTTTTACATGATTGCTCAGGACTCCAAAAAAAACACAAGGCAAAAGTTGCAAGGTAACTTGACTTCACTTCCCTGCATTCTATAAGTTAAACTTATTTACAGGGCCCACCATATTCAAGAATGAGGGCTACATAAGACATGATTACTGGGAGGAATGGTTAATAGGAGCCACATATGAAAGTCTATCACACCACGTACATATCAAACCACTGAATCTGGCAACACTCTTTGCTATTCCACTGAAATTACAATCTCTGAGGTAAAAACCTCTTAGTTGTTAAATCCAATGCATGCTTTTCAATGCTTACTTTGCTTGGTTTTTCTGCTGAATTGGACCCTATTAACCAATTCCTTGCTGAAACTCTCCTTTGGTGGCTTCTGTATACCAACTTTCCTGGTTTGTCTTTCACTTTTCTGGCTGTTTCTCAATATTCTAAGTGACTCATTTATTATGCTCACCCCTTAACTACTGGGCTTTGTCATCAGTTCTATTCTTACTCTGTACACTTTGAACTTTGAGAAGGAATATATCTACTAAGAAGGACTCCTCATGGTTAACTGGGCACAAATTCATAACTAGAGTCTAACAGCCATTGCTGACAGAGGCCTCTCACACACACTGCATATCAGGGGAAAGCCACAGACCAGTGGCCAAACCTCCTGCACTGACTTACAGTTGAGCCAACCCTTATAAGGAGTTCCTGAAATTGTATTTTTCCAATAGGCTGAGATCTGCCTTGTCCAGTAGAGAAATGCATGACCATATCCTCATTTGTGTCTTTACTGACCAATAAGAGTAGCTCCACAACCAACCAGGACACACAATTCTGACCAATAAGGACAGTACTATTTGAACCAATCAAACTGCAAATTTGGATTTATCATTTGCATAAAAACGTACCTATCAGGGACCATGGTGGGCACTTCTCTATATAAGTGGGCCTCCCCTTTATCTCAGGAGAGAGCACTTTTGTTTTCCCCCATTTGCAAACTGTTTACCTGAATGAATTTTCTCCTTTTACTATATCCCAGACTGGGGACTCCTGTTGGCATTATATTGGTGACAGCAAACTTTTGCTGACATGCTATCTGGTTATATCATCTACACCTCATCTATCACTTATCTATGGTGATTCCTTGGTATAGATCTCCATCCAAGATCTTTCTCCAGTCATTCAGATTCATATGAACTGACTGGCTGTCCCACAGGTACCCAAACATGGCCACAGCTGAATTCATGTTCTCCCTTAAATTTGCTCTTTCTTATGTTCTCTATCCTGTACTGATCATCCTTTCAGATGCCCGAGACAGAAACTTGGAAGTCATCCTTAACTCTACCCTCTCTCTAATCCGCCCCTCCCATATGTGTCACTAATCACTGACAATTCAACCTGCTAAAAAGCTTTTCAATTTATCCAGTCCTGTCCATCCCAGATACTAGGTCAGGAAGAAGACTGGTAGGGGTCTTGACCTGTCATTCTAATCTATAAATTGTATAGAAATTACAGTTTGCTATAATAAACACAAATAATGTCTTTTCTTAAAAAAAAAGCAGAGGTGACCAAGAGATGACAAGATGAGGGATATTACACTGAAGCTCCTCCTGAGAAGAGGCACTCAGGTTGGTGGCAGCAAAATTCTGCCTGTCCCAGAGTGAAGTTATTTCAGCTCATGGGAAGAAGTTATTTCAGCTCATGGGAAAGCCCAAGTGGGGGATTATTAAGCTTCTCATATCCACAAACTTGTCATCCTAAAACTACAGTACATTTAACTTATCTGTTTATAAAAACTGCCTTCCTCAAGCCACATCATCGGGAGCTGATGTCCAGATGCTGGGTAAATTTTCTTACTACCCTTACTAGAACATTCTTGCTACAATGGCCAGAGGTTACATAATAGGGAATAGACAGGTTCTGGATTCCAGTAAATGACCAAGTAGCTTCTATCAAACCGACTTTGCTTCAAATATAGCAACAATATATTCTGTAAAAAAAATACTTTTAAAAAACTACCTTAAAGTATTAACAAACAACCTGAAGCAGGCAGAAACTGGAAGAGAACCTACATGAAAAAACAGAATTAGAACTAGGTGAGAGTCCCATTTTTAAGGCAAGCCCCAATCAATGATGTGATGGGTGGGTAAAACTGAATCTTTACCAAAGAACAGATTTCAGGGTTTCAGCTGCTGAAACATGTAGAGAGAAAATCCTGGAATGGAGAGACCCTGACAGGGGGAACCCTAAATTCTGTGTATAAACTGTCCAAATCTCTGGCCAACCTCTGTACTATACATGCAGAGACCAGTCCCCAGGCAGCCCATATAAAACTGAAAGAACTGAACAGAAAGTTCAGCTGCTGCTTACCACAGGGCAGACTGAATATGGAATTTGAATTCTGTCAAGTTTAACTGCCTGTTAAAACAAACAAAAAATCCATAATTTTCAGAGGGACATAATAGAATTCAGAATCTTTATAACATGTCCTCTACAATGTCCATGAGACAAATCAGAATGATTGGACATATCAGAAACAACAACAAAAAATGTCACCCATACAAATGAAAAAACACAATCAATGAAGACTGGCCACACAATACCTAGATTTTGGAATTAGCAGACAGGAGTTTTTTGTGTGTTTTTTTTAATATATATTTTTATTGATTTCAGAGAGGAAGGGAGAGGGCCAGAGAAATAGAAACACCAATGGTGAGAGAGAATCATAGATCAGCTGCTTCCTGCACACCCCACACCAGGGATTGAGCCTGCAACCTAGGCATATGCCCTGACCAGGAATCGAACCATTACCTCCTGGCTCATAGGTCGACGCTCAACCACTGAGCCACGCCGGCTGGGCAGCAGACAGGAGTTTTTAAGCAGCTATTATAAACCATGCCCAAGGTCATAAATGAAAATATGCTCATAATGACTAGTGACCAGTTGCATTCCATCCAGGTAAAGATGACCAGCCTATAGATATGGGCAACTGATTCAAGGTCTAAAAGACACATGGCAAGCCTAGCCAGGAGTTACAATACCTACTTACATTGCCTTAGTTCAGACTTTCAGTTTCTCATGTAGACTATTAAAAGTCTCATATATTGTATCCCTGCTTTGGCTTGGTATTTACTATTACCACCCACCAAACACACACACTTTCAGACACTAAACTTATCTACTTTGATTCTAGAATTAACTTTTAGAACACAGCTTTAATTAGGACTTTATTTATTGCAAATAACAGAAATAAAACCTTAATTTGAGCAAAAGAGGAAATTTATTGGAAGTCTCACATAACATAGGAAGGGCAAGGATATAGTTGGGCCTCAAGAGCAAGTAAGGCCAGAGACTTGAACACCAATAGGAATATACTGCTCATTCTGCATAGTGACTGCATTATCTCAAATAAGCTTTCTCCTGTGGAAGGAAGCAGTTCCAGGCCACACATCTCCCAACTGTGCAACAAAAGTGGGACACAATATTCCTCCCAGTTAAGTTAGAAAAAAATTGAAAAGAAGGATTTTGATTGCTCTGATTTAGATCACATGTCCACATATCAACCAAAGAAATCCACTGTGGTTAGGGAGATGGGGTACTATAATTGAAAGCCCCCATTAGAATTACATGGCTGGACAGGAGAGAAGCTGCACTCCCCAAAAAACAGAGGGTTTGTTACCATGCAAAAGGAAAGATGCTGGATAAACAAACAATAAAGGTCTAATAGTCCCTGGCTGGTTTAGCTCACTGGATAGAGCGTTGGCCTGGGGACTGAAGGGTCCCGGGTTTGATTCCGGTCAAGGGCATGTACCTGGGTTGTGGACACATCCCCAGTTGGGGGGTGTGCAGGAGGCAGCTGATCGATGCTTCTCTCTCATCGATGTTTCTGACTCTCTGTCCCTCTCCCTTCCTCTCTGTAAAAAATCAATAAAATTATTTAAAAATAAAAAGGTCTAATAGATTTCATGTATTCTCTACCTCAATTAGTGGTGAACTCATCCTTCAGGCAATCACCCATAGCACAGTCCTAGAATTTCTCTTACAGAACTATTAGTTGCCCCCAATGTCTGTTCTCCTCTTCCCTCCACCTGGCATTTTGCTGCTTGGAGCACATATGTGATGGCTAGAGCTCTATCTTATACCTAAGGACAAGTGTCACACTGGGGAGATGATAGGACATCTTAAGCTCTTCAGAGTTTAACATGAAAGAGAAATAATTTTCTATCCTGTTTAATCCACTGTTATTTTGGATGTATGAAAACTCACAATTGAACCTAATCCTGACCCCGCCTTACCCCCCACCTCTAATCAAGGCAAAACAATAAGAGCAGCATTCAGTGAAACAGGTTACAATGGGTTAGAGCCAACCAACTGGGCTTGAATCTCGGTTCTGACACTTGAATCTAGCTTTGTGATTCTCAGCAAATTGCTTTTCCTCTTTTGTATCTGAGCTTCCTCATCCATAAAATGGTGATAATAATATTTATCTATCCTCTAGGTCAGTGGTCAGCAAACTGCGGCTCGCGAGCCACATGCAGCTCTTTGGCCCCTTGGGTATGGCTCTTGGGCCAAAGAGCCGCATGTGGCTCGAGAGCCGCAGTTTGCCGACCACTGCTCTAGGTTGGTTGTGAGAATTTACATAAGATAATTCATGAAAGCACTGAGAAAATAGTGCCTGGCACATAATAAACGCTCAATGAGTGCTAGCTACCATTTTCAATGTCTGCCAATTTTACTTACTAAAGACCTTGGTAGGCAGTCCCTACCTCCACAGCCCAAGTCCCACTTTATTCCACTCCAATTAGTCCTACCTTCAATCACATTCCTCCACAGCATTCTCCACACTGCCTCAGCCTGTGGCACCACACTCTCCTGATTTTCTTCCAATCTTCAGGCTCTTCCTTTTCCGTTTTTTCTCATGGGCTTCTCATTCTCCAACCCCTTAGTTAAGTGGCAAGGTTCCCTCCTTAATCCACTCCCTATTTCACTTCATGTTCTTTCCCAAAGTGATGGCATCTACTGGCAGGTTTTCAAGTTCCAACTACATGTTGTGACTCCCAGATATTCACTGATGACCACTTGCCTGAGCTCTGGTCTCAAACATCCTGATGGATAGTACCTCCTGAAGACCACATACACACAACCTAGTATGTCCAAAATGGAACTCATCTTCTCCATCCCAAACTTGCTTCTCCTCTTTACTCTGAATCTATTGGTGGCACCACCATAACCCAAGCGAGAAACCTGGAACACTTTACTCTCTCTCATTCTCTACATCTAAGAAATTGCCAAATCATGCCAAATTTACATCCTCAGTAGCTCTCCAATCTGTCTTCTCTCCATATGCACTGCCATTGCCCTGGTCTGGCTTTCTCATCTTCTATAACATAGTCATTCTTTCCACAATAGTCTCCTCTGCCTCCAGTCTGTCATGCCTACAACCTGAGTTAACCTATCTATAGTGCAAATCAGACCATGCCACTGCACTGCTTGAAACTCTTCACTGGTTTCCATTGCCTAGGCAGACAAAATTACTCCTTCCCCTATTGTTGTTCAATACCTCTCAAATACCAGGGACTATGCTAGGTATTAGGATTACAATCTTGACCATGAAATGGTCCCTGACTTTCAGGAATTTGCCATTTATCTGGGAAGACAGATACCTAACTACATGCTAATAACATAATGTGATAGGTCCTGTGATAGATCTATTCACAGAGCATTACAGGAGCACAAGACTGAGTTCCTTGAGTGTCTTCCTAATCTTTGTATCCCCAACATCTGCTATCCAATCTGATTCAATGGAGAATTGTTTTTTAAAACAATGATAATCTTCTCTGATCCTTAGTTATTCTCTATGTAAAATGGCTCACAGCTCACTTATCAAATATGCCTTGTTTGAATTCTGAATTGAATAAACCAAATGTAGTTTTTAAAGATGAGCTAACCAAGTAAATTTGAACACTAGACATTTCATAACATTAAGGTATTACTGCTGGGTTTTTTTTAGTGTTATAATGATACTGTGGTGTGTTTAAAAAGTCCTTATCTTTTATAGGTATGTAAGAAAGTATGTAAAAGTAAAATGGTTCAGTGAAATATTACCTGGGATTTACCTGAAAACAATCCAGTGGTGTTGGGTGGGAGTATAGCTGAAACCAGACTGGGCACATCTATGTTATTAACTGCCAAAGCTGGATAATGAAGAAAATAATTGATAAAATTAATCTCTCGGAGTTTTGTGGCAATTCAATGTCATGATTACATAAAACTAGAGGCCCAGTGCACAAATTTATGCACCCTGAAAGGAACTGTGGGCCATGAGCCTGTGGTGGGCACAGGGGCGGGTCTCAGCCCATCCTCCTCAACCCTGCCCGGCCCCTCCCACCGTGGCCCCTGCTCCTGCCTCCGCAGCTCCCATGCACTGACAGCACAGAGGGATTGGGACCAGCGCCAGCAGTGAGTGCTGGTGGCACCTGCTGCACTGATCACCTCTCAGGAGCAGGGGGAGGTGGAGAAGCCCTCAGGGGTGATCGGGGATGGCAGCACCCGATGCCGGGCGCTGGCATTGGGTACGAGCAGTGGCTCCCATGCCGGCTTCAGGTGTGTGTGGGGCTGTTGCTGGCAGCGGGAATAAGAGGTGGCTCTGGCCCCAATTGTCCCTCAGGAGCAGGGGGCGGTGGAGAAGCCCTGAGGGACCATCAGGGCTGGCAGCTGCCGTTCACACCCGGTGACAGTGATGATGCCCAGCAATTGGGGCCAGCACTGGGAGCTGGCAGCGAGTGTGAGTGGTGGACAGGACCATGGCACGTGGGAGCAATGAATTTTCAGTAACCACCAGAGACTCGCCCCGATGACAGTGACAGGTGCCCCACCTTGGTCTGGCGCCCCTGCTCACCTGCTCCACCATCCCACCACGGCTGACGCCCGCCAAGTTCCGCACTCTGCCACCGGCTGCCAACGACTGCCATGTTTCGCGTGCACCCCCTGCTGATCAGCACACGTCATAACGACTGGTTGTTTGGTTGTTGGGTTGTTCCGGTGTTCCGCTGTTTGGTCTATTTGCATATTACAGTTTGATATATATAGATTACTGATATAGTGTCCGTTATCTCAGAAATGTTAGTTTTGTTTCTCCCTTCATTCCTTTAACTCCAACCATGGAGACATAGCAAGAGAAACAGCAGGTCAGTGGTATGGGGATTAGAAGGCCACATAATGAACTGGTAAAGAGAGAGTAGCTAGAGTGCTAGATGCATCCCAAGCAGTATTGGGTAGGGCTGGCAGTGCTCCAAGACCAGTGGTTAAAAGGAAAAGATGAGAAACCAAGATGGTGGCATAGGTAAACACCGGAAATTGCTACCTCACACAACCACTTCAAAAATACAACTAAAGAACAAAATGGACATCATCCAGAACCACAGGAAGGCTGGCTGAGTGGAAATTCTACAACTAGAAGGAAAGAGAAAAGCACACTGAGCCTCAGAGGAGGTGTGGAAGTAATGTGCAGAGGGACGGAGGCGCATGTGGAAAGGGCTGGCAACTGAGGACATGGTTGTCTTTTTCAATCAGGAGGGAGTCTCAAGCTCCCAACTACTCTGGAGTTATGGGCGAGTCTCTGGGGACCCAGACTCATAAGGGGAGAAACTGGACTGTCTGGCATCGGATGGAACTCGAGGGCGGCTTTCTCTCAGAGGTGCTTGCAGCGATTACTGTGGGACACTGAGATCCGGGGCCTCATAGGGCAGGGCTGAGGATCAGCCATAGCTTTTTGCTCTGTTCTATTGATTCCCTGAGACCCTGTCCCACCGAAGTTGCACGCAGAGGCTTTGTATGAATGGCCTAGCCCTTTGCAAACTAAAATTACCTAACAAACTGCAGCTGGGTCAGAGAGACCCAGAACATCCAAGAGAAGGCCCAAGGCCCCACAGCACCTTGCATTGCTTCACAGCTGGGCCTCATCTGGGCACCTCCAAACCCCAAACAAAGAAGAGGAATCTGCAGATATCTCCATAGCTCCTACTGGGTAGCCTCAGGCAAACGCTAAATTAGTACCTCCTTAGATCCAAGAGCCAGTGTACCCAGTGGTCAGAGTGGGACCATCCATATTTCAACTCCTCAGATCCATAAGGGACACACTCAGGGGGCAGATTCAATGAGCACCAAAGCCCCACTGAAGCAAGTCCTGCTCCATAGGGTATCTCCTGCATAGCAGCTCTTCTACTATAATCACAGCTGGTCCTCACAGCCAACTGGCCTGGAGGTCAACTCCTCCCAGTGATGCCAACAGAAATCGAGGCTCAGCTACAAGACTGTGCTCCCACACACAAACAG
>NW_006289818.1:58635-59948 GCF_000327345.1 Myotis davidii | reverse complement strand
GGAGGGGGGGGAATGGACACATATGTAATACCCTTTGTAATAAAAAAAAAAAAAAAAGCTATCATTTAGAACTAAGGTCAGATAAAGACCTGCACAGACAAGAAAAAACTAAAGGAATTCATCACCACCAAACCAGTATTATATGAAATGTTGAAAGGTATCCTTTAAGAAGAGAAGGAAGAAGAAGAAAAAGGTAAAGATACAAAAAGGTAAAGAACAACAAATACACATCTACCAACAAATGAATCTAAAAATCAAGTGAATAAATAATCTGATGAACAGAATAAACTGGTGAATATAATAGAATCAGGAGCATAGAAAGGGAGTGGACTAACTATTCTCGGGGGGGGGGGGTGGGAAGAGACTGGACAAAAATCATACACCTATGGATGAGGACAGTGGGGGGGGGTAAGGGCAGAGGGTGAGGTGGGAACCGGGTGGAGGGGAGTTATGGGGTGGGGAAAAGGAACAACTGTAATAATCTGAACAATAAAGATTTAATTTTTTTAAAAAGGGAAAGACATCACAGCTTGAACTTTTGTGGAGAGGAAAGAAAAACTGCCTCAGACATAAATATGAACTCTTGACTGGAAAGGACTGGTCTTTTTTCTGCTGATTGAATCCCTTTGCAATACTTCCACCTGGTGGCCTCTCTAGCATCACTTTACCTTGTTCTTGGATACAGTGTGATTTCAGTTCTGACTGCTTTGAGAGTTCTGGAACAGCCCCTCTCAACAAAATTCTCCCTGAATTTCTCAAAGTTGAGCATATCATATCATATTCCTCATGTCCTGCTAAGTGCCTCATACTCAAGCTCTGTTATAGCACCTCTCACTGTATTAGGATTGCATACCTGTGGGCATTCATTCATTCACCCAACAAACTTAATTTATGAGTGTTGTACCTAAGACAGACAGTGAGTTAGGCATGGGAAACACAACAGTGAACAAGCTAGCTAAACATATAAACAGAAAATTAAATATGTAAACAGAGAATTAAAATAGCCGCCTTCCCACCCACTAGAAAAGAAGTCGTTATTATAATATTTAATATTTGGCCCAGCTGATATGGCTCAATAGTTGAGCTTCAACCTATGAACCAGGAGGTCATGGTTTGATTCCCGGTCAGGGCACATGCCTGAGTTGTGGGCTTGATCCCCAGTGCGGGGCATGCAGGAGGCAGCCAATCAATAATTCTTTTTCATCATTGATGTTTCTCTCTCTCCCTTCCTCCCCCTCTCTCTCTGAAATCAATAAAAATGTATTTTCTAAAATAAATGTGAAGTATACAGAATTTTAAATAAAACTCGCATG
>NW_006289818.1:43871-57534 GCF_000327345.1 Myotis davidii | reverse complement strand
AACCTATGATCTGAACATGTGGCCCCATGTGCCTGAGTGATGTAGGCTTGATAGAGTTCAGGTGCATGTAGTTGAGTAGGATTGAAACCCAGGAGAATGTTGTAAACATCTTGGTCACACCCTTACTTTGCCTCATAGCATCTGCTATAAACTAAAGGCATGGCTGTGGGCATGGTCGCTGTCTCTCAGAGAAGCAGCATCCCACCGAGATCCGGCTTTCATTCTCTTGTCTGTCTTTGTAAGCCTTTCAGCCGCCCCCACTCAGGTTCACCCTTGGCTGTGCTGGTGTGGCACACTTTATAAGTATGCGCACTAACTGATTGCGCCACTGGAGCTCCTGTCGTGGCACAGTTTATAAAGATAATGCCTCCACGCTCCCAGGGCGGGTTCCTGCCTCAAACCCCGCCCTTACAGGAAACAGCTCTGGGAAACAGCTTGGGGGAGGGCGCAGCCGTTGTCAAGACAACCCCTGCAGGACTGACTTCCTTCCGCTTGGTCGCGGTTCTGGTTGTGATGAACACAACCCAGGGTTTATATAGATAGATAGATAGATAGATATAGATATAGATATAGATATAGACATAGATATAGATATAGATATATTTAATATTTGTTGAACACTTAGTATATGCCAGGAAATTGTCTAAGTCCTTCATATATATTAACTAATTTAACTCTTTTTAAAATTTTGATTTTTAGAGAGAGAGAAAGGGAGAAGGAGAGAGAGAAACATTGATGCGAGACTGAAACATTGATCATCTGCCCCCTGTATGTCCCCTACTGGGGATCAAGCCTGCAACCCAGACATGTGCCTTGAATGGGAATCAAACTAGCAACCTTTCGGTGCATGGGATGACACCCAACCAACTAAGCCACACCGGCCAGAGCAAGATAGCTTATATTATTATCCTCATGTTACAGATGAAGCAACCAAGGCACAGAAAGGTTAGATAAACTGTCCAAGGTCACAGAACTAGGAAATCCTAGAGCTCAGATTCAAGTCTAGCCTGAGTCCAGAGCCTATGCATATTTTAATAAATACTACTACACCTGCCCTGATGCCTGTTTTATGACTGAATAAAAACCTGGGACCTTTGTAATTCTAGGAGAGAAAAGCTTTAGGCAGTAGAATATGCTAATAGTAGATATGGACCTTGAAAAGGAATATACCTGCCAAGAAGGACTTATGGTTAACTGGACACAAATTCATAATGAGAGTCTAGCAGCCATTGCCTACAGAGGCCTTTCACTCACACTGAATTTCAGAGAAAAGCTATAGACTCAGAGGCCAATCTTCCTGCACTGTGTTACCACCAATTGAACCAATCCTTATAAAGGAGTTCCTGAAATTATTTTTCAATGGGATAAGACCTACTCCATCCTATCAGAACTGCCCAGCTGTACCCTCATTTGCATCAATACTGACCAGAGTGGGCCCCAAAACAACCAATAAGAACATGTGAAGCTAACCAATCAGGACAGTGCTATCTGGACCAATCACACTGTGCTAATTTGAATTCCTCATTTACATAAAATAGACAAATCTGGGACCAAGGCAGGACTTCCTCAATAAAAAATGGACTTTTCCTTTGTCTCCATAGAGTGTACGTTTGGTTTCCACCAGAGGCTAATTTCCCAGGTTTGCAAACTGTTCATCTGAATAAAGTTTCTCCTTTTACCATACCCCAGATTGGGGACTCCTGTTGGCATTAGATTGGTGACAGTGACCTTTTGTTGACAGAGATTACGCTGATCAAGAACTTGACTCCATCTCTCTGAATATCACCTAGCCTTTGGGGAATCTCTCTGCTAGATCCCTGCCTCTATTGCAACCATGAACCCTCTGCCCCCAAAGTGAGTGACCTCACTTTAATATTGTGTCACAAATATAAACAAAAAACTCCATATGATTCTTTCTAACATGATGGATCCATGCTGGCATTTCTAAGAATATGCTACCAAATTCTAAGTGTGCACAGAACAGAAATAAAGCAATTACAGGAAGTACTCAAAAACAGTTTCAATTATGACCATGCCTACAAGGTTTCCAGGCTTTGTACATGTTGGTATCTGGATTTGTGGCTAGACTCACAGATTAAAAATATGGCTTCTCTGTGGTGAGTACTTACACTGTGCAAGGCACTGTGCTTGGTACTATTGGAGCATTATTTCATGTAATCTTCTCACCAAACCTGTGAGGCAGGTAGATTTTCCCATTTCACAGATAAAGATTATTAGGCCAGAGAGCTTAAGTAAAGTGCCCAGGGTCATACAGCTAATAAAAATATAAGCAGAAAATATGGGATTTGAACTTAAGTAGTTTGATATTAGAATCTGAGTTCTTGACCTTATAATATACTGTTTCCTCCATTATTATTTTTTTTTCTTGTTTTATTCTTTATTTTTTTTTCTCCATTATTATTTTTAATATATTTTTATTTATTTCAGAGATGAAGGGAAAGGGAGAGGGAGGAAGGGGGGGGGGGAGAGAGAGAGATTATGAGATAGAAACATCAATGAGAGAGAGAATCATCAATCAGCCACCTCCTGCACACCCACTACTGGGGATTGAGCCCACAACCCAGGCATGTGTCCTTGACCAGAATCGAATCTGGGACTCTTCAGTTCACAGGCCGATGGTCTATCCAATGAGCCAAACCAACTAGGGCTCCCCCATTATTTTTTTTTATCATTGCCTAGTCTCTGGCTTTCTGATAAGCCTGGCATTTATTCTTACAGTGGCCAGTGAGAGAAATTAATTACAGCTATCTCACTGGGTAGCGTTAAATGTAAATGCTTCCTACTCGCCACCTATTTTCTTTTCTTTTGTTAATCTTCACCAGAGAACATTTTTTCCCATTGATTTTTTTAGAGAGAATGGAAGGGAAGGGAAAGAAAGAGAAACATTCATGTGAGAGAGACACATCGACTGGTTGCCTCCCACATATGACCTAGCCTATAATCGAGATACGTGTCCTTGACCAGAATTGAACCCAAGACCTTCAGTCCACAGGCCAGTGCTCTAACCACTGAGCAACCAGCTAGGGCTCACCACCAATTTTCTTCAACTAACCAATACATACACATTCTTGCAGGACCAGGTCAAATCCCATGCCTCTTACAGAAAGCTTTCCCTGATTTCTCAAGCCCACTACTCAATGGCTCATTCAACAAATGTTTGTTTCCCCATCTATAATAATAAAAGTATAATATGCTAATTAGACCAGACATCCTTCTGGATGAAGCTGGGGCTGTGAGGCAAGCCCAGATCCTGGGTGCCTGCTGGTGGCTGGATAGAAGCCCGGGTCCCCAGTGTCAGAGGGAAGCCAGTGCTGGCAGCCGAGGGAAAGAAAGCCTACTCTTGCAAAAATTTCATGCCATAGGTCCTCTAGTTTTTAATATTGTTCTCTTCCAACTTCCTTCTAAAGCAAAGGTCCAAGTCCAACAGACTTTCTGGGGAATACATTGAACAGTAATGGGGAGCTGGTAGCCCTTTGCTGGAGAAGAAATTTGTCTCAAATATATCTCCAGGTTTTCAGGGGTCTGTGAGCACAGAAAGAAACAGCCTAGTTGAGGAAACGCAAAGAAACAAACAAAAACAAAAGACAAAACAAAACAACAACCAAAAAAACTCATGATCTCACTGGCTGCCTATACTAAAGTTGTCACCCACTGGCCTATTAATGATCACAGATCAGCCTCAGTTCCAGGACCATCTTTTAGAGTCCTGAAGACACAGGAATAAGCCACCTGCAGCATTTTCATTAGTCCAAATCCTGACCACTGCTAAGAAGTTCTGACCCAAATATCTGCACACCAGGGTTGTTATTTTATATGGAAGTCTGATTGCACTCTAAATGGAATAAAAATATATGAGTAGGGGCTTTCAGAATGGAACAGTAAGAACCTCTGAAGATCTACTCTTCCCAAACAGTAATGAAAATACAGGGGAAAAGGGGTTAAAATGTTTTCAGAACTTTGGGTAGGATCCAAGAGTTTGCAACAACCCAAGCAGTATTTACTAAGCAAAGATCTTGCTTAGATTTTTGGGGCCTTTTAACTTGCCCTATTCCCATCCCCCTCTCTTCTGCTCAGTGGTAGTCTTTAAAATCAACAGCCTAGTACCCATGGTAAACTATGAAAACCAGCCACCCAGCAGTCACTGGAGGAGACAGAAGAGCTTGGAGCTCCTAAAAACCTCCAACCCCAGGGCACTGTCACTACATGATCTGTGAGCTCTCCAAACTTTGTTTTTAGTAAAATATTAAAACAACTAAAATAAAACTCCTGAAAACACTCCCCTAGGTAAAATTCCTTAATTTCCTCAGGTCTGTTCTCTAACACCTATTTGTTACACATGTGGGTGACATGAACATTTCCCCTCCAGACTTCTGATAGTGCATAGACAAGGGTCTGTTTTTTAAAAATGTAGTAATAATAATAACAACAGATATAATAATATCTAACATTGGAACAATACTTACTGTTTTCCAGGCACCACCCTAAGTGCTTTATCTGTATTAACTCCGTAAATCCCCCTAAAAACCCTCTATTTTACAGATGAGGAAGTTGAGGCACAGAGAACTTAAACAATTTTCTTAGGTTCATCAAAGCCTATAGCGTGTGGAGCCCAGACTACAACACAGGCAGTCTTGCTCCAGAGTCTGTGCTCTTGATCTGGGCAAGCCCCCTTACCTCCTCAGGTGGAGGGGTTCTTATAAAGCATGTGACTTAGGACTAGCCTGAGGCTAAAGTGGCTTTCCAACCCTACTCCCTCTGCCCAAGATTTTAAATCTTAAAAACTGTACCTTCAGCCCTGGCAGGTGTGGTTCAGTTGGTTGGGCATTGTCCCATGCACCAAAGAGTTGCCAGTTTGATTCCTGGTCAGGGCACAAGCCCTGGTTTCAGGATTGATCCCTGGTTGGGGGGTGTGCAGGAGGCAGCAGATCAATGTCCGATCGCTCCTGCCCCTCAGCACATGCCCTCACCCCCCTATTGTCTGTGTCCATTGGTTAGGCTTATATGCATGCATACAAGTCCTTTGGTTGGTCTCTAAAAGTCAATTTAAAAATCTTTCAAAAACAAAATGTATCTCAGGTTAATTTTCTTATACAGACATACCTTGAAGATATTGTGGGTTTGGTTCCAGACCACCACAGTAAAGCAAGTAGTAATGTTTTTGTTGGTGGGCCTTGCCTTCAGTTTGCAAAAATGCAACATCTGTGCAATGCAATAAAGTGAAGCATAATAAAGTGAGGTATGCCTGTATATATTTGTTCAAATCCCTTTGGCCCAGGGATGGGAGTCAGGAAGAAAGACTGGAGTGGAGCTAAAGAAAGGATATTTCCTTCACAACCCAATAAGGCAAGGGGGAAAAAGACCACCATGCAAAGGGAGAAACAATTCTTATGGGTGGGCAGGGAATTCCCTTAGTGAAGCCTGAGGTAGCAGTTACCAGGATGATGATCACAGGCCAGTGAGTCCAGGAGCTAAAAGCTATGTGGGCTTTTTCATCCTAATTCTTGTTTTTCAGCCACATCTATGGCCTCCATTACCTGAGGTCAACTGCACCAAGACAGCAGGGCCTCTTGGGCAAACTTAGACCCCAGGCATGGTGTCCTGTGTGATGCTGGAGAGCAATAAAAAGCCACTTTAGTAATGACCTCTGCTTTATTTTAATAAAACATTTTCCCAAGAAAGTTTTTACACAAAACAAAGACATTTCATGCCCAGCACATCACATTTTTCTTTTATCCGAACCCTAATGCAAGAGTTCAGTGGGAGCTGCCTCACAATCCTCAGAACTGCTAGCAAGGAAAGAAAAGTGGTACAAGAGAGCAGTGGAAAAAACACAAGAAAACAAAACAAAACAGGGTTTTCTGGCTTTCTCCTTTCATGCATGGAGGCAATGCATGAAATAAGAACTTGTAATAAGTAAACAATATACACACTCCTAAAGGTTGTTGTTACCATCCTTGTGCATAAATGGCTATTTACATCCATCACTTATTGTTCCAATAATCATTTATTGAGTCCCTACTATGTGTCAGGCACTGTTCTAGGTACTGGGGATACAACAGTGAACCAAACAGATAAAATGTTTTGTCCTCATGAAATATACTACTTTCACCTGCTTTTTCTTTTTCTTCTTCCTCTCTTTTTTCTACTTTATCTGGTGGAGAACATCAAGCTGTGACAAAGGAGACTGTGCTCTGGCCAGTGTGGCTCAGTTCACCGGTTCAATTCCTGGTCAGGTCACATGCCCAGGTTGTGGGCTCGATCCCTGGTCAGGGTATGTGCAGGAGATGGCAGATAGACCTTTCTCTCTCTCTCTCTCTCTCTCTCTCTCTCTCTCTCTCTCTCTCTCTCTCTCTCTCTCTCTCCCCCCCTCCCTCCCTCCCTCCATTTTCTTCTTTCTCTAAAAATCAATTAAAAAGGATGAAGCTCCTATTTCCAACACATTATTGGAAATATTATTGTGTTTTCCTCCAACCTCATACAATGAAATAGACTGCAGGGGTCCTCAAACTACGGCCCGTGGGCCACATGCAAATACAAATATTGTATTTGTTCCCGTTTTGTTTTTTTTACTTCAAAATAAGATATGTGCAGTGTGCATAGGAATTTGTTCACAGTTTTTTTTGAAAACTATAGTCCGGCCCTCCAACAGTCTGAGGGACAGTGAACTGGCCCCTTGTTTTAAAAGTTTGAGGACCTCTGAAATAGAGGAGAGTAAACATCTCTAACTCTCTGGTTACTAAGTACTGTTACCAAGGAAGATTGAAGAGCTGTCTTCACAGATAGTTTCAACACTTAACACCATCAGTGTGTTATGTAAACACCTCAAATAAGGCATAGTGAGGCAAGCCTTCATATAACCACAGTAAAGTAGAAATTATTTTTAATAAATAACTCAAGATAATTTACTGGAAATGATTAGCAGGATTTCCTCAAAGGATTGTTAGCATTGGCAACTAGAATATTAAATTTTGCTATTCACTGATTAATTTGCCAGTGTTAATATGACTACTTTTTCCTTAGAAAAAAACCACACTCCTGTCAGTTTTAACCAAGATGTTCAGTTAAAGAAATAATTAAGTAGTTCAAGATCTTATTTTTAAAGAAAGTGTAATTACGTGCAAAAGTTTCATATAGTATACTAGGTGACTTCTCTTTCCACTCCTTCCTCTTCTGTCTACTTCTGTCCACATTGCAGTTTCTGGCACCAAAGAGCCCAGAAGCAGCAAAGCTAAATGCTTTGCACTAGCCTGTTTTTCCTTTACTAACTACTTGTCTTTCTGTTCCTATTACTCCATTCCTTTTGTGTTAATCAAACTTCCCACCTCTGTTTGGGCTACTATTGCTTTGTAATAAACCAGTCCAAAACTCAGTAGCATAAAACAGTCATTATACTTTGCTCTCAGGTTATGTGCTTCAGAAACTCAGACAGAGTATAGCAGGGATGGCTTGTGTCTGTCTGCTTCATGATGTCTGGAGCATCAGCAGGGAAGACAACAGCTGGGGGCTTTAATTATCTAGAGCAGCGGTCGACAACCGGTGGTCTGCGGACCACTGGTGGTCCATGAGGTCCAAAAGGTTGGCGACCACTGATCTAGAGGTGTCTTCATTCACAGGTCTCCTGGTTGATGCTGGCTATTAGCTGGAACATCATCTAAGGCTGCTGTCCAGAGGACCTGGGATTTCTCAAATAGCAGCTTCAGGGTAGTCGGACTTCTTATATGGTAGCTCCAGACTTTAAAGGTCAATGTCCCTGTGAGAAGGCTAACCCTTATTTTGTATAACTACTGTTTGAAATTCTCTGCTATTTAGATAGTCCCTTATTCTGTAAAAGTCAACTCTGCTATTTTTTAAACAGCCCCTTATTCTGAAAAAATAACTTTGCTTTCTAGCCTGCTTGAATAATAAGGAAGATAAACTTAGCTGTCTGACCTTGTAGGCCAGAGACTAGATACGCCCATACTCTCCTGCCATGCCAGATGTACTTTTTAATTAAATAGAACTGTACTGTTTTCAAGGCCACAAGCTTCCAGTGAGATAACTACTAAGCACACATAGTGCTGGTTCTTTAATAAAAAGAAAACTTCTGCTTGTTGCTCTACTCAGAATTTGAAAGACATTTTTCTCTGAGCCCACCAGTGTATAATAAAGTGGAACTCCATCTCTCTAAGCATTGCTTGGTTTTTTCCGGTCGTCTGCAACATCTGTAGATAAAACAGAAGCTGCACTGCCTCTTATGGTATCCAGGGGTGGGCAAACTTTTTGACTCGAGGGCCACAGTGGGTTCTTAAACTGGACTCAGAAGAAGGAGCTGCGGCCGTGTTTCCCGACGTTGCCATGTTAACACTGCTGCTGGTGAAGGAGCGGAGGGGAGAGCAAGAGAACCCTCTGCTCTTTCGGCTCCGCAGGCCGGATCCGGCCCGCGGGCCATAGTTTGCCCACGGCTGGATAGCCTCAGAAGTCAGAGTCTCATTTCTCCCAAGATTTTAATACAACTAAAATCTTCTCAGATTCAAAGCAGAGGGGACATCAACCATACTCCCCAGTGGAAGGGTGACAAGGTCACATGATAGAGGAGAGTGTGGGATGAAAGATACTGTTGTGGCCATCTTTGAAAAATACAATCTGCTATATTCTCCCACCTACTTCTCTTGGCTTAAGGATAGTCTGATCTGATTTTTAAAATGAAAAACAATCCCAGGAGAACACAATTTTTACTGAGGTTCCTAAGTTCTGTTAGAGAGTAACCAGATGATTTCATCCACATCCAGCCCCCAATATTTCCTGTTTAGCACATCTCACTATTTCTCTGCTACATAAATGGCTTCTGGCAGAAAGGGAATTTGGTCTCCTATGGGCTATTAGACCCAGCATTGATCACTCTGGGAAAAGCAGCCACTGACATATGGGAGCTTGTCTGGTCCTCACAGTTAGGCCTTGGTGTTGGTGTTCTACTGATAAACATAAACAATTTCACAGACCATCAACATCAGACAAGGCCACTATGTGACCACAGTGACCAAGACAAAAGTAATACCACTGCACAGTCATATTTGAAAAGAGACAAAAGATAAACTTTGACCAAACCACAAAAATAACCAACCATCCTCCTATCCTGGCTAACAGATACTGCTGCTACTTTACCAATTAGCCCTCTTCTAGTCTATCTTCCTTCTAGATAAGATTCATGAAGATACCCAATCATAGAATTACCTCCTATGTATATTATTATTTCCTAACAGAATCCAATCCAGAGCAAAGCCTTGCTTCTTTAAACCCTCTCCCAAATCACCTATATATGTCCTAATCCTATAATAAATCATTTCTAACACCTTTGAGATCCCCGACACGCCCCCACCCCCGCCCGCCAGTTCCCCATGGCGTGCATTCTCCTACATGCACTGAGTAATCAACCCTACTTGTTCAACCACAGGTATATGCCTAGTGGTCTTTGGTTAGAGGGCATTGACAACTCCTCCAAGGACCTTGAAATTAGAGAACACATTTCTGCTGAGGTCAGTTCTGATCTCCCGAACACGAACTTCCAGTCAGAGTTTGTGTTTGGCTCTTTCATAATGCAGTTTTGAAAGACAACTACATGAATTCCTTAGACCTCCAGAAGTTATTAAAGTACTCCTATTGTTAAATATATTTATATATACACATATATACATATACATATTTATGTGACATTAGGTCTTCTAGGTTTCCTTATCACCTTATTAAGTGCAGACAGATTACTGTAATAACAGCGGCCATAGCTGCCCTATCTCCAACATGGTCACAGGACCCAAGAGTAACCTGATTGTATGTATATAGGCACGTAAGTTTCTGCTGTGGGAAAAGCAATAGTTATGCACTAGACCAATGGTCGGCAAACTGCAGCTCGCAAGCCACATGTGGCTCTTTGGCCCCTTGAGTGTGGCTCTTCCACAAAATACCACGTGCAGGCACGCATGTACAGTGCGATTGAAACTTTGTGGCCCATGCGCAGAAGTCGGTATTTTGTGGAAGAGCCACGCTCAAGGGGCCAAAAAGCCGCATGTGGCTCGCGAGCCGCAGTTTGCCAACCACTGCACTAGACAACTGGCTCATAAATTGCAGAAACCAGATGCTAGAATATATTTCTGCCTCCTCCTCCTAGAGCAGTGGTTCTCAACCTTCCTAATGCCACGACCCTTTAATACAGTTCCTTATGTTGTAGTGACCCCCAACCATAAAATTATTTTTGTTGCTACTTCATAACTGTAATTTTGCTACTGTTATGAATGATAATGTAAATATCTGATATGCAGGATGTATTTTCATTGTTACAAATTGAACATAATTAAAGCATAGTGATTAATCACAAAAACAATATGTTATTATATATGTGTTACCCGATGGTCTTAGGCTACCCCTGTGAAAGGGTCGTTCAACCCCCAAAGGGGTCGCAACCCACAGGTTGAGAACTGCTGTCCTAAAGAGTTCTTCATTTTTCTCTAATCTCATTTGCAAAGAAAAAAATGTGACATTATGATAACTACTCACTTTCCCTCTCCTTTACAGTTCTCACTCACTTGATGCAAGAACTCTCATCCTCAGAAAAACTGTTTCATAAGATATTATTGTTTATGTTCATCAGGAGAACATCATAGCCTTGTGGTTAGCTGCCAGGCCTGAAACCCCACTCTACTTCAAGTTAGAGCCACATACTGATCTAAAGCTGTTTAGAGAATCAGCTGTTGCAAGCAAGAACTGTGGATTGGAAACAATCCTGTCTGCATTTGAATTCTGGTGTGATAATGTGTTCGTTGCTCTGACACATATGGCCCCTAATTCTCTTTAGCATCCACCTGTTTGCTCTCAGGGTCTGTGAGTTATTGTGTGTTCATGCAAGAAAATTAAATCATTCCTACTTAGAAATCACTTAGTGATGAATAGTTCAAATATTGGTTTTCTTTCCTTTTATCTCCTCACAGTTCATATAAAATTATCCTGCTTGTAAGACTAGGGACAGATTAGGTAGAGATGAGGACTGGTATGGAGGAGAGGAATCAGAGCCAAAGTATAAGTGAGAGGCTCACCAACTTGCAAAATTTGATTAATATTCAAGTGTCATGTGTGGGAGTGTCAATGGGGTCAGGACATGCTATCCCAAAATATTAAACCTTGACATACTGAATATTTTAAGCTGAGGGAGTTTGAGAAAATGGCAGGAGCAGGAAGACCACCTGCCCTCATTCTCCCTTGAAACAGGTCATAAAACCTTCATATAAGAGTTGCCCTCCCTATACCTAGAAGAAAGGAGCATTTTATCTCTGTAGACAAAGGGACACCTAGAAGAATCCTAACAAACAGGCCTTGCTAACTTTTCTCCAGCTTACTACACTTGCCTCATATTCCTTTACCTCTCCTATTCCTCTCATGACTGTCCACTCTTCATCAAACCTAGCATAAAATAATCAGGTCTGTTTCTTTGAGTCTTTATTTCTTTATGAAGGCTCCTGTGTCACATAAAACATTCAATACATTTGTTTTTCTCTCCTGTTAACCTGTCTTTGTCACTTTAATTTTCACATCCAAGTCTGGGACCCTAAGAATATCAAGGAAAATGTTTTCCTCCCCTATAGTGTTCTGCTGACTCCCTTGGAATGTGGATCTGACAGATCATTAGATTTCTGAAACATCTAGGACACTGGTCATCCTAGCATCTTGATGGTCCCTGAAAAAGCTCAAAATAGACCCAGACCAGTTTGTTTGAACTTTTTTGTGTGTGTGCTAATATCTGCATGTTTGTTTTTTGGGCTTTATTTGTTTTGTTTTGTAACTGGCCTGGAGAAAGATTTGAAATCCAACATTGACAGGGGTCTAGAATGATTAGTGACATTTCTGAAAATGTATCCTGGTCTTTTTTTGGGGGGTTTATGGAAGGCTTTGGAGGGTAGGTAGAACTGTGAACTGCCACTTTCCAGGAGACTGTTGAGGCTAATCCCTAAAGGAAGGTTTTGAGTTAAACCTTGGCACAGTAAGATTTCTGTTTTCCTCTGTGCTCTAAAGTTAATAAACCAATTATTTCTTCTGAGAAGGAGGGTTTTTATTGGAGGTGGAAAAAAAAACTACTCATCACACTTTCTCAATTCTAACTTCTTATACTAATTTTTCTTTGTCAAATAGATTTTCATAACTGTTTTACATTTTTAAAGTTCAAACAATTTTTATCAGAAATGATAAATGACACAAGTGGGGTATGAGTTCCACTATAAACAACTAGCTACTTGTATATAACTGAGCGAGACATCTGAAAAGAAAATAGGTAATTTGTTTTTTAAACAATTTATGGTAGGGGAACTCAGAAACCTATGAGTGAAGAAAAAAGTGAGGGAAACCCTGCCCTTTTTTTTAGTTCAGGAAGTTGCATGTTTGCTCCTCCATTCAAAATATATAAAAAACAAAGCCATTTTATTTCATATCTACTGTGACTTAATTCAGGTAAGGCTAACCTTTAGGAGTTTGCCTAGTCTTCTTTAGAGATGTCCTTTCTAGTTTACTAATATCAGTTGTGTTTAGACCAGTAGTCCCAGACCCAGTGGTATTAGCATCAACTGAGAACCTGTTTGAAATGTAAATCCGGGGGACTACCCACACCTGTTGAATCAGCAACTTTGTGAGTAAGACCCAGCAATGTTTTTAAACAAGCCCTCCAGCTGATTCTGATGCACAGGAAAATTTGAGAACCACTGACTTAGACTGTCTGCTACACTGTTGTTTCTCTGGTAAACAAAGCAGCAGGTTTGATGATTCAGATGCTTGAAAATATTGCTCGATTCCGATCAAGGGCATGTACCTTGGTTGTGGGCACATCCAAGTGCCTTGGTTGGTGTGCAGGAGGCAGCTTATCGATGTTTCTCTCTCATCGATGTTTCTAACTCTCTATCTCTCTCCCTTCCTCTCTGTAAAAAAAATCAATAAAATATATTTTAAAAAAGAAAATATTGCTTAGAATTCCAGGTGGATACACAATTCCCTGCTGTGAATTGAGTTTTCTGTAAAACCAAATAGTGGCACAGAAGTGTTTCAAATGCTTAAGCCAAAGAGTCCTTGTGTCCTACTCGGTAGAGCTTGTGGGCTCCATGCACAAGAGAGCCCTGACCGAGAATCAAACCATGACTTCCTGGTATGTAAGTGAATGCTCAACCACTGAGCCACCCTGGATGGGCAAGTATGACTCTTTAGCAGGGGTCCTGGAGGTGTCACTGTGGTGAACAAATACTCTCACCAGGAATAAACTAGTCTGGGCTACTCAGTTCTCCAGGTAACTGCACCTGAGCTAAGAAGGGAGCGAACATACCTGCGAGAAAATTGCACATAATTTTGCCCTGCTTATTTTATCTTCAAAATATATGTCAAATCACCCTATAAAAGACCATCCCAGATCACACATTCAGATGACTTTGGCGGTCCCCGGTAGGTTTGTTAATGACACTTGATGTATTATCTCTATCTCCTTGCATTGTATTTGCCTGTTTCCAAATGCATGTAGTAACAGGCTGTAAATGTCAAGGATAAAGGTTAATTTCTTTTCTCATCTAGAGCCTCTATTTCAGTACCCAGCACAGAGCAGGTATTTGGTAATTTGTTAAAGGGAATTAATCAACCCATCAAA
>NW_006289818.1:43468-43674 GCF_000327345.1 Myotis davidii | reverse complement strand
TCAATCAAGAAAAGAGGGTGGTGGTGGTGGTGGTGGTGGTGTTGGTGGTGGTGGTGGTGGAGGGATTGAGAAAAAAAGAAAAAACTCATGGACACGACAACAGTGTGGTGATTGCCCTGGGGGGATGGGGGGCGGGGAAGGTGCAGGAAGGTATAGGGCAGTGGTTCTCAACCTTGGCTGTACATTAGCATCACCTGGGGATCTTT
>NW_006289818.1:33348-40441 GCF_000327345.1 Myotis davidii | reverse complement strand
TTCTGTATTATAAACAACATGCTCACAACTGAAAAAAAAAAAAAAAAGAATCTTAAACCAAGGGCCCAATAAAATCATCCCATATAGTATGATTCATATGAACTGCTGCCCAACCGACAACATATTTTCACTCCCCTGACGTTACTCTTCATTTATCTGTTCGCTGCATTCCCTATCCCCAAACAAGCAGAAAAGTCACAAAATGTCAACAATACCTACACAACATAGTTGTATTCCCCATTCCGTCACCAACGTCATCAACTCTCGCCCCTAAGTCCTTCAGTCTGTCAGTTCCCAGTACTCCTCATCCCCTCTTACTTCCGTTCCCCTCTCCCTGCTCCGCTGGAGGAAAGGGGAGCTTATGGAGCTTACGCGTTCAAAGAAGTGCTACAAACCTCTGCCTCGACTGCTCTCTCAGCGGCTGCCCATAGCTCCTGTCTTGCGGCGACAGTGGCCAGACCCTAGCCTGCGGGTGAATTTTACTTAGGGTCGGTCATAATGGAGATGCACACCAGCTAGTTCCCAGACGTCCACGTACAACGTAGCTCCCACAATCCTCTTCGCCTCAGCTCTCGAACACCCGGTATTAACCCCTTCACGCCCATCGACCTTGCATGCAGACTGCTTGGTTCAAAGATCCAGGTCACTCATCTGTTGAAAGACACAAAATACCGTGGCTATCTTCTTAACCATAGCCACCTATTGAACCTTTCCTTTTCTCAATTGGCTTGTACGTTGGCTAATCATTTTTAAATAGGAGCTTAATTTGTTACGTACATTAACATGAACAGTTCATAATGATGCCTTAAGCTTCCAGATCAAACCAAAATCTAAATTTGCAGTTTCTGACTGTTCACCTTGAACCTGTGCCTCTTCTACCCTCCATTCCCATCATCTTTTGGTTCCCGTCTATTTTACCGCATACATCAATGGTTAAGAGCACAGACTTTGTAAACTTGACTTTCTGGGTTTGAATCTCTATCACTATCCAATTGTGGAATCTTAGGCAAGTGATTTAAGCATGTGATTCCTTGGCTTCTTCAGCTTCAAAGTTCCTGAATTGGTTCCAGACCAGTCCATTTGTATGCAAATAAAGAATCCAAGTCTGCATAGCCTGATTAACCTGAATAGCACTGTCCTGTTTGGTTGGTTTTCCCGTTGTGATTGGTATTATAGAGTCGCTCTGATTTTTCAGTATAGATGCAAATGATGATATAGCTGCACAGTTTTGATTGGACAGGGCAGACCTCAGTCCTAATGGTTGAAATATAATACCAGTTACTCTTTTGTGTCAGTTCAGCCAACAGATACAGGGTGCTGGAGGATGGCAGCTCAGTCAGTGGCCTTTCCCTGAAATGCAGTGTGCTTTTAAAAATTTACATCTTAGAAGTACCTAGGACATGGCCTGTCACAGAGTTAAGTAGTATATTGAAACAAATTATAATTATTGACTTCGATGGAGCTGTCTTCTCAGCTAAGACCTTTTAGATAATAAGTAAATGATAATAATGGTTACCATTTTTGAGCACTATATTAAGTGCTCTAAACCTATTTTTTGTAGTTGTTGTTTTATCTTCACAATTACTGGTGGTAGTTACAAGTATTATCCTTCCCTCCCCTCCTGTCCTCTGTTTTTCTAAAGCATCTAAGAAAATTCAGATCAGTCAGATAGCAGATAACTCAATAACTTGCTCATGGTTACAGAGCTAGTAACAAATAGAGCCAAGACTTAAATGCAGCTATGTCTTGGCCCTTCTCAAATATCACTGACAAAAGAGACATCAATTCTTTTCCATTGTGCTTTTTTCTAAGAGTTGCCCCATTATCCATGCAGGAAAGCAGGGTTCTCTTCAGAGTCAGAAAGGCAGCAGGTAATAAAGTAAGGGTCTCTCTCCTTTGAAGGCTGGCAGCAACAGAGATGAGTAAAATAGCAATCAAAATAACCAGCTCTTTATTGTGCCCCACTGTGCCACACAGGCCCCATTACTGCCTATATTGCCAAGGCCACCAGAAATGAAGGTGCAGGAGCCTCACCTCACCCCATCATTCTGCAGAGTCTGTATATTATCAAAGATTTTGCTAAAATTTTTTTGCTTGTTTTATAATAGCACCAAGAGACTCTTTAATATACTATCCCAACTCCAGCCAAAATGGTAGTAATTTCCACATTAACAGTCCATAGAATCAGTTATTTCTACCTCAGCTCAAGAGCAAAAGGAAATCTCCTCTTTCAAAGATTAAAATAAATAAAGAATAACTTCCTTTCCCTCAGAGCCTATAGTACACAGGGTCTTGTTAGTCTTGCTGCAGAACCACATACTGTCACTTCCTAATTTATCCTCAGGCAATCCCCAATGGTGTTTTCAGGAGAAAGGCTGGTGATGTAAACCAAGCACTGCTTTGTTCCCTGTATCACTTTTGTAGTTCCCTGATTGTTTTCACTTCCTCTCTGCACTTCAGAATACACTATCCTGCACACCTCTGGGCTTGAATTGCAGAAGAATCAACATCTTGTAACCCCTTACCCCCCAACAATAGCACACATGTCTGGGCTTGATCTTACTTAAAGTGGATAAGCTAAAAAAGAAAAAGGAAAGATAAACATAAGAAGACTTTTTACTTAATTTCCCCATATTTCTAGCTGTCAAACTTAGAAATGTCAACATAATGGTAGCTGTGAGAAGTTCAGTTCCAGAGGCCAGGAAAGATAAAAATCCTTGTGCAAAGCAAAAGTGTTGACAGAGGAAAAACAGCAGACATGAATGTCTTTACCGCCAGTAGAAATAAACAAGGGGAGGGGAGGTTTGAGTGAGGATCTCAGACACAAACAAAAGATCCTGCCTTTACAGCTCCTTTCACCCTAAGCCCTTTATCGCCATTCCAAAGACTGGATCTGTCTAAATTCTCCCCACCAACCTGGTTCTTTCACTGATGGGCAAAAGTCATGGCAGCCACCACCAGCTGTTAATACTTAGCAAAAAAAGTATTCAAAGAAAGAGGCTATACCTAAATCCAATGTTAGAAAGGGAGCTGTGTTCCCAACATCCCTAGTTGCTTTCATAACATATTTTTAGAAAACAAATCACACATAATTTAAGTGTTGACGTTCTGCAGTGCTTTCTATATTATGCTTTGGTTTCTTAAGGTCTGATCTGGGGTCTTAATGCCCTTGATAGTGCTTCTCTAGTGTAGTGTGCATACATTTCTGTACCCCGTTTAGGTCTCCTTTACAAGGCAGATAGACCCACCCCTCAGCAGATAGGAATGCTAGCTCCAAACTACAGCTACTCTCTTCTCTGGATAATTGTACTCTACAGACTAAGAGCTTTAATTCTCTACAACATTCCCACTCCCCATACAGCCCTGCAACCTGCAATAGATGCCCGACTGATGATGAGGGTACATAATGCCAGCCAACTTGCCTCAGTGGACCAATTCTGTCGTGCAAGTCCTACTCTAGCACTTCTTAGGTCAAGCTAAAGCTGGTCTCCAACTAGCTTAGTGTTTTTCCCCCTGCTTCCCTCATTCCTCAAACATAGGACCCAAACATATCTTAAAACCAATTTTTGAGTATAGTATTTGAATAGATTCCTTTTGTAATTATTCATTATTTTACTTATTTACAAATAATTATTTGTATGTCATAATTTATTATTTTAATTATTTAAAAGCTGTTATCTAGCAGAATATATTAATTATATCTTCCCTCCCCCAAAAATCAGATTATAGAGGGTCTATTAATTGGTTGCTTTTGATTTTCCCAATGTAAGTGAAATACACATTCTCTATTTCATAAGAAAATATCATTAATTAAATGTTTCTACTGATGTGAGAAATGTTGGTTGTTTCTGAAAAAAAAACTTTTAACATTAGTCAAATAAATCACAATATTTGTAGTTGTTTTGTGGTAATTTAGTTGCATTCATGACTGTCAGTATTTGCTTAACACACATGTATACTGGAGAGGCGAAATTACTTTCCTAACTTATCTATAACAATGGTTAAATGAAGGTTTAGTAAGAACAATTGAAGAATGGTGAATAATCTATTCATTTAAAAATTTAAAGTACTTAAACATTAGGATAGATAAAATTACACAGGGGAACATATACCTTATTTTCTTTTCAGAAATAAGAAGAAAATCATATGAGAGCAATATGTAAATTTTATTATAATAGTCCCCGTGATTGACATTTCTCAAAAATTTTTTTGGCCATGAGCCCTTAAGAGTTTTCATAATCTCCTAAGACTAATGTCACATCATCCATTGCTAATCAAAAATGTTTTCTAAGTCCATGATCTATTTTTAAAAATTCACTATTTTGCCACAGAAATTATATGGAATTTCACTACTACAGTGTTTCATCTAAATTACGCATCTTGCCCTAGCTGATTTAGCTCAGTGGATAGAGCCTCAGTCTGCGGACTGAAGGGTCTTGGGTTCGATTCCAGTCAAGGGCACATTCTTGGGTTGTGGGCTCAATCCCCAGTAGGGGGCATGCATAAGGCAGCCAATCAATGATTCTCTCTCATCATTGATGTTTCTATCTCTCCCTTCCTCTCTAAAATCAATAAAAATATATTAAAATATGCATCTTTCCCAGCTTAGTAGATAGCTATTCATATTCTAAAAGCCCAGGTTAAATGTCACTCCCTTTGTGAATTTCACAACAACCGGCAGAACTCATCCTTTTCTTTTATGTGTGCTCATACGTCTTTATAAATGCCTCTTTTAGACCTTGTATCTCACTGTATTATAATTATATGTTGCATGGATTAGCAATTGTGTTTAGCTGTCATTAAGAACCCATTATTTTGCTATCACATACAAGAAATCCAAAAGTAGGCAATTCAACAATGTTATGGTGGCTTCTTTTATCTTTCTGCTGTTTTGCAAGATCAAGCTTTGCCTTCCTAGTTCAAGTTTTCCTTAGTGTAACATTATTGCTAAAGCTCTAGCCATCACATCCATACCAGGGGGAGAATGAGTAAGAAGGTAATATAAAAGGGCCCCAGAGGAACCATTACTCCTACTCCCCCACACCAGTGCATGCATGTATACACACAGACAAAACTATGAAGCTTTCTAGGAAGCCCAACCCAACAACTACCACCCACATACCATTGTTCTTTCTTTCTTTCTTTCTTTTTTTCTTTCTTTCTTTCTTTCTTTCTTTCTTTCTTTCTTTCTTTCTTTCTTTCTTTCTTTCTTTCTTTCTTTATCTTTATTGTTTTTCTTTTAATCTTTAATTTCTTTATTGATTAAGGTACTACATATGTGACCTCATCCCCCCATAACCTCCACCACCACCACTCATGCTCTCATCCCCCTGTTGTTTGTGTCCATTGGTTGGGTTTATATGCATGCATACAAGTGCTTTGGTTGATCTCTCCCCCTTATCCCCACCCTCCCCTACCTTCCCTCTGAGGTTTGAAAGTATTACATATTAGAGGCCTGGTGCATGAGATTCATGCACTTGGGGGGGGTGTCCCTCAGCCCAGCCTGCACCCTCTCGCTGTCCAGGACCCCTAGGGGGATCCGTCTGCCTGCAGTCAGACAACCCTCTTGCAGTTCGGGACTCTGGCAGTCTGGGACCCCTTGCTCCTTACCACCCACCTGCAGCAGAGGGCTTCTGGCTGAGTGGCGCTCCCCCTGTGGGAGCACACTGACCACCAGGGGGCAGCTCCTGTGTTGAGCATCTGCCCCCTGGTGGTCAGTGCATGTGATAGTAACCGATTGTTTCACCATTCTGTCGATTTGCACATTAGGCTTTTATTATAAAGGATGTCCCCCTTTTCCCCATCAACCCTCTCTAGCTCGCCCCACCCCCCACCCCAGGCCCTCACCACCTCACTGTCTGCATCCATGGGTTATGCATACATGCATACAAGGTCTTTGGTTGATTACCTCCCACCCACCCACTCTCTACCACCTTCCCTTCAAGATTCCACACTCTGTTCCATGCTTCCATGTCTCTGGATCCACTCTGTTCATCAGTTTATTTTGTTAATGAGATTCCACATATGAGTGAGATCATGGGATACTTGTCTCTCTCTGGTTGCATTGTCCTATATTTAGTCACACGGGCACCCTTATCTGAAAGGAAGGCTGGGAAATTATTGTTTTCATCTGGGTACATAGCTACCTCCCAACAAAATAAGGTTTTGTTACTTAGAAATAACTGGGAGAAAGGGTATGTGATATTCAAACAACAATGCCTATCCTGCCCCACAACCCATTTTATCTGTTTCTTTACTAAGACTATTAATTCCTGGAAGGTTTAGCATATGTCACATTCATTTTGTATTTCCAGGGCCTAGAATAGTACAAGACACTCAACGATTTGCTGTTTATTTCCTTTGCCTGCAATATGAAGGGTTAATCTGTGTAATCTGCCTAGATAAAAAAGATTCCATGTTTTATCACAATAATTTCCTGTGCTTTATGTTGACTTTATTATATCCTTAATTTAAAAAACACACACAAAACTTCCTCACTTACCAAAGAGCAATGGTTCTTGATCATCACGTTACCTTTTTATTTTTAAATGTGTTGTTTCTTTCTGTAAATAGCGAGTTTCTCATCACCAACTGTCCTGTTTTAAGTGTTCAAATATCCTTACAATTTTTTATTATTTTTCCATCCTAAGATTGAATCCACATGTAAAAGGAAATTATTTTCAGGATATCTTTGGCACCTAAAGCTATTTTTGAGGTTTTCCAGAGACCTGGAGAGCCTTTTCCTTTCACCTTATAAAAAGAGAGGTACTAAACAGAACAGAATACCCAGAAATTGACCCAAACCATTATGTTCAATTAATATTTGACAAAGGAAGCAAGAGCATACAATGGAGTAAAGGCAGTCTCTTCAATAAATGGTGTTGGGAAAACTGGACAGATACATGTAAAAAATTGAAACTAGACCACCAACTTACACCATACACAAAAATAAACTCAAAATGGATAAAGGACTTAAACGTAAGATGGGAAACCATAAAAATATTAGAGGAATCCACGGGCAGCAAAATCTCAGACATCTCTTGTAGCAATATGTTTACCGATACATCTCCTAGGACCTAGGACAGCAATGGCA
>NW_006289818.1:30465-33091 GCF_000327345.1 Myotis davidii | reverse complement strand
TGGGAGGGAGGGAAGGGGAGGGGAGGGTAAGGGGGAAAGAGCAACCAAAGGACTTACATGCAGGCATAGAGGCCTGACCAATGGACACGGACAACGGGGGGGGGGGGGGGGGGTGATGTGGGGACAGGGACACATATGTAATATCTTAATCAATAAAAAATATATTAAAAAAAATAGGCAAAGGAACTAAATAGACCCTTTTCCAAAGCAGACAAACAGATAGCCAAGAGACATATGAAAAAATGCTCAAACTCACTGATCACCAGAGAGATGCAAATTAAAATGACAATGAGGTATCACCTCACACCTGTCAGAATGGCTATCAGTAACAAATCAACAAATGACAAGTGTTAATGGATGTGGAGAAGAGGGAACCCTAGTACACTGCTGGTGGGAATGCAGACTGGTGTAGCCTTGTGGAAAACAGTATGGAGTTTCCTCAAAAAATTAAAAATGGAACTCCCATTTGACCCAGTGATCCCACTTCTAGGAATATATCCTAAGAAATCAGAAACATCAATCAGAAAGGATATATGCACCCCTATGTTCATAGCAGTGCAATTTACAATAGCTATGATTTAGAAATAGCCTAAGTGCCCATTAGCAGATGAGTGGATAAAAAAGCTGTTGTACATTTACACAACAGAATACTTCACAGATGTAAAAACAAAAGAACTCTTACCATTCGCAACAGCATGGATGGACCTGGAGAGCAGTATGCTAAGCGAAATAAGCCAGTTAGAGAAAGATAAGTATCACATGATCTCACTTATATGTGGAATATAATGAACAACACAAACTGATTAACAAAAATAGATCCACAGACATAGAAGCATCAAACACAGTCGAATCTCAGCGGGAAGGAAGGGAAGGATGGGTGGGTGGGAAGAGATCAACCAATGAACTTGTATGCATATATGAATAACCCATGGTGAAGACCTGGGGAGGGGGGCCAGCTGGAAGAGGTCAATGGGGGAAAAAGAGGACATATGTAATACTTTCAACAATAAAGATTTAAAAAGAGAGACACTAGAAACTGTGTTTATTCTGTTAGGTTGATGATTTGCATGGGAAACTGTCCGATCAGAAGAAATGATCGGCCTTCCCGAGGTTAAGTATATCTGATGATTTATTGAGAGATTATGTGTGCCCTTACTGTAAATGGATGGCCTCTGGCGCCATTTCAAACGCCAACAAGAATCCCAATTTGGGGTGTGGTAGGGAAGGAAACTTGATTTAGTGTGAACAGCTTGACAGTAACATAGCATGGCTGTGAAACATCACCGCAGTAGAACGCCTCCATAACGTTACAGAGTGGCTGCTGTGAAAACAGCATGGCCTCTAAAGCTGGGGAGAAGTCTGTAGCGCTTCAGCTTCAGCAACTCAATTACAATTTTCAGTCTTCAGGGGAAAGTACTCTAAGATCCTGAGGGGAGCGGGCTATATAGAAAGAAGTCCCGCTCTCTGGTCCCTGATTGGTCAAAATAGAGCTTCTCTGATTGGTCAAACTGCAAAGCTCTGATTGGATGGGGAAAGCCACAGTCCTATTGGTTGAAATAGGATTCCAGGAACTCCTTTATAAGGAGTAGCTCAGCGGGCCGAAAGAAAGTGCAGGCAGGAAGTTTAGTGGTGCCCAGTCAGGCAGTGTAGCACAGAGCCTTCTCTGCGAAGTACAATTTGAATGGGAGGCCCCTGTGCAGAAATGGCTGCGAGGCTCTGCTTTTTTTTTAAAAAAAATCGTAGCCCAGATCACCATCAGGAGCCATTCTTAGATCTCAGGGTTCATATACTTTCATATGGAAATGTGCTTCTTTTTACAAAATAGATAATTTTGAAAATTGTGTTCAGTTGGCAAAATAAGAAATTGGCATCTTGTGTTTTCCTCTGAATATTTTTAAAAATGTATGCACCTAAGATCTGGAACCCCTTGTCTAGAATACAGATAAAAGGAAGAAAGAACAGTATGTGACACCTAGTAAATTGATTTGACTTTAACAAGGAAAGCGCCCGTTTTACGAGAGCATTGGCAGGAATACCTGTCTCCTTTGAGAGTCAGGGAAGACTTCACAGAGAAGGTAACGATTTAGCTGGGGCTTTAAGGATTAACAAGGAAGAAATGGCAGGGCGTTCCAAGCAGAATACATAATGCAAGCCACAGCACAGAGCACAAAAGAGCTCTACGTGTTCAGCAGCTCTGAGTACCCTGGAGGCTGTTGCCTGTAATTCTCAGGGTTTGGTGAGAATATAGGCAGGGACGATTTTTCCCTGCTTAGCTCATTTTCTCTAAAGCGCATCTCACAGTGCTGGGCACACATCTGCAGGAGCTCAATAAATACCGTTGAATTGGGACAGGGTGATCGAGTGTGCTGGGAACCAGGGTATCAGGATTCTTTCTCACACAACCACAGTGTTACCTTGGCCAAGTCCCTTTTCGAAGGCCTGTGCCTGCGGGTGCCAAGTGGAGGAGGGCGTTGGCCTGAACTGCTGGGCCTTTTAGCACCTGGAATCCCTGATTGGCCACAGAGAGGGCGGGGTGGGCAGTGCGGCTGTGGCTGCCACTGCGGCTGCGGTGCGGCTTGCGGAGGTTCAGTTCCTCCTCCGCTCCAGCAGGGGGCGCGGGGAGCGG
>NW_006289818.1:29610-30260 GCF_000327345.1 Myotis davidii | reverse complement strand
GCTCTGCCATCTCCAGCCATGTCTGACGAGGCGTCGGCCACCACTTCGTACGAGAAGTTTCTGACCCCTGAGGAACCCTTCCCGCTTCTGGGACCCCCTCGCGGGGTGGGCACCTGCCCGAGCGAGGAGCCGGGCTGCCTGGACATCAGTGACTTCGGCTGCCAGCTGTCCTCTTGCCATCGTACCGACCCGCTCCTCCGCTTCCACACTAACAGGTATGAACCACGGCCGGGGACAGGGTTGACTGCCCACATCCCTGCCTCAAGTCTGGGACCTCTGGTTCGCCCCCGAGCTTCGCGCTCCGCCCAGGGTCTGCACTTCCATTCGCCCCTCCCCCATCTTTCTCTGCGATGAGTGTGCTTGCCCGGGCCCCTTCTAGCTTCCCCTCCCGCTTTTCACCCCTGCCCTCCCGATTTTCCTTGCCGGCATTTTACTCTGCCCATTCATCTTCTGATTGTAGCTGCTCCTCCTTCTCTCTCCCTTCCCCCATCTGTCCCCTGAGAATTCCAGACCCCCACCTTTGATTTTTAGCTGCTCCCCTGTTTCCTTTCACCCGCAAACGTTTAACCCCTTCCATTTGCGCCAGAGTTAATGGCGCAAAATTAATCCACGAATCTTTTGAAAGGTGGCACTTTTAAAGCTATCTTATA
>NW_006289818.1:23367-29597 GCF_000327345.1 Myotis davidii | reverse complement strand
TAGGAAACCAGACCGTTTTTTTCTCTCTCCTTTATGAACTCTTTGCCTTCGCGCTTTAGGCCCTTCCAAAATGTACAAGCTTAAATCTGGAAGATTCCTTCATGTAGCACACGCCTTGATTTTGCTCCCCGGTGGAAGGATGGAACGAGGCTTTGGAAAGGCTTGCTTAATACAAATTTATTCAGGGGGTGCATCCTTTAACTAGTTTTATTAGAAAAGAGTACTTTGGAGAATTCTCTAAAGCAAGCATTTAAGTATTATACGGAATGTGGGGGATTTGAAGATGTTTTACACGTGGCCCCGACCTTTGATATAGGTGGATGTTTGAGATACATACACAAAGGCCTGGGAGGGTGTGTGGAGAAAAAGGAGAGGAGTTCAGCTATGGAAAATACTGGAGTTGAATTAAGAAGTCTAGTTTTGATTTCTGATGCAGTTTATAATATGAGCATGAAAAATCCTTTCACATTTTAATGTCTTTTGTATGTTCCTGGCCATCTCTTAAATCACTCTACAGATTTACTGAGCTTCTACCAGATACAAGGAATGTACTGGTATAAAACATGATTCTTACCTAAAAGAAAGTTATCTGGAAGCAGGGTACTATAGTTAAGCAATCATCCAGAAGATCAGTACAACATAATTGAAAAGGAAATGCTGGTAAACTGAGGCCCAGAGGGAAAAGACTGAGTTCAAGGTCATAAAACTGAGTTAGGCAAAACTAGGGACACTCTTTTGAAGCCAGTGCTAAAACTTGGAACAGAGTTAATGGCTCCAGTGTAATAAATGGTTGTTAGAGTTTCTTAGACTAACTCACAGAAGCCTATTTAACCCATGCAGTAACTTTAACATTAATATCACATATGCATGAAATCTAGTGTGCTTAGAATTTTAGGCATTCTAAAATAGTGTGAAATAATACTTTCAGACATATTTGCATTTTGCAACATTGGATCAGGTTAAATACACGGAAAAGTGAAATGGTTTCAGAATTATCTTGCTCTGATAATGAGGGCAAGGGAATGTAGGGACAGAGGCTGAGGGCAAGCACTGCCAAAATGGACTGGGGTGATGGGAGGAGTGAAGCAAGGAGAACAGTACATTCCCTACAGCTTTCTCCTCCCCATTTTTTCCTTGTGTTTTTCTATCCCTTTTCTTAGAGGCCATGGTAAAAGCAAGGTTGTTTTGCAGAATGGGGCAGTGAAGATGGAGGGGGAAGTTCCTGTTCAGCCCTACTTTTTCCAAGTCAAGCATTTTTTTTCCTAGTTACTGCCTGCTTTTTAAAAACTTCCCTCTCCTCCCCCACTTTTTGCAAGGCTTGGAATGGCAGTAGGAGATCTAATATATCTTTCTCCGTATTCTTTTCAGCTGAGATTAGGGAAAGCAGAATTAGCAATACTTACAGCAGATGATGTTTCTGCCTTGGGCTACCTTACTTTTTAAATCTTTTCTCCTTCTTGAATGTTCTGCCTTCTTACCCCTCCCAATGATGGTGTTTCAGAGGACCATATGTTTCCAGTCATTTCTTTTCAGGGAGAAGCAAACAGCTAAATCATATAGATAGGTAAAGTTTAGGAAGTTCTTTTATTTTGGAGTTTTATGTGGCACTTTTTTTATTCACATCACATCATTCACCAATTTGAGCAACAATCCAAAAAACATATCTGTATAGTTGAGTACAGATATTCTGCTTTGGGTTTAGTCATTATAAAAAAATTTTTATTGAAAGTAGAAAGCATGTCAGTGGGTAGACACTTGATTTACCTTTATTTTGCTTTTTTCTTGTCGCCTGATAAAAAAAAAAACTGGAGAGTGTTTAAATAATGCTGTTGATAAGGGCCTTAGGATGATGACATTTCTATGCCTGTTCATTTATTGGATTCTGGGCACCATTACTTATGATCCCTAAGGTTGAATGTTTGTAGTGTTCATGTTAGAGTCACCTGTTATTTAGGTTGGTGTGTCACTGGTCTAAGTTTAATGGAAAGTAACATAAACACAGCCAGTTTCCTAAGAATTTATACTTTTCTAGTAGTATGTTAGGATTTTATGGCTAATTGGGGTTTGTCTGGAATTTTGGGAGAATAAAATAAATTTCAAAAAACAAATATTTTTATATATAGTGTTATAGACATGTTTTTGGTTTGGGGGACAGCATTTTTCTGATGTAGTTGTGGGTTTTGTCTTAGCAGTTGTCCACCACAACCTCTACTATCAAAAAGGATGTCATTTAGCAAAGTACATTAGTACTTTGAGAATTTGTGAAAGGCCTGTGGCAGGACAGTGCCTCACATGCTATTGGCAGGATAGGAAATGAACTGTTGTATAAAGCAGTTATCAGTTATGTGAACTTAGAGCCTTGTTTTTAGTCAGAAAAACCCCAAGACTACTGTGCACTTTTTGTATCACCCGTAGTTTTCCTATCTCAATATAGAAATAGAGGTGCAGAAGAGCTGTGAGTTGCAGGTGGGAGAACCATGTTCCATGAACAGAGAGAGGCAAGAGGAATTTGGTTTGGGGACTTGGGACAAGTTAAAAATGGGGCTAAGGCTTTAGAGAACTATCCAGGCCAGAAATGTAGATTTGGGAGCAATCAGAATAGAAATTCCAGTAGCGTGACACGAGTGGAACTGTGGGTTACAAAGGTTGAGACAGAAGATGAAACTTTTCAATAAATTTAGGGGAAGGAAGGAGAGGAGATTTGGTAATATTTGAAAGACTAAAGCAAAGATTTTTTTGGCTTGTTTAGTTTTTCTTTTCCAGGAATAGAGATTTTAGCTCCTTAGGAGCAGCTCACAGGAAAGAGAAATTGAAAAGAAAAAAGAGTATCGTAGGAGACGGATGAGATGAACTCAGAAGCCAAAGTGGAAGAAATAGCCCTAAAAATGACCTGGAATGTTTTTATTTTCAAGACTGTAGAGGGGGTAGGAGGGATTTGTAATGATCCCAAGGCAATTGAGGTCACTTAGAGGAGAGTTAGGGGGGGTGTACCATCTTCTCTAACTTGTGACTTGGGGCTCCAGAGGAGTAGCCCGGGTCAGGGTTGCTCTATGGGGGATTCTGGCATGGAGTTAGTGATGAATACTCATTATATTAGGGGATTGTACCCTGGGAATGAATGGCATAGATTTGGAATGACTTTCATTAGCCTCACAGTAGGACTTACTCCACAGTGCTCATTGACTGGATTTTCATTCTGAGGTAATGATTAGGTCTACCTCAGAAAATGTGTATATGGTTCACCTGCTTTTCTGAATTTTACCAAAATGCCATTGAAAGTTCTTTGTGTATTCTTAGTGAAAAAGCCTTGCAGATACATTTTCTTGGCTTTATTGTTTTTTTAATTAAAAGTTGGGCAGCAAACCTAGTTGTTGAGTTAAATCCCATTTTATTGAGATTCTTTTCCATGTCTTTTACGGTGTGGAGAAAGTCTCCTTTGTGAATAATTTTATGGTTATAGGTAGGCTATCAGTTTTAGGTAGCTTTCTCTTAGTGGAATAATGTAAAGGCTTTATAAACTTGAATGGTTCACTGCTGAGTGCATGCATACAGTGATCATTTGTTACACATTTAAAACTGACAGAACAGTCTTAAAGAATCACACAAATCCTGTTTATTATGAAAGCTCATGATAGAAGATTGTGGGCATATACAAAACTGTATATAATACCCTTTGTAATACTTTAAGCAATAAAACAATTTTAAAAAATAAATTAAAATTGTTAAAAAAACTATTGGCCAATGGCCGGCAAATTGTGGCTCGTGAGCCACATGAGGCTCTTTGGCCCCTAGAGTGTGGCTCTTCCACAAAATACCACTTGCGGGCGCGCATGTACAGTGCGATTGAAACTTCGTGGCCCATGCGCAGAAGTCTGTATTTTGTGGAAGAGCCACACTCAAGGGGCCAAAGTTGCATATGGCTCGCGAGTCGCAGTTTGCAGACCACTGGTATAGACCATTTGTGATACTTTTCACTAAAGATAACTTAACATTTTGATGTGACTTTTAATGTTCTTTTTATGTACACATACAATTTTTTATTTTTATTTTTTCTTTATTGATTAAGGTATTACATATGTGTCCTTATCCCCCCATTGCCCCCACCCAAACCTGTTCATGCCCTCACCCCCCTGGTGTCTGTGTCCATTGGTTAGGCTTATATGCATGCATACAAGTCCTTTGGTTGATCTCTCCCCCTTGCCCCCACCCTCCCCTACCTTCAGTTTTTAATTTTTTTAAAAAATATATTTTATTGATTTTTTACAGAGAGGAAGGGAGATAGATAGAGAGCCAGAAACATCGATGAGAGAGAAGCATTGATCAGCCGCCTCCTGCACACCCCCCACTGGGGATGTGCCCGCAACCAATGTACATGCCCTTGACTGGAATCGAACCTGGGACCCTTCAGTCCGCAGGCCAACGCTCTATCCACTGAGCCAAACCGGTTACGGCTATTTGCACTTATATTGTGAATGTTTTCCTTTTTAGTAAATAGTCGGAAAATAAGATTTTTAATGGTTATAAAAACACCTATTTAATTGTTCCCCATGCTTGGAGTAATTTATTTTCCCTTTTTTGGCTATTGTAATACTGTTTAGACATGTTTGCACATACATCTTGTTTCAAGATTTCTATTTGGGAAAGGGGATAGATTCCTAGATAACTGAGTCAAAAGGAATGAACATTTTTTCTTTTTTAAAATTAATTTCTTATTGCTTAAAGTACTACATATGTCTCCTTTTCCCCCTATCATCCCCTCCCTGGCCACTCCCACCCCCCAGGACAAACCCCCACCGCCCCAGTGTCCATGTCCATTGGTTATGCTAATATGTGTGCATACAAGTCCTTTAGTTGATCTCTTACATCCCTCCCCCACCCTCCCCTGCCTTCCCTCTGAGGTTGGACAGTACCTTCTGTGCTTCTCTGTCTCTGGATCCATTTTTGTTCATCAGTCTATGTTGTTCATCATATTCCACAAATGAGTGAGATTATATATATATATCTGTTTCACTGATATAAAATACTTTACCTTTAGCTCAGTGGAAAAGGTGCCATAGAATTTGCTGGATTGCCTGAATTTTGTAAATTAAGAACTTTGGAATTAAGGTTAGTCATACAAAATAAGAGGGAGGAGTTAAAAAATGAAAAATACAATTCAAGAAGAAACTGGATTTAATGAATGAGAACCTAATCAGAGGTAAATAACAGGCTTTTCTTCAGAAGTCATTATTTTAGTACCTTATTAGTATCTGATATACTAAACCATTATTTTAAGAATTAATTCCCTAGGGTGCTGCCAAAGCAATGAATATTATCTCGTTACTAGTATACAGCTACTGGAAATTTACAAAAGAAAACATATTTGTAGTTTCAAGACCCAAAAAGAAAAAAGAAAGAAATTATAACCCTGCAACAAATATTATTACAAATGAAATGTTAATATCCTTAATGCATAAAGAACTCTTTAAAAAATCAATAAGGAAAACATTAACACAGAGAAAAACACTAGCAAAATAGCTAATAAATATTTTTAATTTTGATCTTTCCAGTAATCAAAGAATTAAAAATTGATGTAAAAATATTTTCTCCCATCAGGTAAAACTTTTAAAAATGGAAATTCCAGTGCTGCTAAAGTTATGGTGAAATGACCACTTTCATATACTGCTTTGGGGAGTGTAAATCAGTGCAGCCTTTCAGAATGGTATTTAACTAAGTATACTATGGTCTTTAAAGTGTTTATATCCTGTGACTCAGTACTTTCCTTCCATGTAATCTATCCTGAGAGATTATATATTTGGTTAAATGATTATAAACAAAATGTTTTATCTCAGTATTATTTGTAATACCAAAAAAATGGAACAGCTTAAGTATATATTACTGAAGGAATAAGATTAAATAAACTATGATACATTTAATCAATGGGATATCGTATAGGCTTTCAAATGTTTTCAAGTAATATACATGGGGATATGTTCACTATATAATGTTAAGTGAAAGAAAGCTGGTTACTAAAATGTATGCAGAATGTTGACTCTGTGGAAAAAAAATATATTCATGCAGAAAAAGTACCAAAATATTATGGACTAGAGCAGTGCACTACGGCCTGCGGGCCGGATCCGGCCTGTTTGAAATGAATAAAACTAAAAAAAAAAAAAAGACCATACCCTTTTATGTAATGATGTTTACTTTGAATTTATATTAGTTCACACAAACACTCCATCCATGCTTTT
>NW_006289818.1:15276-23330 GCF_000327345.1 Myotis davidii | reverse complement strand
GAGAGGGCACTCTGCAAATGTGCTGTCACACAGGATGTGGAACGCAAATGCAAGTGTGCAGTAATCCAGATTCAGGGCCAACAGTGCCCCAGCAACAACATAACCCACTGCCGAAGGTGGAATCGTGTGTCCCTGCGAGGAATTGGGCTCCGTCCTCTCTGGTTTTGGGTGCATCAACTGAGAACCACAGTTGCCAAGTCACCGCAGTTCAGCAGCTCCTGCATTGAGCGTCTGCCCCCTGGTGATTATTGCTTATCATAGCTACGGGTTGGATAGTCGGGTGGTCGCTTAGGCTCTTATATATAGATTAGTTGATGCTGGGTATTATCCTATATAATAAAAGCTTAATATGCTAATTGCCCAGTTGTCAGTTCAGCCAATCAAAGTGTAATATGCTAATGATATGCTAAGGCTGCTCAGATGCACCAACTGGTAGGTTAGCTTGCTGCTGGGGTCCAGCTGATCAGGACTGAGTGAGACAGGCTGGACATGCCCTGGAGCCTGCCATGGTCCCTCTCCAGCTGGCCAACCTCCCGCATCCCTCCCCGCTCCAGTCGTGCACTAGTGGGGTCCCTCGGCCTGGCCTGGGGACCCTCTCGCAATCTTGGACCCCTCGGGGGATGTTGGAGAGCCGGTTTTGGCCTGCTCCCGCAGGCCAGACTGAGGGACCCCACTGGTGTATGAATTCGTGCACTGGGCCCCTAGCTGGTTATAAGCAACACTTTTTTTTAAAGACTTTTATAGATTTTAGAGAGGAAGGGAGAGGGAGAGAGATAGAAACATCAATGATGATGGATAATCATGGATTGGCTGCCTCCTGCATGCCCCCCACTGGGGATCAAGCCCGAAACCTGGGCATGTGCCCTGACTGGGAATTGAACTGTGACCTCCCGGTTCATGGGTTGACTCTAAACCACTGAGCCACTCCAGCTAGGCATATAAGAAACACTTTTGAGCTTCTACCTGTGTGTTTTGTTGGTGCTTTTCTCTGCCCTGCAATGGCTACCATCTTCCTTTAATGATAATAATAGCTGCCATGTATTGAGCACTTTTTATGTCTGCTAAGCGTTTTGTATGCATTTTTCACCATAGCTGCATTTAAAAAATAAGGACACAGGCTTGGAGAGGGTGTGTTTTGCTTAAACTCAAACAGCAGGCAAGTGACAGCAAGAATTTAAACTCAGTTTGACTCCAGAGCTTACTCATAACCAGTATGAAATATGCTTTGCTTATGGATGAAGGTTTTACTTTATCCCTAACTTAAATGCATTTTTTCTTTTAAAATACTGTATTATAAAAATTTTCAGACAGATACATAGTTAAGAGACTAATGTAATGTACCCAATATAGCCATCACCCAGTGTAATAGTTATTCACATATGGCAGCGTGCTTTATCAATACCCCTACTCATTTATCAATCCCTTCCTTATGTTGAGACAAATTCCTGACATATTTCATTCATAAATATTTTAATACTAGAGGCCCAGTGCACAAAATTAGTGCACTTGGGGGGGGGTGTCCCTCAGCCCGGCCTGTGCCCTCTCACAGTCCGGGAGCCCCATGATTGATTGCCCCAAAGAGGTAGGCCTTGCCCACCCGGCCAGGGCTCCTCGATGGATTGCCCCAAAGAGGGAGGCCCTGCCCACCCGGATGGGACTCCACAATGGATCATCCCCATAGAGGGGGGCCCTGGCCACCCATCACAGTGCCACTATGGGGTAGCCTGGGCCTTCCTTTTTGGGGCGATTGATTGCGCCCCACAGAGGGAGGCCCCACCCACTTGCTGCAGCCCGCTGGTCAGTGGCCTGGGCCTCCCTCTTTGGGGCAATCGTGGAGCCCCCCGATTGATTGATCGCCTCACCCACCGGTGGCCTGGGCCTCCCTCTGCAGGGTGATCATGCGATCAATTGTGCCCCGCAGAGGGAAACCCTGTTCACCTGCTGCAGCCAACCAGTCAGTGACCTGGGCCCCCTCTTTGGGCGATCATGGAGCAATGGCCGGGCTCCTGACCAGTTGCATTGCACCCACCTTGGCTGGCCTGGGTCCAGTGGGTGTCATAGCATGGTCGTCTGGAAGATTGTCCAGAGGGTTGTTCTGCTGTTCGGTTGTTTGGTCAATTTGCATATTATGCTTTTATTATAGACTAGAGGCCTGGTGCACGAAATTTGTGCACGGTGGCGGGGGAGGCATCACTCAGCCCAGCCTGCCCCTTCTCACAGTCTGGGAGCCCTCAGGGGATGTCCTACTGGTGGCTTAAGCCCGTTCCCCACAGGGAGTGGGCCTAAGCCGCAGTAGGGCCTCCTTCTGTGGGAGGTGACCGGCCGATGAGAGGAAGGCACCGCCCCCATCACGCCTCTGCTGCTGCCACTGCCGGCCATGAGGCTGCCTGAGCTTTGGCCATCGCAGCCACTGTGGCTTGCTTGAGCCTCATCTGGCCCTCATTGCCTGAGCCTTGGGCCCTCAAAATGGCAGTGGCCATCGGCGGCTTGCCTGAGCTCTGTGCCGGCCCTGGGCAAGCGGCAGTGGCCATTGGCAGCTTGCCTGAGCCACGGACTGGCCCTAGGCAAGCGGCAGCAGCCATTGGGAGTGCTCATAGCCACTGCCGCCATGTGGGGAGTACAGGCTGCCCTCTGCCGGGCCCTGCCTTCCCCGCCCCTATCCCCACTGCTGCTTGCCTGAGCCCTGGGCCGGCCCTGGGCAAGCGGCAGTGGCCATCAGTGGCTTGCTGGAGCCCCAGGCTGGCCCTGGGCAAGCGGCAGCAACCATCAGGAGTGCTTACAGCCGCCGCTGCCATGTGGGAAGTACAGGCCGCCCTCTGCCGGGTCCCACCTCCCCTGCTGCTGTCCCCGCTGCCACTTGCCCAAGGCTGGCCCCGGGAAAATGGCAGCGGCTATTGGTGGCTTGCCAGAGCCCTGGGTTGGCCCTGGCAAGCGGCAGCAGCCATCGGCGGCTTGCCGGAGCCCCGGATCGGCCCTGGGCAAGTGGCAGCCACCATCGCATCCCCAACGCTGCAAGTCCCTGCCCACCCACTGTGCATGTAGCCTGTTGATCGGTAGTTACTATGATGGCATCCCAACCATTTGCATATTACCCTATTAAATAGATGTAGCCTTAAAAGATAAGGGCTCTTTTGAAAATAATCACAATGTCATTATCATACCTAAAATATACCCCCATTCCTCATAAATCTATTATTAATATCTTTAAATTGGGTAGATTCTGTAATTCCTGTTGTGATTTCTTTTGTTCCTTTTTTTAAGGTGGAACTTAACTTCTTGTGGAACAAGTGTTGCCAGCTCAGAATGCAGTGAGGAGCTGTTTTCATCAGTTTCTGTTGGAGATCAAGATGATTGCTATTCCCTGTTAGATGATCAAGACTTCACTTCTTTTGATTTATTTCCTGAGGGGAGTGTCTGCAGTGATGTCTCTTCTTCTATTAGCACATACTGGGATTGGTCAGACAGTGAGTTTGAATGGCAGGTAGGTTTTTTTCTCCTTAAATTGCCATCATTACTTCCTAAGTAGAAGTATGAATTTCTGTTGTGATATTTTCATCTCTACCTCAAAACAAATTTCTCCAGTGTTTATCCAATCATACAGATTCTCTGACAACAGTAAGAATTAGATAAAATATGTATCCTATATTTTTGCTGATGTACCTTTTAGGCTTCTGATGCTGCTAATATCCTTTTGTAGATTTTCAAGTAATTTAATACTTGTAAGATGTTCCCATTATTATGTATCTTCAGTACCTTTCTACGCATGAATCTAGCAAATTTACTCTTCCTACATTATAATAGCTTTCATGTCCTTATAGGCATAGTATCCTTATATCAGGTTCATGTTATATATCTAAGATCACAAATCACTATTATCATAATACATAATTTTGAATCATGTTATCAGAAATATAATTTCTCATTTTACATTCTCTTGTTTGTAGAGTTGCTTTTTTCCTGGTAGTGTTATTTTTTTTTCTCCTTGTAAAATGGCTTTATGGCAAAGTGTTTGGAAATGATGCCTGTGATAATGAGTACAATCTATCAGAAAATGTAGGTTGTGCTATTGCAGCATCCATTTTCTGATTGTAAAAGACAATAATGTTTAAAGAAGCTTTCCTTACATACTGCACATGTTATATTCAACAGATAACTTGAATGCTTAATGCATTTGAAAGCCATCTAAATACTTGAAGTTGTTATTCCAAAGAGGAATGAAATATTACTTTTTTTCAAACAAATTTTTATTAAAATAATATAGGATGACATAAAATTAAAACTTAAGGGTTTCCAATTTCAATTCTGCTGTGGTTAGCACTTTTAAGAGCTTGTGCAGATACAAGTACGTTTGCATAGCATTAAATCATACTTCAGCCACTGTTTGAACCTGTGCTTTTTTCAACTAACATATATCAGTCTTTCTGATAGCTGCATCATAATTTAATAAATTTCCTAATAATGGATATTTAGATTGGTTTCAGGTTTTTTCTTGTTATAAAAAATGCTTCATTGAAATTTAAGAATTTTTGAAGAGGACAGAAAAAAATCCACAACTGTGTTTTTATGTTTTATACTAGAGGCCCAGTGCATGAAAGTTCATGCACTGGAGTGGGGGTTCCTTCAGCCTGGCCTGCCCTCTCACAGCCTGGGAGCCCTCAGGGGCAGGAGACAACCCGGCGATCAGGGGAAGGCAACGCCCCCATCACACCTCTGCTGCTGCCACTGCCGGCAGTGCAAGCCTTGGCCAACCCTGGTTACCTGAGCCTCGGGTGGCCCTGGGCTGCTGGGCAGCCGACATCTGAGGCTTAACTGCGCCTCGGACGTCGGCTTACCTGCGCCTCGGGCATCAGCTGGGAAGCCGACATCTGAGGTTTGTCTGCACCTCGGGCCGGCCCTGGGCAGCTGGGGGGCTGAGGGGACTGTAGGACTCTGGAGGCATGCGCGCGGCCAGGTCCTAGGGGGGCTGAGGGAACTGGGCGCTGCCATCTTTGAGGGTGTGACAGTCAATTAGCATTCCCTCCTTATTGGCTGTGGGTGCCACCATCTTTGAGGGTGGGGCAGTCAATTAACATATTCCCTCATTGGCTGTGGGTGCAACGGTGTGAGGGTCAAGTAGCATATTCCCTCTTTATTAGATAGGTTAATTTCAAAGGCTTCTATTTTATATATATTTATAAGTATGATTTGGATGAAAATTATAATTTTTTAAACTTAAAAATTGAGATAAAACTCACCATTTAAATAATTTACAGTGTGTATTTCAGCAATTTTTTAATATATTCACAATGTTTTACAGTCATCACCACCAATTCTAGAACATTTCCATCACCCCCAAAAGAAATCTATACCTCTTAGGAGATTGTCCAATTCCCCCAGGCCCCATCACCTAGCATTCACTAATCTACTTTCTCTATGGACCTGCCTTTCTGAATATTTCATATAAATGGACTCAGATATGTAGCCTTTTGTTTCTGAATTCTTTTACTTAACGTGTTTTCATGGTTCGTCCGTATTGTAGCATGTAACAGTACTTCATTTCTATCTTAGTAAGCTCAAGTTGCTATAACAAATACCATAGCCTGGGTGTCTTAAACAACAAACATTTATTTCTACAGTTCTGGAGGCTAGAAGACTGAGATCAGAATGCCAACATAGTCAGGTTCTGGTGAGAGCCCTCTTTCTGGTTTGCAGATGGCTTCCTTTTTCTGTCTTCATGTGGTAGGGGGAGAGAGAAAACTGAGTCAGAGTGCAAGTAAGCTGTGATCTCTTTATCCCTTTATAAAGCCACCGTTCCCATCATGGGCATTCCACCCTCATGGAATTATATAAACCTAGTTACCTCCCAAAGCCTCACCTTCAAATAGTATCACATTTGTGATTAGGGCTTCAAGATACAGAGTTTGAGGGGAGGCACACAAACATTTAGTCCATAGCAATTTCTTTCTATGGCTGATTGTATGGATATACCACATTTTGTTTATCCATTCATCAGCTGATGGACATTTGAGTTGTTTCTACATTTGGGCTGCTATGAACATTCAGATATGTTTTTATATTGATGTATATTTTTAATTCTCTTAGATATACACTTAGGAGTGCAATTGCTGAGTCATGTGATGACTATGTTTAACTTTTTGAGGAACTGCCAAAATGTTTTCCAAAGTGGCTGTACCATTTTACATTTCCGCCAGTAATACATTCATGTCCCACTTGACAAGGATATGTTTTGAGAAATGCATTGTTAGGTGATTTTGTTGTGTGGACATCATAGAGTGCACTTACACAAACCTAGATGGACCTGGTATAACCTACTACACACCTAGGCCAATGGCTGGCAAACTGCGGCTCACGAGCCACATGCGGCTCTTTGGCCCCTTGAGTGTGGCTCTTCCACAAAATACCACATGCAGGCACGCACATACAGTATGATTGAAACTTAGTGGCCCATGCACAGAAGTCAGTTTTCGGCCCGGGCGAGTTTATTTTGAAGAAGTGGGGGGGTGTCAGTCCTTCGGGCGATGGGAGACGCTGCTGCGCAGGCGAGCTTCGGGATATGCAGCGCAGGGGAGGCACGTGTGATTCATGCACAAGTTGAGTGAGCCAGTCAGTCATCAGTCTCATTGTGCAGTGGTTAGTGTTAGTCGAGTCCGCAAATCGTGCGCGGGTGACAAAAGTACCTACTCGAAGCCTAAAGTTACCTGTATTTTTCCAGCCAGCTGCAAATCCTACAGGTATTTTTGTCATCAATTTAAGAATAGACGAAACAAGTATACAAGACGAGTGTGGATGGGAGAGTTGGAAGGGGTCGACCTCAATGAACGTGCCTCAATCAGATTGAGGACGTTTTTAGCAAAGGCCAGCTTAGGAGTACCCTAATTAAGTTAATAACAATGTACCTACCTATATAGTTTAAGTTTAAAAACTTTGGCTCTCAAAAGAAATTTCAATCGTTGTACTGTTGATATTTGGCTCTGTTGACTAATGAGTTTGCCGACCACTGACCTAGGCTATATGGGACAGCCTATTCCTCCTAGACTATAAGCCTATAAAACATTTTACTTTATAAAACAACACAAGATTAAATCCACCAAAGACAAAATAATGCAATCAAAACGCATGATAGACACAAGATGATAGACACATATTACTGCTGCTGGAGTAATATGACACACTGTTTGACAGCAACCTTTTTAAAAAAATATATATTTTTTATTTATTTCGGAGAAGGAGAGAAATAGAAATATCAATGATGAGAGAGAATCATCGAATGGCTGCCTCCTGCATGCCCCCCACTGGGGATCAAGCCCGCAACCCTGGCATGTGCCCTGACTGGAAATTGAACCGGGCTTCCTGGTTCATAGATTGACACTCAACCACTGAGCCCCGTGGGCTGGGCAACAACAAATTTTTTTTTTAACAAACTTTTTTTAATAAGGAGCAAGTACTCTAAAATTCTATATAATAAACGGCTAATATGCAAATCAACCAAACAGCGGAACAACTGGTTGCTATGATGCGCACTGACCACCAGGGGGAAGATGCTCAATGCAGGAGCTGTCCACTGGTGGTGAGTGCACTCCCACAGGGTGAACTTCACTCAGCCAGAAGCTGGGCTCACAGCTGGGAAGCTCAGCAGTGATGGCAGGAGCCTCTCCCGCCTCCATGGCAGTGCTAAGGATGGTCAGTGCGTGTCATAGCGACCAGTTGTTCTGCTGTTTGGTCAATTTGCATATTACCCTTTTATTATACAGGATGAGACCACCCTCACTGAAACATAATGTGGCACATGACTATATGAAAATTCCAATTTCTCCACATCCTTGGAGACAACACTTGGTATTGTTTGTCTTTGGGTATAGCCATCCTATTGTAAAGTGGTATCTCATTGTGGGTTGTTTTTTTAAAATATATTTTATTGATTTTTTACAGAGAGGAAGGGAGAGAGATAGAGAATTAAAAACATCGATGAGAGAGAAACATCGATCAGCTGCCTCCTGCACATCTCCTACTGGGGATGTGCCCACAACCCAGGTACATGCCCTTGACCGGAATCG
>NW_006289818.1:14520-15061 GCF_000327345.1 Myotis davidii | reverse complement strand
GTTTTACATGTCTCCTTTTCCCCGATTGACCCCTCCCCAGCCATTCCCATCCCAAGCAAGCCCCCAGCGCCCCGTGTCTGTGTCCATTGGTTATGCTAATATGCATGCATACAATTCTTTTGGTTGCTCTCTAACACCACCCACCTCCCCTGATGTTTGTCTCTGGATCTATTTTTGTTCATCAAATTATGTTATCATTATATGCCACATATACATCAGATCATGTATACTTTTGCATTTCCTTAATGACTAATGATGTTGAGCATCCTTTCATATGCTTATTGGCCATTTGTATATCTTTTTGGAAAAATGTATATGCAAACCTATTGTCCTTTTTAAAATTTTTATTTATTTTTTATTTATTGTTTTATATAAAGTTTTACATGTCTCCTTTTCCCCGATTGACCCCTCCCCAGCCATTCCCATCCCAAGCAAGCCCCCAGCGCCCCGTGTCTGTGTCCATTGGTTATGCTAATATGCATGCATACAATTCTTTTGGTTGCTCTCTAACACCACCCACCTCCCCTGATGTTTGTCTCTG
>NW_006289818.1:5801-13525 GCF_000327345.1 Myotis davidii | reverse complement strand
TTATTTTTAAGTCCTTTATCCTCTTTTTAGTTTATTTTTGTGTATGGTGTAAATTGATGGTCATTTTTTTGCATGTACCTGTCCAGTTTTTCCAACACCAGTTATTGAAGAGACTATCTTGACTCCATTGTATGCTCTTGCCTCCTTTGTCAAATATTAATTGAGTATAGTGATTTGGGTAGATTTCTGGAATCTCTATTCTGTTCCATTGGTTTATATGTCTGTTCTTGTGCCAGTACCAGGCAGTTTCGAGAACCATGATTTGGTAATACAGCTTGATATCTGGTAATGTGATCCCTCCAACTTTGTTCTTCTTTCTCAGGATTGCTGTGGCTATTCAAGGTCTTTTTTTATTCCCGATGAATTTTTGGATAGTTTATTCTAAATTTTTGAAATATGCCATTGGTATTTTAATAGAGATTGCATTGAATCTGTAGATTGCTTTGGGTAGTATGGACATTTTAATGATGTTGATTCTACCAATCCCTGAACATGGTATGTTCTTCCATTTGTTTATGTCTTCCTCTATCTCTTTTTTCAATGTCCTGTAGTTTTTCGGGTACAGGTCTTTTACCTCCTTAGTTAAATTTATTCCAAGGTATCTTAATTTTTTTGGTGCTATGGTAAATAGGATTGTTTTTTCATTTTTCTTTCAGTAAGTTCATTATTGGTGTATAAAAAAACTATAGGTTTCTCGGTGTTAATTTTGTATCCTGCTACATTGCCAAATTCATTTATTAGGTCTAGTAGTTTTTTGATGGAGTCTTTGGGGTTTTCTATGTACAGTATCATGTCATCTGCGAATAAGGACAGTTTTACTTCTTCTTTTCCAATTTGGATGCCTTTTATGTCTTCTTCTTGTCTAATTGCAATGGCTAATACTTCCAGTACTATGTCGAACAGGAGTGGTGAGAGTCGGCATCCCTGTCTTGTTCCTGTTCTTAGGGGAAATGGTGTTAGTTTTTGTCCATTGAGTATGATGTTGGCTATGGGTTTGTCATATAAGGACTTTATTATGTTGAGTTTTGATCCCTTTATTCCCACTTTGCTGAGAGTTTTTATGAAGAAAGCATGTTGGATTTTGTCATGCTTTTTCTGCATTGATTGATATGATTATGTGATCTTTGTCTCTCAATTTGTTTATGTGATGTATCACATTTATTGATTTGCGGATATTGTACCATCCTTGCATCCCTGGGATAAATCCTACTTGGTCATGGTGTATGATCTTTCTAATGTAATGCTGAATTCGTTTTGCTAGAATTTTGTTGAGGATTTTAGCATCTATGTTCATCAAGGATATTGGCCTGTACTTCTCTTTTTTTGTGGTGTCTTTATCTGGTTTTAGGATTAGGGTACTGCTGGCTTCATAGAAAGAGCTTAGAAGTGTTCTTTCCTCTTGAATTTTTTGGAATAGTCTAAGGAGGATAGGTTTCAGTTCTTCTTGGAATGCATGGTAGAACTCCCATGTAAAGCCGTCTGGACTATGGCTTTTGTTTGCTGGAAGATTTTTGATCACTGATTCAATTTCTTTGATAGTTATCGGCCTATTCAGGTTTTTTTAAATTATTCCTGATTGAGTTTTGGGAGTTTGTATTTTTCTAAGAATATGTCCATTTCGTCCATTTTGTCCATTTTGTTGGAATAGAGTTGTTGATAGTATTTTTTCATAATAGTTTGTATTTCTATGGGATCAGTTGTTATCTCACCTCTTTCATTTCTGATTTTGTTTATTTGGGTCCTTTCTCTTTGCTTCTTGGTGAGCCTGGCTTGAGGTTCATCAATCTTGTTTATCCTTTCAAAGAACCAGCTCTCGGTTTTTTATCTTGTGTATTGTTTTTTTGGTCTCTGTTGTTTATTTCTGCTCTGATATTTATTATTTCCTTCCTTCTGCTTACTCTGGGCTTTTACTCTAGGCTTTTCTTGTTACTCTAACTCTTTGAGTTGTAGGGTTAGATAATTTATTACCATTTTTCCTTGTCTTTTTGAGGTAGGCCTGTAGAGCTATGAAATTCCCTCTCAAGACTGCTTTCACTGTGTCCCATAGATTTTGGATTGTTGTGTTTTCATTTTCATTTGTAGCCATGATGCTTTTTATTTCTTCTTTGATCTCTTTGATAACCCAATCATTGTTTAATAGCATGCTGTTTAGCCTCCTGGTGTTTGTTTGTTTTTCATAGTTTTTATTATAGTTTATTTCTAATTTTATGCCATTGTGATCTGAGAAGATGCTTGATATGATTTTTGACTTCTTTAATTTGAAGAGACTTCGCTTGTGTGCAAATATGTGGTTTATCTTTGAAAATGACCCATGTGGACTTGAGAAGAACGTATATTCTGTGGCTTTGGTGCTATGGTAAGCATCACATTCTGAAGATGTCAGTTATTCCATCTTATCTAGTGAGTCATTTAGGATTGATGTTTCTTTCTTGATTTTTTGTTTAGAGGGTTTGTCCAGTGGTGTTAGTGGGCTATTACAGTCCCCTAGTATGACTCTATTACTGTCTATCTCCCCCCTTGATATCTTCCAGAAGATTTTTTATGTATTTGTGCTCCTGTATTGCATGCATATATGTTTACCAGAGTTATATCTTCTTGTTGAATTATTTCTTTTAGCATTATGAAGTTGTCTTCCTTATCTCTTGTTATGGCCTTCACTTTGAGGTCTAATTTGTCAGATATAAGTATTGCTCCCCTGCTTTTTTTTTTCATTTCCATTTTCCTGAAAAAAACCTTTCTCCATCCCTTCCCCATCAGTCTGTGTAAGTCCTTTGTTCTGAGGTGGGTCTCCTGTAGACGGAGGATATATGGGACAAGTTTTCCTATGCAATCAGCTACCCTATGTCTTCTGATTGGGGCATTTAGTCCATTTACATTTAAAGTTATTGATAGGTACCTGTCGCCATTTTTATTCTTTATGCCTGTGTTCCTTTTTCCCTTCCTTTTATTCTTTTTATAACAGATCCTTTAGCATTTCTTGCATTGCTGGCTTGGTGGTAATAAACTCCCTTAGTCCTTTTTTTGTTTGTTTATGAAGCTGCTGATTTCACCCTCAACTTTGATTGATAGCCTTGCCGGGTACAATATTCTTTGATTCAGACCCTTCCTTTTCATGACTTTTTATATTTCATTCCATTCCCTTCTAGCCTGAGGTGTTTCTGTTGAGAAATCCATCACTAGTCTGATGGGAGATCCCTTGTAGGTAACTTTCTGTCTGTCTCTGGCAGCCTTTAGGATTCTTTTTTTTTTTTAAATATATTTTATGCTCCATCCACTGAGCCAAACCGGCTTCGGCAACCTTTAGGATTCTTACTTTGTCGTTGGTGTTTACCAATGTAATTATGATGTGTCTTGTTGGCTTTTTTGGGGTTCATCTTGATTGGGACTCTGGGCTTCTTGGACTTGTGTGAGTTTTTTCTTCCCTAAATCAGAGAAGTTTTCAGTCATTATTTCTTCAAATAGGTTTTCTAATCCTTGTTCAGCTTCCTCTTCTTATGCCCCCCCTATTATGCAGATGTTGTTTCCTTTCATGTTGTCCCAAAGTTCTCTTCGGCTCTCCTCCTGTTTTTTAATCTCAAATTGTTTATTTGAGATTATTCTTATTTCTTGAGGTAGCCTTGTATTCTATGAATTTGCCTTTTAGGACTGCTTTCACTTATCACATACATTTTGGGTTGTGTTTTCATTTTTATTTGTCTCAAGTTATCTTTTCATTTTTTTATCTCATTATTTACGCATTAATTGTTTATTACCATGTTATTTAGCCTCTTTGTATGTTTTTTAGGTTTATATTTTTTTCTTTGTAAATGAATTTTGTTTTCATACCATGGTGGTCAAAGAAGATGCTTGATATAATTTGTCTTTTTAAATTTATTGAAACATTTTGTTGCTTAACATGTGGTTTTTCCTGCAAAATATTTCATGTTCACCTGAAAGGGATGCATATTCTGTGGCTTTCAGGTGAAATGCTCTGAAAATATCAATCAAATCTTAATATGTCATTTAAGGCTACTCTTTCATTGTTTTTTTTTGTTTTGTTTCTGTTTAAATATATTTTATTGATTTTTTACAGAGAGGAAGGGAGGGGGAAGGAGAGTTACTAACATTGATGAGAGAGAAACATCGATCAGCTGCCTCCTGCACACCTCCTATTGGGGATGTGCCCACAACCAAGGTACACGTCCTTGACTGGAATCGAACCTGGGAACTTTCAGTCCGCAGGCCGATGCTCTGTCCACGGAGCCAAACTGGTTAGGGCTACGCTTTCATTGTTGGTGGTCAGTGCATGTCATAGAGAGCGTTTGAGCATCATTAGCATATCATAGGCATATTACGCTTTGATTGTTTGAACATCCGACTGGTCAACTGGACACTTAGCATATTAGGCTTTTATTATATAGGTAACCAGACAGGCATGAGGTGATATCTCATTGTGGTTTTAATTTACATCTCTCTGATGATTAGTGATGCTGAGCATTTTTTCATATGTCTATTGGCCATCGGTATGTTCTCTTTGGAGAAGTGTCTATTTAGGTCCTTTGCCTATTTTTTAATTGGATTGTTTGTCTTCCTTTTGTTGAGTAGTATAATACGTTCTTTATATATTTTGGAAATTAACACCTTATAAGATGTATCATTGGTAAATATAAGGTTTCCCCCAAAAATGTATACAAACTTTGATTACAAAGTCAGTGTTTATTAACATACAGTTGATTTTCAAAATTTAAGAGAATCTACAGAAATGAATAATTTTTTGTCAATGCCTGTTTTCAAACTGATGACTGTTCTGGTCCAGGCACTGCTGATAATGTGAAGCAAACATCCAAAGCATTTCGTTTGGTATTTGTGCATCCTCAATTCGACCACTGTTTTGTACTATCAACTTTATCTTTTATGTACCCCTTCCCCCCCTTAAAAGTCTAGTGGATACATTTTCTGTGTTCAAATCTTAGTCTGGATTCACCTGTTATTTCAAACAGTCAAATCTAAAAAGTGAAAATCAAGTGAGTTATCAGCTATTAAAATGTATATATACTTTGAATAAATATAAAGGCAGTGCTTGTACTTCAACTGCGTTTTTGAACTTCCAGTAGCATTTTAGGATATATTCCTTTGTTTAAAGCTTATTCAGGCTGAAAAGAAAGAAACATCAGTTGAGCTACCAGCTGTTAAAGTGTGTATACAGATTTTTGGGTCACTGCTGTGACCTGCACAGCGAGGTTCAGGATCTGAAGGAGGGGCCGACACACAAATTAGAATTCTAAACAAAAATATGAATTATTAAGGGGTGGGGGACAGATGGAGCCTCTTTCTTGAAGAGACACACAGAGTCCTGGCTTAGTCCTCTTTTATTCAGTTTTAGATACACATCTCCTCAGGCAGGCACATAGCAGACACACAGTCTCAAAGGTCAGTAAAGATCAGTAAGGTCCAATAAACATTTACTTGGAGGCTATCAGGTCAGGAAATTGCTTCGAGCCACGGCAGTCTCAACACAAACAATTGGTGCCTAGCGTAAGCCCTGCTAATGCTCAAGGTCCATTGGCCTCCCGCGTTCCTTGGTGCAGGCTCATGACAGTGTTGGCGTGTAGTGGCTTCCCCACATCTCCCCCTTTTTGCTTTCTCAATAACTCTTGAAAAGTGTATGCTGTCTGTAGGGCTCAAGTCCTTCCAAGACTCTTCAATCCATATCTGCAGACATCCCCCACTTCATCTCCGGACTATTTGTCATCTGTCTTGTATTCCTTCCATTCCTTATCTTCAGCTTGTTGCTTGGGGCTACTGCCATCTGTGGCTGAGGTAGTCATCTGTCTGGGGCCATGGGTACAGGTTAAGGCTCCAGGTGTAAGGTCCTTATTAGTTTGGTTCATTTCCTTCCACGGCTCCACGTAGGAGCGTGATGTTCCTTGCAGGAATCCACAGGGGCTTGGAGGAGTTTTCTGGAAATAAACAAGCATACTCTCGACCAAAGGTTAATAAAGGGTTGGGTTCTTTCCATAAACCAGACTCAGGATCCTTCCATTTGATCAAACCTTTTTCCTTTGGCTTACTATGTCACAAAATTTAAATTCCATTGGTGTCTTGCCATCACCATTACAAGTAAAAATACTTAAGGTAATTAAGGCTTTGTGTAGTCTACCTACAGGAGATTTCTCCAGCATCACTATTCCCCCTTTTTATTTTTCAAGTTGGGATTTAGCCACTGATGTTGGCATTCTATAATTGCTTATCCTTGGGAATTGTATGCTATTCCTGTAATGTGCTGAATTTTCCATATTTTACAGAATTGTTTGAAATGACAATTTGTGTATGCAGGTCCATTATCAGTTTTAATGAATTTTAGAATTCCCATGACCGCGAAAGCAGCTAGGCAATGATTGATGAGCTATTTAACCATTTCTCCTGTAGATGCAGTGGCCCATAGGACCTTTGAAAAGGTATCTACAGAGACATGCAATGCCCCAGGGCGTCTAAAAGGAGTATAATGTGTTACATCCATTTGCCAGATATGGTCCCTTATCAATCCTCGATGGTTAATTCCTGTATTAGGCCCTTGAAGTAGATGTAACATACAAGTGGGACATTCCTTGATAATCTGTTTTGCCTGCTATTGAGTGATTGAAAATTGTTTAGACAACATTTTGGCAGGCTGATGTAAAAGCTGATGAGATTCTGTGGCCTATTGGAATAAAGCAACTAACTGATCGGCATATGCACTTCCTTTCGTTAAAGGACCAGGCAGGGTGGTATGAGCCCTAATGTGAGTAATATAAAAGCAATATTGTCTTTGCTGTACAATTTGCTATACCTGTTTAAATAGCATAAGTAGACTTTGGTCACTGAGCCATTTTAATCGAGTAGTTTCAATTCTGTTTACCAGGCCAGCAGCATAGGCAGAATTAGAAATAATATTAAGAGGCTTTTGGAAATCCTGCAGTGCAGCCTTGATAGCTTCTAATTCAATTCTTTGCACAGAAGTGTGACTGGTCTGGATGACTTGATCTGAATCAATTGCATGATAAACAGCTTTACCATTAGATGAACCATCAGTAAAAACAGTTAATGCTCCAGGAATAGGTTCCTGTCTAGTATTTTTTTGGTATAACAATAGGGGTGTAATATAAAAACTATAGTAATTTGTTTATTAGTGGGTGACAACTAAGTTCCCCCGAATATTTATTTCAATTTGCCAATTCAAATAAGTTTGAAATAAGGTTTATTTTCTAACTTCATTGTCCTTGGGTATGGACAGTCTGCTATCAGTCTTCCTGAATACATTTACGTAAGCTATTTACCCTCTGTTTAGAGAGGCAAAATGCAAATAATTTACTTTTAACACATTTCGTACCGCATAGAAATCTCTAAGACATACACCAGGGACCGGACGTTTTTGAGCAAACTGCACGTTATTTAAATCATCATAACTACAGATCATAATGCACTTTAGGTGTTGTTTTTCAATAATTATAACATTTTTATTTACAAAAACAAACAATTAAAGTTCCTAGTACTTTTTTAACATATGGTACTACGTAAAACATTTTCCTCTATGAAGAGGGACCAAACAAAATTTACGTAAGTATCTAGATTCCCTCCTTTTTCCATGGGCGGCACAAATTCTGCAGGCTCTCATAGGAAATTCTTTCTTTCCACTCGCTGGAGTACATGTAGGTTCATGCTGCTTCATATCACCTGACAACCTTTTGGGTGGATCTTTACCAGGT
>NW_006289818.1:0-3760 GCF_000327345.1 Myotis davidii | reverse complement strand
AACTCTGAGAAGGGGATAATATCCAAAATACATACAGAACTCATACAACTCAACAACAACAAAATAAACAATACATTTAAAAAATGGGCAGATGACCTGAACAGTCACTTCTCCCATGAAGACATACAAATGGCCAACAGATATATGAAAAGACACTCAACTTCACTAGGTATTAGGGAAACATGAATCAAAACTACAATGAGGTAAGATGTCATATTAGAATGGCTATTATAAACAAGACAAGTAATAACCAGTGCTGGAGAGGTTATAGAAGAAAAAGGAACCCTCATTCATTGCTGGTAGGAACATAAACTGGTACAGCCACTATGGAAAACAATATGAAGGTTCTTCAAAAAGCTAAGAATAGAGTTACCATATATAATCCAGCAACTTTTTTGGGGTATCTACCCGAAAAATTTGAAAATATTTATTCCCAAATATTTATGTGGGCTGCGCCAGCACAGCCAAGGGTGATCCTGAGTGGGGGTGATAAAAGGATTAAGAAAACACAGACAAGAGAATAATAGCTGGGTCTTGGTGGGACGCTGCTCCCTGAAGAGGAGACAATGCCAGTGCCCACAAGCCGTGTCTTTATTTTATAGCAGATGCCACGAGGCAAAGTAGGGGCGATCACGTTGTTATCACAAGGCACGTGGGGCTACGTGTTCAGACCTTAGGTTCAATCTTACAACCACAGCTGTTGGCTATGATTGTGCTAGGATTGTGCTCCCCTCCAGCTGGGACTTGCACGTGTCAGTGAGAGGACCCTGTCCTTTCATTAGTCCAAGGCTTGAACCTGGCCAAAACACTGTAACCGCGCCCCACAGTGGACAAGACAGTGTGTTGACATCTAAGGTCCATAACAGATGGTGCGTGAGAAATGAGAACACTCGTGAGTGGTCCTTAACAGCGCGAGAAACATGAGAAAACTCCTGAGCGGTAAGCAATGTGTTAAGTGTTCTTGATGTAGGGAAGATTGGATTTACTAGATGGCCCCACACTGTTTGGCATCTGTATTTTCTAGATGGTTGTAAATTGCTGTTTCATGCTGTATTTGCCATCTCACTGCTTGAGTGAGACAAGCCACAAAGTCAGAAAATAATTCCATAGGTCCCTGCATACACTTAAAAGCTTTCTCAGGATTCCCTAAGTATATTAAAATAAGTTTTTAATTCTCCTGTAGAGATTTTTAGATAAGGTTTTAACCAATTAATTTCCCCTAATAATTTCTGAAAGTCATTCAGGATCTTAAGGCAATTTTTTTTTTGTATTTTATTTTTTGAGGCCTAATACATTGATAGACATTTCATTCTCTATACCTTATGTAAATGACTTATAACCTATTGAGAAATGTTTGAGGCATTTCCCAAAATTGACTTATTAAATGTCTTCATATACACATGTGCATGTACCTTTTTAAAAAATATATATTTTATTGATTTTTTACAGAGAGGAAGGGAGAGTGAGAGAGAGTTAGAAACATCGATGAGAGAGAAACATCGATCAGCTGCCTCCTGCACATCCCCCACCGGGGATGTGCCCGCAACCCAGGTACAAGGGCATTTCTTTCTGTACCTTTTTCAGAGCATTATTTAAGCCCTATTTAGGGATTTTCTTTTCTAATTGGATAAACATTGCTAAAGTCTACTTTTCCTGTGGCTTGCCATAAGTCATTACATTAAAGACTTTTATTTTTAAACAGAGCAACCAACTTGGTTGCCTTTCAGAAAAGCAGGTAGGAGAAAGACATAAACCAATATTGCAATGCATACATCTCAAGTGAAAGTAACTTTCTTTTTACTTATGGTGTCTCATTAATGGTGAGATTTAATGCTTGAATAAAAATTCTTAATTTGTTTTGTAAGTAGTAGTGGAAGATATTTTTTCCACTTTTTCTCCTTTTTAAGCTAAATTTATTTCTAAACAGCATTTTTTTTTGGCTAGTGCTCATTTGCATATATATATGCAAATTTAATTTGGACTTTACTAGAACCAATTGCTCATAAAATATTGGCTTCTCATATAAATGAGTTTATATGAGACGTTGATTATATTGTGAAAAGCTAACTTATTAGGTAATTAAAGTAGACACCTTTATTGAAAAAGCAAAGTAAGCAAACTTATACATTTGACCTATGAAGTATAGATGCCACCTCACCCCCCCAGCTAATCTGAAGAGCAGGCTGGGTGGGGGTCTGAGGCATTATGTATGCTCCTGTCTTAAAAGTCCCCTGCTGAATATTCTGGTTTTGGTTAAGAAGTATTTGGCAACCTTCTCCTGCTAAGCTTAGAGGCTGAAACCTCTATAACATTTAAAATACATGTCTATAAATAGAACACAGTTATTAATTTTTATTTGACAAAGCTTCTTAAGTGATTTCAAGTATATTAGATTGGCCTAATTTAGTTAAAAAAAACAACACGTGTTGTGTTTTTTTTTTAAGGAGAATAAAACCTTGAATCATTCCAGGGCCCTTGAAATGTCCCAAAGCTATCTCAACTTGGAAAGACTATCAAATATACATAACCCAAAGATTATATTACACACTTTTTGTAATTATTCTAAAAGACATCAGTTAAGCTTAAAACAGTTTTAATATTAAAAATTTGGTTTAGACTATAAAATTTGTTTTAGACTATAAAATTAATTCTCTTTTTTTAATGAGGCCAATAAAATATTATATCCTAGGGTGAAATTTTACCACATGTAGTACACAGATGCACATACACATAAAGACTATATTTTCTTCCCTTGGTCACGTGCCTTCTCTTAAGCTAGTCCTATTCTCTTCATGAACTATTAAGTTTTTCAGAGAAAACACAAGAATTATTTTCCTCAAAACTGAATTTTCATACTTCATACATTGTTATTATAACCATATAATTTCTCCCAACTTAATTTGAACTTTTAACTCTTAGAAGACTCAAATTTTAGGTGGCAAGTTAAATACTTAGCATTTCTCAGATTAGTAATATATTCATATTCTAAGAAATATTTTAAATAAAATACAAGACATATTCATTAATAGATTAAAATCTATCCTCTAGATTTTTCATATGAGGCAAACAGATTAATTAATGTTTCAGTATTCTGTCATTTCAAAATATCTAGATATTTAATAATTTGTATTATTTAATTTAGCAAACTCCAAAATTTTAAGTTATCAAAGACTTTAGAAAACTATGTTTGGGCATATATAATTACCACTGAAAAAGCTTTATCATATATCCTTTATTTTATATTTATTTTGCCTTAACAACTTTGAGATTTTAAAGCCAATTATTATTATCCAAGGCATTTTCCTTGGCAAATTCTATAGCAGACATAACTCACTGGCTGTCAGTGGCTTTAATGTTAAAGTACTGTTCTATTTTCTTTTTCTTCATAAAAACAGAAGTGCCCCAGGACCTGGGAGTCAACCTTGGAATGTAGTCCATTATTATTCAAGAACTGCCCATTATCATGGAAACATTAACCTTGTTTCCCAAATCCAGCCTGTATATTTTCCTGCTGTCATTTTTACCATCTTTCAAAGAAAAGGTTTCTGGGGCGTGTTCTATAGCATTCCTGAAAAGATGGGGTTTAAGCCAAGAGGCCACCCAAAATCAGGAGGGGCATGCCTTCTCTTAAGCTAGCCCTTTTCTCTTCAGGGGTATAGAAGTCCCAGACTTGTCCCCAAATTGTGAAAAATGGCTCATCTATTTAAATTTCAAATGATGAACTGGGAAACATAACCAATGGACATAAGACACTGGGGGA